>NC_057865.1:232005915-232605915 GCF_019393635.1 Dromiciops gliroides | reverse complement strand
ATGATTACAAAGCACCAGCAAAGCTTTACAAAGAGGAGGTTACAACAAACTAATCTGTTTTCCTTTTTTTTTTTCTGGCAGTGCAGTGAGTGCTAAGTGACTTGCCCAGGGTCACACAGCTAGTAAGTGTCAAGTGTCTGAGGCTGGATTTGAACTCAGGTCCTCCTGAATCCAGGGCCAGTGCTTTATCCACTGAGCCACCTAGCTGCCCGCTTTTCCTTTTTTAACAGCTGGTTAGCAGGTAGATAATTCAGGAGAAAGCTGTTGAATGATTTTGGTAAAGCATCTAATAAACTACTTCATACTATTCTTGAAGAAAAGTGGGTAAGAAGTAGATTAGATAATAATACAATCAGAGGGATTGGATCTGATTGAATATTAAAATATAGTTTTTGTATTTGCCTGTCTCCTACAAACAGATCAGAGAAATAATCTTTAATCTCTCCTACAAACTTAATAAACAGATCAGAAATTATAATATCTCCTACAAAACCAGATCAGAGAATATGATAACTGTCTTCCCATGAAACAGATCAGAGACAGAAAAACATAATATCAATTTAATATTTTGTCCCAAGAAGAAATATAACACATGATCATGTGGAGACTCTCCTCCTAAGAGTGAAGCTCAGGGGATTCCCCATTTCTGAGGGGTTTTGTCCACTCATTACAGGGTGTTGTCAGTTTCAATACTATGATACAGAAATCAATCCAGAAGCAAAAGGCAGCTTAACAATTTCAGTTATAACAAGTATGGAGGAAATACAGAAGCATCATGTTAAGATCACAGGATTCCAAAAAAGGGGTTGGCAAGGATGAGGATGCTCAGATGTTATCATGAGATAGCGACTTACTTCCCTGAGGGAAAAGAAGTCACAAGGTAGGGTCTTTTATCTGCTAGCTATCTGGGTTCAGTTTGGAGTTCAGTTGAAGGACATTTTGCTCCTATTAACCTAGGGTTTCATAAAAAATAATTCTGGATAATAAGGTACCTCTATCAAATCCAGGTGATCCATATATTCATATTAACAAATACATGGTTCAAAGAGTAGCCATTAATGGCTCAAAGGCATGTTAGCAGGAAGATGCCAGTGGAGCACTCCAGAGATTTATGCATGGCTGTGTTCTTTATTGTTTAATTTTTAATTATTTTATTATTATGGACTTGACAACAATTATAAATATTTCCTTATGAATTGTAAAGATGTCCCAGTGAGACTTAAGAAAGTTTTTCGAGGCTAAAAGACAAGAGACTTTCAAAGGTAAAGAGGAAGGCCTTCAGTTAGAAAACAGAAATCCTCACCCTAAAAAAGGTGGAAGCCTTTAACACCTTAACTGCATATGAAGATGCCTCAGCAAGACAGTAAAGACATAGCCATTCATCTACATATTCTCGAACATAACCAAGAGAGGTGAAAGTTACTGGAATGAAAGGAATCATCTTAAGGCAGTGGTTCTTAGTCTTGGGTACCTAAACCAATAAACATTTTTTCAGGGGATCCATGAATGTGGATAGGAAAAAAAATTATCTTTATCTTTACTAACTTACAACTAAAATTTATCATTTCCTTCAATTATGAATTTAAAAAACAAAAATTCTGAGTGGTCTATAGGCTTTATCACCCTAGCAAAGGGGTCTATGACATAAAAAGCATAAGAGCCCTTGACTTAAGGCAATATGGACTGACTTACAGGGGTAAGAGGCAATTGAGCCAGGAGGAAGAATTTGTTGATAGGGGAGACAAGTCTCCTAACTCCGGCATGGGTAAACTGCCTCTAAGCTGAGATTCTAAGGCAATAAAAGAGAAGAGGCTCCTGCCTATCCTAGGCTGAGCATCTTGGTGTACTAGTAAGAGCCCTGTAGCACTTTAGCTAAAAAGAGTATGGTGTGAGATTAAAATTGGATATTAGACCATAAATCTCCCTACTTAACCTTTCCCTTCATTTATCTCCCAGACTAGTAAATGGAAGAAGCTTCTGGTTTTCTAGATAGAGCCTTTATTGTATGGTAGTCACAAGGTGATGTTGATTAGAAGGATAGGAAAGTAGAAACACAAGACAAATCGTCTTAAGTCTAGGCTTAGTCTATATTCCGTATAAAACTCACCAAAAGCCGAAGGCCACCTTTGGGGAGAGAGACCGAGTCAAGCGCGTGCTGTTAACCGAGAGCCGGGCCGAGTCAAACTCCAGTCCGCGTCTGTCTGTGCAGCGCAGCCAGGACACCAGCGGAGCAGGGAAAAGCCCCACTTCCGTTCTCTCCTTGCCTTTTAAGCTCGCACCCCGGAAGTCGAGTGCTCAGCAGGCAATCTGGCGTGCGGCGCAGGCAGACTGGTGTGCGTAGCTCATGCTGTTGGTCTCCTCCCCAAAAGGGTGGTCCTAAAAAAAACTGGCGTCTCTCCATTATCTAACCGACTGTTAAAACTTTTTACCACAATGGTAACACTTTAGCTAAAGAAGACACAGTAATACTCAACATAGCCAATGATCAAAGGTGAAAAAGACTGCAGCTGCTCATCAAAGATGGGAGCCCAGCAGATGGGCAACCTGTTCAGCTAGCCCAAGACTGACAGAAGCTGCCTAATGGCAGAATGGCTTACCCAGCTCCTCTGATAGCCATTTGCCTGGGGAGTACCTGGTCCAGTCCAGCAGCAGCAGAGCCTGGTTGCATCTATAGCTATTTCTCGCACTATAGATGGCTTTCCCCATAGAGTTAATTTAGATCTTTCTTCAGAACCTCCTTCACTTATTATCTCAACTCTATGAAGAATCCTCTCACTTTCTAGGAGAGCACTGATAATCAGGTTCCAAGTTGTTTTCAGCTATGCTTGATTCACTCCTTTGGTAGCTTATGCTTGATATTGGAATAAAATAGACATTGGTGGGTCGTTCCATAGTAAGCAAAAATGAGATTTACTTTGCCACAGCAAGAGGTTTAGTCAACAAGGACAAGCTTGAGAACACTTGTAGTTGATTCAGCTGATTGAATTGTTATTTGAGGTTTTTATGCCTCCACATGCACTGGCCTGGGGTTCCGCAAACCACACGGTGCTCCACCCACTGGTTGTAGCCGTTGCCATGGCGCTGGCACCTCGTTATCACCACTCGCCAACGCCTACATGGGCCTGGCAAATTTATGATTGGAAGCCTAGTGAGGGCAGTCATGTGACTGTCAGGGCAGCCATCTAATTGGCTGGGGGCTATGTGGGGTTTTCTGGGATTGGGGAGGAGAATTCACCATTTTAGCTGGAAGGTGGAAGGCTACAGGAGCTCTGCTGCATATTCTCAGCTGATTCCTGGGCGGTGGTATTTTTTTCAGGTTGTGTAATTTCCCTTTCCCCATTTTATTTCCTTTCCCTTGATCCTACTGATCCTGTTTGTGTGGTTTTTTTTTAAGTTCTTTCTTGTTAAAATAAATCCTGCTCTGTTTTGAGGGAGGCTGCCGGTCTCTTTCCTTGTCCCAATATTGCAGTGAGCTGCTTAGCTAACACTCCCCAATTAAAAATTGGTCCCCACAATGCTCAAGCATGAGAGGCTTTTGGAGCAATGAGGAAGTGATGTCAACATGTCACTGGGTAGTGGTGGCTGTTGTCGGAAAACAGTGAGGTTAATTTTAAATATGATTTTGAGGTAGCACCGTCCATTAGATAGTTCTGGGTGTAAGTCTAAAGCTTTGAAGAGAGGGCAGGATAGTAAATACATACTGGGGAGTTATCAGTAGAGACAGAGGTGATAGCTGAAGCCTTGAAGTGAATAAGATTGTCAAGAATGTACAGCAAAAAGGGTCAACGACAGACTTTTGAAGAGGATAAGGAACCAGCTAAGGAGAATACTGACTCTAAAGCTAAGAGAATAAAGGAAGTTGCACACAGAGGTCACAAGAGGAGGCCTGGAAAAAGACCATGGGTTTTGACAATTAGAAGGTCTTTGGTTACTTTAGAGCAGATTTAGGATATAGTATTAAACTGGAAGAAACCAAAAGGATTGAGGAGAGAGAAAAGTAAGGAAGTTCATACATTGAGTATAGGTAGCTTTTTCAAAATGTTGAGCTCTGAAAAAGAAAAGAGAGATGAGACAGCTAGAGGGATCAAAATTATGAACAGGAGGTTTTTTAGGACTGGGAAGATTCGAATGTATTTTGTGGCAGTCAGTCAATAAGAATTTTTAAAGCACCCACCAAGTTCAAGGCTAAGGGCTTTCATTGCATTAGGTAAGAGAATATAGGGACAGCTGGGTGGCACAGTGGTAGAGCACCGGCTCTGGAGTCAGGAGTACCTGAGTTCAAATCCGGCCTCAGACACTTAACACCTACTAGCTGTGTGACCCTGGGCAAGTCACTTAACCCCAACTGCCTCACTAAAAAACCCCAAAAAACCAACCAAACAAAAAGAGAACATGTACATGGAAAAAAGAGAGAGAATATGTACATGTAGCAGAAAAATATATGCAAATGGCAGTAATTGACAAGGGAAAGAGAGAGAAGAAATGACTGCTACAGCAAGATTCTGGAAAAGGTGGAAGCAACTGTCCTGAAGGACAAATTAGACTATGAAGAATATGGATATTTCTTGTAATAGTCAAAAGTAAAATGTCTTTATGTTTCTTTCAACCCATTCTGAATTATTTTAAGTCACTGTGTATATGGGAATAGCAGGGAGAATATAGGCGATTCAGTGGATACAGTGCTGGGCCTGGAGTCAGGAAGACTCATCTTTGTGAGTTCAAATCTGGCCTCAGACACTAGCTGTATGACCCTGGGCAAGGCACTTAACCCTATTTGCCGTAGTTTCTGTATCTGTAAAATGAACTGGAGAAGAAAATGGCATACTACTCCAGTATCTCTGCCAAGAAAATCCCAAATGGGGTCATGAAGAGTTGGACATAACTGAACCACAAAAAGAACTTGGGCTAGATCATATCCTGAGTTCCTCCCTCTAATTTATAATCAATGAGTTCTCAGGGAATGCAAATTAACCTGAACATTTGGTTCTGTATTAAAAGGTTTATAATGGTTTGATAACTTGTATTAAATCAATTGGAGGACTCCCCACAGTAGTAAGAATCTGAGACTGTTGGCCCTCCTCATGGTTTGTACATGAAATTCCTTCTATGTAAATACTTTTATTGCTATGTATCTTAAATGTGAATATGGACTATGTGTCTTCCTGTTTGCTCCAATCCCTTCTCATGTTTGTCCTTTCTTTTAGAATTCCCACTGCTACCAATCTAGTACAAGTTCTCATTCTCATTGTCTGAATAATTGCAAAAGCCTCCTCCTCCTTTTCTCCATACTAGTTCATCTCTCACCTTTCATACTGTTGCCAGAATATCCCTGAATATGAACTGCACTATTATGCCTTGTAATACTGTTCCCTAAGACTGTATTCCCTTAATTCCTCTTCACCTACTGATTTCCAACCTGGCCTAAAGTTCATCTTAAGTGCCACATCCTCTAGGAAACCTTTGCTGAATTCCCTGGGTGACAGCTGTCTGTACCTCTAATGTAACTGAGAGTGGGAGTTACCCACACCAGTGGCACCAAAGGGGATAAACAAATTTTCAGAAAGTACTTACTACGTAATATTGTTCATTGCAGCTATCTGTGTCGGTGCCTCATTTCTTTATTCAACTATACACTCCTCAAAGGCAGGGAATGTCTCTCAACTCAGAATACATTAGACAAAAGTTTATGACACCATTACTATATTCCCAAAAGTGTTTTGAAAAAAGCAAACAGTGAAAAAAAATATTATGGGGGCAGGGGGATGGAAAGGGCATGTTTAAATTACTAAAAAAAAAATCCAAACTTTTAAAGTTCTTTAAAAGTATTGTTTATAAAATATTTATAGCAGCTCTTTTTGTGGTGGCTAAAAATTGGAAATCCAAGGAATGCCCATCAATTTAGGGAATGGCTAAACAAGCTGTGGTATATGATGGTGATGCAATATTATTGTGCTGTAAGAAATGACAAGGAGGATGATTTCAGAAAGGCCTGGAACGACTTGTATGAACTGATGTATAGTGAAGTGAGCAGAACCAAGAGAACATTGTGCACAGAGATAGCAATGTTGTTTGATGAAGAACTGTGAATGACTTAACTATTCTCAGCAATACAATGATCCAAGACAATCTCAAAGGCCCAATGATGAAGCATACTATCCACTTCCAAAGAAAGAAATAATATTGATTGAACACAGACTGAAGCATGCTATTTTCACTTTCATTTTTTCTTTTTATACAAAATGACTAATATGGTAATGTTTTACATAACTGCACATGTATAACCCACATCTGATTGCTTAGCACCTCAGGGAGGAAGGGAGGAAAAAATTTGGAACTCAAAACTATTAAAAAAAGTTTATTATTTAAAATATATGTATAGTAAAATTATCATGTAAAAAAAGGGAGTATTACTTATATAAAATTGCTATGCTAAAACATCCTCAACTATGAATATAGCCATGGTTTCCTAAGGACCTCTATTAGGGGTCTATACAACCTAGACTGAGTGATGTGGACAGAAAAATAATTAAATTTCACAAAATTGGATGAGACTTTAGGTGTACTTAATTCAACCTGTACTTAACCAAGAATTCCTCCTACAGCATCTTCAAAAAGAGGATATCCAGCCTCTGCTTAAAGATCTACAGAAAAGGAATTCACTACCTGCATGCCATTTTTAGACAGCTCCAAAAAAAAGTTTTCCTTTATTCTACATTTGTTTCTCTGTAACTTTACGCACTGCTCCTGGTCTAGGCCAATCTCTTTTCAACAGGGCAATTTTCCAACCCCAGGTCTTCTTTTATTTGGACTAAACACATCCCTAGAGATCCTCCAACCACTCCTCATACAGCACGATCTCTGCTCCTTTTATGACGTTGGCTGGCTTCTTCTGGCTATATTCCAGCTTCTCAGCCATCCTTTTTTTTCCTCCTGAATTCAAATTTATTGTATTTTCAGTTCAAATTGTTTCCATCCTTCCCTTCCTTCCTCCCTTCCCCAACCCCCAATAACTGAAAAGGCAAGAAAAATAAATCATATCACAAATATTAGCCATATCCAAAAAACAAACATATATACATGAAAGAAAAAAGAAAAAAGGAAAGAAAAGGCAAAAAAATGCTTCAATCTGCACTCTGAGTCCATCAACTATCTCTGAGTGTGGATAGCACATTTCACTGTGAGTTCTTTGTAATTGTGACTGATCACTATGTTGATCAGTTACACTGCAGTGTACAGAAATGAACACAATACTCCAGATGTAGGAAGACCAGGGCAGAATAAAACACAACTAGTACTTCTTTATTCTGGATACTATGTCTTTCTTAATGTAGCCCAAGACAGGAAAAGTTTCTTTGGCTTCCAAGTAAAAATATACATTTATATTGTGTTTATAGTACACAAAACTCCCAGATCTTTATGATATCTTTAAAATAATTCAGTATATTCCACCTCTTCCTCATTGTGATTTAATAAGATTTTGCTGAATAACATACATTTACACACACAAATGTGTATGTGTATATAGGTATAAACATACACGTGTATTTCTGAAAAACTGTTAAGACTCTAAGAGAATGGAAATTTACTGTGCTTAAAAAAAGGCTTCATTTAATCAGTCAAAATAAGAGATGGTAGTGGGAAAATACACACACATATTTCACACGAGATTTTCAAGCAATAACCGTATCAGTTAGTAAGAAGTATAAAATGGGGAAAACATTAGGATAACAGAAATAGCTGACGTTAAATAATACTTTAAGATCTGCAAAGCACTTTACATACAATACAGTATCTCATTTGATACTTACAACAACTGTGTAAGGTAGGTGGTATTATCTCCATCTGACAGACAAGAAAGTTGCAACTCAGAGGATTTAAATGACTTGCCCATGGTTTTATAGCAAGTAAATATCAGAAGCAGAATTTGAACCCAGGGTCTCCTGACTCACCTACCGTATCCCTAAGATAAAAGGCTTCCTGTTTTCAAAAAGAATTTATGACTGATAAATGTTAAAATGCTAAAGAAACAGGTAATCAAAAATAAAATTCAAATAAAGTAAAAGGGGCAGAGAACTCTTATTAAACATGAAGAACCACAATTCTAAAAGATACATGATGAAATATGGTATCTGCCTTCCAGTAAGGACTCAGAGTGAAGATTGAAGTATGTTTTGTTTTCTTGTTTTCTTTCTTTCTAGGCTAACGTGAGAATTTGTTTTACAGGACTATACGTATGTGTAATGGGCTTTGTTTTTCTTGACTTCTCAGTAGGTGGGAGAGTGGGAGAAGGAAGTGAGAGAATTTGTAACTGAAAAGAAAATTCCATTAAAAATACATACACATATACATGTACACACACACACACACACACACACACACACGTGTATATATGGAGGGAGAAAGGAAAGGGGAGAAGATAGGAGCAGAGAAATATGTATACAAGATCCTTGAGATGAAACTGTTGAAGGGGCAGTTAGATGGCGCAGTGGATAAGCACTGGCCCTGGATTCAGGAGTACCTGAGTTCAAATCCGGCCTCAGACACTTACTAGCTGTGTGACCCTGGGCAAGTCACTTAACCCCAATTGCCTCACAAAAAAAAAAAAAAAAAAGAGATGAAACTGTTGCTTTGGTTAGGCAATGACTATTTAGCTCTGAGCTTCTTGGCAGATTTTTTTAAAAAAAGGTAAATGTGTTGGACTCTGTCTAATAAAAGAAAGCATAAATTAATCTGGTAAGAAACTTTTTCTTGAAGTTAATTTGTGGGAGGAATTTGTAATGTGGATCCTTGAATCGAGAATTTGAGTAACATGAACAATATATATATTTTAAGTTTTTGCAAAAGATCATATATACAATTAGGTTTAACATGAAATCTTAATTTTAAAAATGCATTTCTATAGGGAACCAGGAGTACCTTAATCCAAATCCAACTTCAGCTGAACTCTTGAAAATTCCAGATATGGTCAAAAGAAATAGTGCTGGAGCAGCTAGGTGGCGCAGTGGATAAAGCACCCGTCCCGGATTCAGGAGGACCTGAGTTCAAATATGACCCCAGACACTTGACACTTATTAGCTGTGTGGCCCTGGGGAAGTCACTTAACCCTCACTGCCACCCCCCCCCAATAGTGCTGTTTTGGAATTAGAAAGACCTAGATTCACATACCATTTCTGACACATTTATATGAGATAATGTATGTTAAAATGCTATTCAAATTCAAGAGTCTTATAAAGGTCAACTATAATTTTTATTTTGGGAGAGTCAATGAATGAAAAAGAAATCTGTATGCTTTCGCTTTTTTTTTTTTTGTGCTGGGCAATGAGGGTTAAGTGACTTCCCCAGGGTCACACAGCTAGTAAGTGTCAAGTGTCTGAGGCCACATTTGAACTCAGGTCCTCCTGAATCCAGGGCTGGTGCTCTATCCACTGGGCCACCTAGCTGCCCCCTTTTCACTTTAAATGAGATGATGTTCTTTCTTCAAAAGTTACAAATCTGAGTTGGATCACCTAATCCGGGCAACTTCACTGCACAAAGAGGTGTGCCACAGGATGTTCTTTAACAAATAACCTACAGTATTTTAACCATGAAGTAGGATGAGGGGGAGGAAGCAAAAATACTATCTCTGAAGTTAGAAGCCCTAAGTTCAAATGCTACTTGTGATGTTTACTACCATAGTGACCTGAGGTAAGTCATTAAACATGCCTGGATTTTCAGTTTCTTAATCTAAAGGGAGGGAAGGCTAGACTAGCCATACCACTGAGGGCCCTCAGCTCCAGATCTGTGATGCTATCAGCTTTCCTGGGCAAGAATAGAGGACACTCATAAAATGCTGAAATGATGTCAGTACATGAGAGCCTCTGTGGGGTTTGGAAAATAAGGATGGAATGGGGCAGAAAATCACAGGTGCTACTGTGAAACTGTGACACAATGGGAGAAGTCTATGCACCCCTGTCCCTAGCTAACAGGTACAGAAAGAGAGACAGGGGTTAACTGCAGTGAAACTGCTGTACCGGGCAGCTTGGATTAGTTGAGCTCTGGTTCATTTAGTCCTAAATTCGGCCTGAATTACAAGTGTAATAATTTGCTTAAAAAAGTGACATCAACTTACACAGCATTAATATCTGGGTTTTACTCTATGCTGTTCAGAGTATATATAGTATATTGTTTTATATATTAAAAAATATCACTGTCAAACAAGGAGACCAACATGGTGAGATCAACCACTAAGCATTTTAGGTGCCTACTATGTGCCAGAAAACTTCTCTATACGGGGAGGGCCGGAGAGAGAAGTCTCTATATTCAAGGGGCTTGCCCCCTCCCCCTCTCTCATTTATTTATTTATTGATAGATGAAAATATATACAGAATAGAAGTGTTTGGTTTTTGGTAGAGGGGAGGCTCTAGTAGCTAGGGGAAAAATTTTTTTAAAACAACCATTTCATGTAGAAGATGCCATTTGAGGAGAATTTTGAAGGATCCTAAAATGGGAAATAAGGCAAGAATACATTCCAAGCATGAGGAAATAACAGTGCAAAGGCATAGAAGCAGGAGATGGAGTGTCTGTCAAAAGAAATGTTTAAGTTGGACCAAGGAATCTGTCAATGGGAATCATGTGCTGAAAAGGTAAGTGAAGTCAGGTTGTGAAGAGCTTTGAATACAAGAGAGGAGTTGCAATGTGATTCTAGAGAGTTAAAGGGAGACAGACAGGAGAACAAATTATTTGGGTAAAGCAAAGCTGTGTAGGGGATGAAATGGAGTGTAGGAGAGTCCTCACCAGCAGCACCCCTGGTAAGAAGTGACATGGGTGGAAGGCGCATGAATGAAAAGAAAATGGATGCAAGAAATGTTGTGAGGGTTTCTTTCTCCCTAAAACCGTAGCACAGAAGATTGGTTGAAGGAACTGGAGATATTTAAACCTGGGGAAAAAAAAAATTGCTCAGGAAAGCAAAAGTGGGCAAATTCAGATGATGAAATGCAAGTCTTAGAAGCGACTGTAATAGTTCATCTACTCCAGTCCCCTCATTTTAGGTATGTGGAAACAGAAATTAAGTAACTTGTTCAAGATTACACAGCTAAATAGTAGTGGCGATATTCTCGCCCAAGTTCTCTGACCCCACACTGAGCCCTTTTCACTCTCCTAAGTTGTCTTTGGGCCTAGACTCTCATTCCTGAAGCCCCCCTCAGCCTTCTTCAAGAAGGAAACAGGGAAAATTGCAATCTTTTAAGAGTTCAGGTTTTTATGTCAAAGTGAAAGACTTTCCGCTTTCATCACTCTAGCTGCATAGTGGGAAAAAAAAAAACAACAAAAAAGTTTGAATATTAGAAAGTACTTATTTGGGACTAGTGTCGAGAATTAAAGCAAATTTGTCAAGGCTGCCTAACCAGGTCAAAACTAATCTATGACTGATATATTTTTTAACTGGTATTTTAAAAACAAAAATCCTAGTGTCTGCATTTATCCTTCTTCAATATCATGTTGTTTCTTTTATTATAATACACTAGAATGTCCTATTCCCTTTTGATTTCCCAGTCAATACCAAATCGGCTAGCTCTTCCAAGTTATTTGATTCTTTTTACTTTGGTCAGCTTCCTAGTATAATAATACCTTACATTTATAAAGCAATTTAAAGTTTACCATGGTGATAAAATCTCAGAGAAAGGAGTACAGTTAAACTATGCAGAGGATAGACTAATCCTATTTTACACATGAGGAAACTGAGGCCCAGAGGGGTGAAGTGACTTGCCCAGTGTTGTACAGAAAGTAAACAGATGAACAGCCTGTTAGGACACAACCAGCTAGGTCTTCTCTCATGTCAAGCTGACTGGGCTCTCCATATACTTGAATCCATGATACAAATGCCACCCCTCACCCCGCTGGAACCAGTTTTTCTCTCTGTTCTACATTCTTTTCACCAGTACTTCCTCAGGGGAAAATGTAGTTACAGTACTTAGGGACATCTAGGTAGAGCAGTGGACAAAGTGCAAGGATAGAGTCAGGAAGACTTGAGTTCATATCTAGTCTCAGACACTTACTAGCTCATTTAACCCAATTTGCCTCTGGTTCGTCATCTGTAAAATGAGCTGGAGAAGGAAATGGAAAACTATCCCAGTATCTTTGCTAAAGAAAACTCCAAATAGGGTCACAAAGAATTGAACACAACTGAAAAACAATCTTCTACCAACAGAAAGAATTCTTTCTACACATCTCATTTTTTCTTCCACTCATGAAAAGGAACTCTGGATCTCCACTTTAGAACTGAAAGAATTCAAGTTATGCTTCAGTTTCCTCAGCTATAAAATAAGGAGGTTAGTCTAGATGACTGGCAGGTATCTCCTAGTTTTTAACCCTACAAATATGGATTCTATGATCTGCAAAACATGATAAGCAAGTGTGCATGCATGTGTGTGTCTGCGTGTGTGTGTGTCTGTGTATTCTTCCAAAGAATTGGTAAAAATTATGACAACAGCAGGGGAAGAGCTATGTAGCATTCCATTATAGACTTCTCTTCACCATAACAGATTCATCAGTTAACATTACATACAATTGTTCAATCAGCTTAAATTTATTAAATCAATTCTGCTATCTTTTTAAAAAAATTTCACAAATAACTAAGACAACTCCTTGCTAAAATTAAGATATATTATGTCCTAGATGTTTCCTTCCATTATCGGTTCAGTAAACCTATCAAAAAGGAAATTAACTTAATTTAACATTACTTTTTAGCAAATATGTTAGCTCCTAATGATTAATTCTTTTCCACAAGATTACAAATAATTTGCTTAATAATTTAAGAATCTTGCCAAGGATAAATGTTAAGGTTAATTCCAGGAAACTCCCCTCCTCCCCATTTTGGAAAAAGGGACACTTGACAATTTTTTGTAATTTTTCACTTTTTAAAGTTCTGATGCATGTTTTTATACATATTCATTGTTGATATTGCCCTTCCTCTGAAAATCAATACAGCAACCACACCTAATAGGATACTTAACATTCGGAATCCATGTCTCCCCTCCATGAACATTTCTCTACCAAGGAAGGAAGCATGTATCATTATCTAGTATGTCTCTACTTCTCTAGCATCTTTCACATTCAGCATAATTTTTCAAAGATCAGTGGATTTGGATTCACATCTGCAAGATTTTTTTTTTTTAGTAGCTGGGATAGAATTCTTTTGTATATATCCTGAATATCTGAACTAATTTAAAGTAGTTAGGTGTTATCTTTACTGCCTCTTCACCAGGAATCCAACAAACACTGAAAAAGTCCATGGAGGGGACAGTTAGGTGGCGCAGTGGATAGAGCACCAGCCCTGGAGTGAGGAGGACCTGAGTTCAAATCCAGCCTCAGACACTTAACACTTACTAGCTGTGTGACCCTGGGCAAGTCACTTAACCCCAATTGCCTCACTTAAAAAAAAAAAGTCCATGGAGAACTTTTATAATCTAAGGGAAATGACAAATGACTCCTAATATTAAAAACACACAAACTACATTATTATAAGAGCACAAATTAAAGTGCCATAGAAGGAAAAATCACTTCAGATATGGGCTAGGGGGTTGTGAAGAATGTAGATTCAGGAAGATCTCTTCAAGGAAGAGAAGACAGCTGAGGTGGGTCTCACTGGATGGATTTCAACAGAGCTGAGGAGTTGGGGAGGGAAGAAATTCAAGGTGTAGAGACCAGCATGACAAAAGCAGAGGTAGGACATTTATTGTACACTGTCCACTTTGTAGTCAAGACTCTTTGTCAGCAAAGGCAAAAGCAGAATAGGAACTGAGTATATGTGCCCTATGGTAACTGTTAATATTTTTAACTTTTAAGCACTGAAATGTCTTTCTTGTTTTTCTTGCTCTGATCTTTGGTTATATGCTTTTTCTGAGAGAACTAGCAGTCCTCCCATCTTTTGCTCAGATATCTCACATTGTAGCCATACTGGTTTCTTTTAATTAGAAATACTTGACAGTCCTCTATTCCATTACAGATTCATTTTCCACAATGTAGACTTATACTCAGATCTTCTGGGGGTACATTATTCTTGGTGGTAAGATTGTATCTTTTGACATATTATATTCTAAGATCTCCTCTCTCATTTAAAGTAAAAGCTGCCAGGTCTTTTGTGAGTTTGACTGCAGTTCCATGGTACTTGAACTGCTTCTTTCTGGATGTTTACAGCATCTTTTCCCCTTTAAAGTGGGAACTCTGAATTTAGGTTATTATATTCCTAGGACTTCTCCTATCTTTATCTTTTGGTTCTAATATAGCCGAGCAATTTTGATTTAAGATTTCTTTAAATATACTGTCCAGACTTAAAAAAAAAAAATCATGGTTTTTAGGGAGTCCAATGATTATTAAATTAGTTCTCCTTGACGTATTTCCAGGTCAGTTATTGTAATATTTGCTATTTGACATTTTCTTCTGCAGGAAGCCCCAAATCTAATAACTAATACTTTTAGGACACTGTTTTTCAATCTTTTGATTTTGTTAACATTTCTTGGTATTCCATGAAGTTATTTGTTGCTGTTCCTTATTCTTTCAAATTTTTAATTTAAATATGCCTTCATTCCTTCTAGATATTTATACAGTCCTTTGGGAACCCCTCCCCGCCCTTTATAGTTATTGGTGGCAATTATCATACTGTTTCTCTTTCTTTTAGGGAATCTCTAAAATATCAATAATTTTTTGATGCTGATCAATTTTCTCTGATTTACTCTCCAGCTTTTAGTTCCTGAATTGGGACTTCGTGCTAGGACCAGGCTGTAACCACCTGTTGTACTTTTGGGTGACCTAGTTAGCCCTACCTTGGTTTTTCCTTGCATTCCTTTTCCTGTATTTTCTCCTCCTCCCACCTTTGAAGTGCTGGGTTTTTGCAGGCTGGAATAGTGAATTTTCAAGGCCTTCCATGGCATCCCAAGAGATAGTGTTAGGGATCTTAAAGCCTCTGAACCTGGACTGTCCTGGTCATTCAGAATGCTCCTCAGCACTTTCAAGATCCCCACCACAGGGTCTTCTCAGGGGACTCTTGCTGCTTTAGGAAATAGAGCCTTGGAGGCTACAGGTCTCTGCTTGTGACAAAAGGCCATCCAATGCTGGCACCAACTTTGTTGGTGGAGTCCCCTTCCTACTGTCCATGACCTTCTGGAAGACTTCTCTGTGAACTTCTGGGGGTGGAAGTAGCCACTTAGTGTAGTTTCATTATTTCTTTTTCATTATTTAGTATGGTGCAAGCCTCAGGCTTTTGCTAGAATAAGTAGCTACATGGGAGCTGGATGGTTTGTTTCCTGTTCAGACACTCATCTTACCTTACTGATTTCTTAAGATGCTCAGAATCTCTTATTCATTATTCATAACTGTGTAGTCAGGACTTCGTTTTGTAGGATCTCATATCTCATAAAAGCAGTACTTCCTTTGAGTCTTTAGCCATAGGACCAGGTCTGTTTCTTCTCCCTCCTATTTTGCAATGTGCTATCCCCAAAGTACGTGTCTATTTAGCATTCTCTTCTGTTGCTATTATGGACTGCAAAATCACATGACCACTTCCCCCCAAGGTTCTTGTCACTTCCACATCAACAATCAGTTGTTAGTCAGAATTATATACAATAAAATAGCAGTTCCCCAATTGCTTCCTCGGTCTTTTGAGAAATGAAATTGCCAACAAGGCAAGTCAAGAATTTATCAGGTGTCCTGCTTTGAAAAGAATGAGGCATCAAATTAAATCCAATTATTCTGTTCAACCCAACAAACATTTATTAAGAACTTTTGAGGCAATATCATAGAGGTCAAGGATAGTACAATTTATCAGTGATCTCGTCAATGGATACTTCTTCCACCTATGCAAACCAGAAGTCATGACTTCTCATCTTGTGGGGCTACTGCCCAAATCTTCTTATAAATCTTGCACAGAGAGTGCACTCAATATGCTGTGGGTCTTCCTCTAGATCTCCTGATATTGTGTGAACATCAATGAAATAGTCAAGCTATCCATTGGTTATCTTTTGTTCTTACCACAGAATTGGCCCATTTCCTTTTCTGGCCATATGTACATCTCCGGTGATTTCTTTAACACCACCTGTCATTCTACAATTCTTTTATTGGTAATACAGCATACTCATGCCCACTGTGTGCCTCTCCACTTGGGTACCAGCAACTGATTGTCAGCAACTGAAAATGGTATTATGTGAATGCTCAGCTTTCAGAGGAGAATATTTATGTTAAAAAGTTGGGTCTTTTGGGGGGAAGAACCTGGGATTTTTTAAAGGCACTATATAATTTCCCAAAGACATCCAGTTCAATTTCTTCTTCCTAATTCAATCCAAGATTAAATTCACATTGTAAAAGCATAGTGTCTGTTCCAACTCTATGTGCTATATTTATCACAGCCTGGATCGCTTTGCCTTTCAAAATGTACTTCAAAGATACCTTCATGGGGTGGCTAAGTCTCCTACCAACTATATTTTCCCCAAATCTAGATAGACAGACTGATAGGTTGATAGACAGACCATTTATCTATATGTATATACACACACACACACACACACACACACACATATATATATATATATATATGCGTGTGTGTGCATATATGCATACACATATACACATATATTTGGTACTACATATCCAGATTTCCCATAGCTACCTTTCCTCTCCACAGTACTTGCCATCACTTTGGAACTGTCACTGGGTCCTCCTCAAGGTTTTCAATTTCCTCCCTAAAATTTTTTTTTCCTCCCTTCTGAGGACAAATTGGAAGTCAACATACTTTCCTTTCTAATTTTTTTTTTTAGTGAGGCAATTGAGGTTAAGTGACTTGCCCAGGGTCACACAGCTAGTAAGTGTTAAGTGTCTGAGGTCAGATTTGAACTCAGGTACTCCTGAATCCAGGGCCGGTGCTCTATCCACTGCGCCACCTAGCTGCCCCACTTTCCTTTCTAAATCCAGTTTTCTCTTTTTTACTTAGACTCTCAGAGAAAATTCTGTGTAGAAGCTTACAGGATCTTTGGGTACATAAAGAGAAATGGTTCAACCATATTTCAAAGGAAAGGTAATACTGGGCATTCTATCACAAATACCACAGTGGAAAAGGTCTGGGGCAGGATGGATATTAAAAGGGCCAGGGATAAGAAGATAGGTAGGGATCTAGTAGAATATTGGCGATTCAGCTGTAGCATCTGGTAGTTTTCTTCCATCTTTCACTGTTGCTAGCCTGAGTGTGAGCTGAGCCATGTTTTAAGTCCGGAAAGGCTGAGGTTAAGGAGATGTCAAAGGCAATGGGAAACATAAAGAAAAGAGGGATGATAGAGAAAAATCCTGAACCACTTACTAACACTAAGGGAAAGGAGTTCCTGTGGCCATGGGGTCAGACAGAATGGGTAGCTATTCTGAGGTGTTCAAATCAAAGTTGAGGATTGCTTACAAGCACATTTAACTGTAAATTCAAACTTAAATATCAGTTCAACAACAAAAAAAACCTATTAAGATATAATACATACCAAAGAATATTTTTCTAGTATGCAATGTTTCTTTTAGTATAATTTATCTGCCAAGAAATGACCAAAAAAAAGTTTCTTTTAAGGAGGTTAAAGAAATTAGATCAGTAACTATGAATAGCACCACATCATTCTATATATTTAAAGTCAGAAATCTACTCTTTGAAGCATTTTACAAATGGCAAAACATAAACCAAAGATAAAACTATTTTTTTTTTTAGTATTTGGGTCCTGTTTAAGTTGAAGTGTATTATTAAAAAGAGGTGGTAAAGTGGTATTTTTCTACAAATACTTTAGGGGGAAAAGTAACTGGCTAATGCCATTTTCAGAGAGGTAGATCAATTTTTGTGAGACTAACAGTATTTTTATTGTGCCTGTAACAAAGAAGACTCCAAATAGAACAGAATGAATCTTCTAATTTATTTTTCATCTAACACAAAAATTTCAGTTAAAAGAATTACTTATCTGTATGCTTTGGTTACATGGCCAGGCATATTCTTGTCATTTAATATTTAACAATAGTAATAAACACAAAATAAATTTTAAAAATCAAATCTATAGATTACAAAAGATAGTCAATTCAACTAAACTGACATGTGTAAGAAAACTAAATGACATCTCCCCCTCCAATAAACTATAATGAAAGCATAATTTGAGAGAAAATACGGAATCATAGATTTAGATATCACCTAGTCCAATCACCTAATTTTATAGTAAGGAGATAGTTATCAAAGAGGTTAAGGTGTTACACAAGGTCATACAAGTGAAGTGGTAAATGGCAGTGGAGACTCAAATTCATTCCCTTTCCAAATTCAGGGCATTTTTCATGCCACCTCCTTATCATTCATAGTTAGAAAGCACAATATATATCAAGCTTTCAATCTTGTTGGTAGTGAGTCACCTTAGTTCCTTAGGCAGGGGGGGAAAACCCCAAACCTTTTTTGGTGATATTTTAAAAACATTCTTGCATAAAATGACTTTAAAAGAAATTGATCGAGGAGAGTAGGTCATCTACTCCAATGCCCTCAATACAGATGAGGAAATTGAGGCCAAAGTAAATGGGGATCTTGAATTTGAATTCAAGTCTCATAGTATGCTATTCCCACTGCATCATGATACCTCTGTAATCTAGGATTTTTCAGGAGGTGAGTGTGGTAAGAACAATATCACCAGACCCTATGTCCACAAGGACTAGACAAATTTTTCCTTCAAAGGTATTAAAATTGACTCAGGAGTCTAAATGCTATGGGTATGAATGCAGCTTCCTAGGCTCAGAAGTATACAAAAGCAGATCCTTCCTCAGGCTTCTAACCAGAAAGACTACCTTGGGCAACAGAGAAGCAGGGAAACCACACCCATGTCCCATGTGAGGCAGTGCTGGAGCTTTGCTGAATAACCTGCCATACCTATTTCAGAGGGTAAATGGGTTTTATTTTCTCCTACTCATGACAGATTCCAAGTTTATCAAACAATCAATCTGATCCCACCACTGGGTAAGGTTTTGATACTGTTCATTTTTGAAGCATTTACTAAAAGGCTTAAATGGAAATCACCACTGTAACGATTGGAATAACGCCACCTGCTGGATACTAACTGTAGAAGAGTTCTGCCCATGAAGCGAAGGTCTTTGAGGGCAAGACCAGGAGTCTTTTCTTCAGGAGTCAGGAAGTGACGCGGACTAGTGGGAGGAGGAAGGAAGAGACTGGCGCTCAGTCTCGCGCTTTTTCCTTTGGACTCTGGTGGAGAGCGGAGCTAGAAATGTGCTCTCCCTTTAATAGATAGGAATCTAGGCCTTTTTCTCTCTCTTTACCAAATTCTTATTCTCCTTAATAAATGCTTAAAAGTTTAACTCTTGCTAAAGCTTATAATTTATTGGCGACCACTCATTAGATATTTTAGACAGTTTAGCTAGAATTTTAACCCTTAACAGATGGCTGACCACGAAGAGGAAAGCTGAACCTCACTTCTGATCTTCCGGTTGGGTAAGAAATTTTCCCTACCCTAACCCTTTAAATCTTAAGTACTGCTGAATTGCCTGGTGTTTTCCCTTTAAATTTTTTCAAATGGACCTTTTAAACTCCCTAATTATCCTATTTTTGATTTTAGTCTGTTTAACCAGACAAATGGGAGATAAGATCATGTTAATGCTTTGTTTTTGTGGATTTTCTATTTTTCTTTTTATTTTTGTTAGAAGAGCCAGCAATGTACTCCCACAAAGAAATATCTCCCCCTCTCCCAACCATGCTTTTTCAGAGAAACCTGAAGAGATTCCTGCAGCTTTTCCCAGTTCTAACAGTAATTGTTGCTCTAATTTTGCATGCCTGGAGGCAATGACCCACCCTCTAGAAGCTTTTAATCCCCTAGCACCTGGAGGCAAAGTGGGGGAAGAGGAATCCAGGCCTGAGTTCAAAATCAAGTCTGATTCAAATTGCTCTGGTCCCTCCCCTCCTCTCCAGACCCCACCCTCTACTCCTCCCATGGCCAAGCCCATTGCTTCCCAGGCCTGGGAAGTCCAGAGATCTGATGCTCATGCGCAACTTTCTCTAACTACATTTGCAGCTTCAGGCTCAGCCCTTCCCCAGCCTGGCTGTGCTTCTGAGACAACTTTAGAAAACCCTTTAAATTCCACATATGCCTGTTTTGTTCATAATTTTGCTAACCTGCTTTTGTCTTTAATTAGTAATCTTATAAAGCATTTGTATGGTGAAAAGACTGACAGACAATATAAAGGGGTTAAAGAAGAAAAACTTAAGATGAATAAGAATGACAACCATCAACATAGTTCAAGACTCTGCTTCTTTTGCCATGGAAGGGTATATATTTTAGAGAAATGTAGAAGTAAGCAGCAAGGTATTGATATGAGTATTGGGGATTTTAGATATCGGAATCAAAAGTGTTCTGAATTCACTCAGAGTAATAATGTCAGTTCAGAGGTTACATAGGATTTCTATGCTATTACACATACATTTTGAAATTAATGGTATGGGTTTATTTTCATAGAGATTTTCATGCTTTTGAGATTGTGTCTTATACTTAGTTTTTAAAACAAGGAGAATATTTGTAAAAGCTTTTTAGTCATGTAATCAAGTTTATATTTTATAATACTCTTATTAATATTAAGTTCATGCTCATTTAGATTTCCTTAGTTTGAATTTCATTGTCTTTTATTGTTCCACGTGTATCTTCTTCTATTCATTCATCTATCTAATTTTGAAACATGGTTTTGATTTCATAATACAATGTTAATTCTAGGAGTATTGTGCTCCCATATTCTGAGTTGTTTGTTTTTGTTATTTTTTCTCAACTGATTATTTGATCAAACTCTTTAAAGCATTTCCCTGGCAAATTGGTTGCCATGGCAAGTATAAATTGATTCTAGAAGTATTATTTTTGATAAGCATATTCCAAAAAAAAAAAAAAAAGAGGGGAACATTTGTAAAAGTTTTCTTTGAGATTGTGTTGTGCTTTAACTTGTATTTAAATATGTTCAGATTTTTCAAAAAAGTAATTGTATACTAAGTTAAAAAAAAGGGGTATTATTTGAAATTGTTGCATAATTATATATTGTGTTCTGAGTCAAGATGTATTCACATTTTTTGCAATCATTTATTATCCTCAATTTTTAAATCCATATGAGACTTGGATTATGGGAACTTATCATTTAAGACACTAATTACCTTTATTCTGAGTTATCAGATGCCAGTTGGCCAAGGTGCCATCCAATCACAAGAGGAATACATGCAAGAGCAGACACTGAATTGTCACATGAGGGGAGACATGCATGAAGTCAAGGTATGGCCGAGGGAACGGCTTTTGACTAATGTTGAGGTTGGATTCTCTTGGTTTAATATTTTATTTTATTTTTCCCCACAATATTGTACAGATGGCTGGAAGTATTGATCCCACCCATCTCACTTCTACACCTGGCTTCTATGCTCCCTCCTATATGCCTGATGCCATGGACATCTCAATCCCATGCATCTGATTAAGTCTGACTCAGTTTCCTCCAATATGTTCAGTGGCATGGACATATATTCCATCCACCTATTTTAAGCCTGGCATACTGCATGGACAGTACATATTGCTCAAGTGTGGGAATGCTCATATCCCATCATTTCTCTGTTCTTTTATGGTAACCCCCATAATTATCTCAGGTGCCATGATAAATAACAGTGTTGAATTTGGCCTTGACACCTGTTACCAATTATATTAGATTTTCTAATTTCTCATAATGGCATGAGGATAATTAGGCAGATGATGCAAAAAGTGATGAAACAAAGATAAAAATTATTTTTAAAAATTAATATCGCAGCAATTGTCTTTTCAATTACTCTCCATAAAGGGGGACTATAATAATAATATAATTTTAAAGAATGGTTCAATTTTTGTTTTATTATATGTTTCATGTGTAACAACTAAGATTCTGAATTCCCTTAGACATGTTTTTGAGAACTTTCATTGTTTGATTTGATTATTGACAAAGCTATTTTAAAGTTGTGTTAAGCTCAATTTTGTAGGAAATTTTTCTGGCTGATTACCAGCATCCACACATCAACCCCTGAAAAGACTTCCATTCCACGACTACACCTAGAGGACATCTAAGAAAAGACTTTCAGAGACTTTAAATGAACAGTTTTGATTTGTTGTTTTTGTTGTTTTTTTTCTCTTTCTGTTATAATATACACCATCTGTAACATGTACTCTCTGCAGAGGCCCTCCCTTTGCAAGACTAATGTCAAAGCGTCGGTTCATGAGGACAAAAAAAAAATCGCCCCTCTGGACAAAACTTTCCTCTCTTCCTTTTCTATATTGTTGTTCACATATTATTAGCTAGCAATAGTTATTATATTCTTTTTACTGTTCCGTCAAGGAAACATTTTGTTTCTTGAGGAACAACAGGGGGGACTGTAACGATTGGAATAACGCCACCTGCTGGATACTAACTGTAGAAGAGTTCTGCCCATGAAGCGAAGGTCTTTGAGGGCAAGACCAGGAGTCTTTTCTTCAGGAGTCAGGAAGTGACGCGGACTAGTGGGAGGAGGAAGGAAGAGACTGGCGCTCAGTCTCGCGCTTTTTCCTTTGGACTCTGGTGGAGAGCGGAGCTAGAAATGTGCTCTCCCTTTAATAGATAGGAATCTAGGCCTTTTTCTCTCTCTTTACCAAATTCTTATTCTCCTTAATAAATGCTTAAAAGTTTAACTCTTGCTAAAGCTTATAATTTATTGGCGACCACTCATTAGATATTTTAGACAGTTTAGCTAGAATTTTAACCCTTAACACCACCAATCTTTTAGAGAATGACAAACCAAGAAATTACAAACTTTATTATGGAAATGTTTTGTATGACTTCACATGTATAACTAGTATCAAATTACCAGTCTTCTCAACGGGTGGATGAGGGACTAGAAGGAGTGAAAGAATATGCAACTCAAAAATTTTTTTAAAGAATGCTAAAAATAAATATTTTTTAAAAATTATAGCCTTCTCAAAACTTTAAATAAAAATATGTGATATAAAAAATTTTAAAAACATAGCATTAATACTATAGAAGAAATCTGTTAAAGCATGCAAATGTATACCATTATTGATTTCAAATTTACTGAGTTTCAGGGCAAATTACTGAATTGCAAGTCTATAAGTCATTAAATTATATTTGCTTATTTCTAACTAGGACAAAATAAAAAAGAACAACTGTTTTGTGTGGAACACACCATATAAACCAATGGATCAAGGACAAGATCCAGTCTGCCTCTTTTTTTTTTTTTAAAGAACATTCTTTTACATTTTTAAATGTAAATTCAGCAATATAAAAACTGGTAGAGAGGCAAACTGAACTGCAGGCCATACCTTACTAACTTCTTGAAAACTAACTAAACAAAAAACCCAGACACCATATTTCAAGAAAGTACTTTGACTTGTCCAGTCCCATGCCTACCTCACCATTTCCCCAGTCATTTTACATGTATTGCTTTATTCATTCATAAAGCTGCCCAGATTAGTTAGAAATATAGGTAAATTGAAGAAAAAAAGTATACACCAGTCACCTCCAAAAACAATCCCAAACTGAAAACACCCAGCAATGTCAGTGTAAAAATCCAGATTCTAAGCCAAAGAAAAAGTACTACAGGCTGGCAAAAAAGAAAGCATTTAAATACCAAGGAACCAGAGTCAGGATTACACAAGATTAAGCTGCGACTACAATAGAGGAGAAAAAGAAAATTGGAATATGATATTCCAAAAGGGAAAAAAGCAAAGGCATAAACAACGAAAACACAATTTACCCTCAGCACCGAGTATAAAACTACAAAGGAAAAAAAAAAGGAACTTTAATAGATAAGAGGACTTTCAAGCATGCCCCATGAAAAAGATCAGGGGTGAGTATAAATTTTTAAACACAAACACAGAACCTGAAATAAGGAAAAAGGGGAAAGGACTTACTATCTCTCATAATTGGAATGTGCAAGAAAAAATAAACAAAAGTGAAATATACTTCAAATTTTGATGGTAGATTGTAAAGGGGAATTAAAAGGAAAGAAAAAGTAATATGAACTGGCAATAAAGATTAGATGAAGGGAAGAGAGGAGGGGGCAGACAAGTAGAAACTCCAAGACCACTTGAATGATATTTTATTAATGCTGATCACATTCTCTTACCAAAAAACACATTAGAGACATAAAGATTCATATTAAAAACTAGGACATGTGGATTCAGGAGTCAGGAGTCCCTGAAGTTCAAATCCGGGTTCAGACACTTGACACTTACTAGCTGTGTGACCCTGGGCAAGTCACTTAATCCTCACTGACCCACAAAAAACAACAAAACAAAACAAAACAAACAAAAAAAAAAGGAAAGGTACTTAAATGTACAAAAATATAGAGGCAGCTAAGTGGCACAGTGGATAGAGCACTGGCCCTGGAGTCAGGAGGACCTGAGTTCAAATTAGGTCTCAGACACTTAACACTTACTAACTAGCTGTGTGACCTTGGGCAAGTCACTTAACCCCAATTGCCTCACCAAAAACAAACAAAAAAACAAACCCTAGGACATGGAGAATTTATTACGCCTTAAGCCAACTAAATAGAAACAGAGTAGCAATGGCAATCTCAAAAATAAAAGGAAACAAATTTAAAAGAAATAAGCAAGGAAACTAAAGTATACTCAAAGACCCCATAATGAAATAATATTAATTATATATAATTGCCTATTTCATTATATTTGTCTAGTTCTGAAAGGGGACACTGAGGTCCCCAATCATTATAGTTTTGCTGTCTATGACTCCATCATTCATTTAACCTTTCCTTCAAATATTTAGATGTCATGCTATTCAATGAAATGAATGACAGGGAAATTTAGATGGCAGTGCCTCCTGAAGAAAAGACAATTTTTTTTAAATTAAAAAGGATAATCAATTAGCTACAGACCTGAAGAGAATTTTAGAAAAATTAGAATAGGCTATCCCTCTGGTAATTAATAAATGGGAATACACATTTCTAAGCTGTGCATGGTACCTTGATGAGAACTGGCCATGTGCTAGAGCACAAAAACAATCAACAGGGGCAGCTAGGTGGCGCAGTGGATAAAGCACCAGCCCTGGATTCAGGAGTACCTGGGTTCAAATCTGGCCTTAGATACTTGACACATACTAGCTGTGTGACCCTGGGCAAGACACTTAACCTCCATTGCCCCGCAAAAAAAAATTAAAAAACCGCAAACAACAAAAACAATCAACAAATACAGAAAAGCAGACCTACTGAACATATTTTTACTTACAATAAAACTGAAATTATAATAAAGAACATTTTAAGAAAGGAGTCAACTGAAGACCTGATGGTTAAAGAATAATCATAAAAATAGATAATTTCATCAAGGAAAATGACAACAATGAGATAGATAATAGAGCAAAGCTTTTGGAATGCTACCAAAAAGTCCTTAAGGCAACATTTACTTCTCAACATTTTTGTCAACAAAAGAAAAAACGAAATCAGATCGACCAATTTTATATGCAATTTTAAAAATTAGAAAAGCTACTAATAAAGTTTTAAAAAATCTAAAAATCAAAGAGAAAAATTTAAAACAAAGCAAAACCCCACTGAATTAATAAAACTAGGAGCTATTTATTTTCATTAATAAAATAGATAAACATTAGTTAATCTATCTGATCAAAACAACAACAAAAAGGAGTAAAAAACCAAACTGCCAGTTACCAAAAAAAGGGAAAGAATCCATAACAAATGAAGAGGAAATGAAAGAAATTATTAGAAATTATTTTGCCCAACTATATCCCAACAAGCCTTATAATTTAAATGAATTGGATGAATATTTACCAAAAATATAAAATGCTTCAGATAAACAGAGTAAGAAATGGAAAAAATGAAATAACCCAATCTCAGAAAAATAAATTAAACAAGACATAAATGCACTCTCAAAGTAAGGAAGTAGACAGGGACCCAGTATCAAAGAGATTTATAATCAAATTCTATCAAACATTCAAATAACAATTCCAGTATTACATAAATTAATTGCAAAAATTGAATGAAAAAGAATGGGTCCCACCAAATTCCTTCTTTGACATAATCATGCTCTTGAAACATAAATAAGGGAGAACCAAAACAGTGAACTATGAGCCAATATCCCCGATACAAAAACACTGAATACAATATTAGTGAAGAGGCTACAAAAACATAATAACAATGTTATGTGCTATGACTAGGTTGGATCTGTACTAGGAATACAAATTTGATTCACCATTAAGAAAACTATAAACATAACAAATTATATTAATAACACAAACAAAAATTATATCCTTATATCCATTTTTTGGTTGTGAGATTAAACCTGAAGAGATGATTTGCATTTCTCTTATTAGTGGTCTGGGGCAATCTTTTACATGGTTGTTAATAGTATGTAATTCTTTTTTTTTTTTTTTTAGTGAGGCAATTGGGGTTTAGTGACTTGCCCAGGGTCACACAGCTACTAAGTGTTAAGTGTCTGAGGCCGGATTTGAACTCAGGTACTCCTGACTCCAGGGCCGGTGCTTTATCCACTGTGCCATCTAGCTGCCCACTGTAATTCTTTTAAGAATGTTCTGTTCATAGGGGCAGCTAGGTGTCGCAGTGGATAAAGCACCGGCCCTGGAGTCAGGATTACCTGAGTTCAAATCCGGCCTCAGACACTTAACACTTACTAGCTGTGTGACCCTGGGCAAGTCACTTAACCCTCATTGCCCCTCTCCCCCCAAAATAATGTTTTGTTCATAACTTTTGGAGAACAGTCCTTGGTTTAATTAATATATCTGTGCTGGCTCCATCTTGGATACTAGTCACTTAACAGATATTTGATTTTTCTCCCCCAATTGATAGCTTTTCTTCTTTTACCAGAGTTGCATTAATTTTGTTCATGCAAAAGATTTTCCATTTTGTGTAGGCCAAGTCATTGATTTTATTTTTCATGAATATCCATGTTTTTTTTGTTTGGCTAATTATTCTTTTATTATCTAGAGTTGTGAAGGGTACTTAATTTGGTTTTCTTCTAATATTTTTGTGGTGTGATTTCTATGGCAATTGTATTTTTACAAATGTCATACTACCTCCTAAAGTTACAACAAACAAAAAAGAAGACTCTCAGAGGTTAGTAAAACATGATGCTACACCACTCATTATTTTGGCAGGTGGTAAAGGTTTTTCTTTTTTGAAAACCATTATTATAATAACAAACATTAACATAGTACTTTCAGGTTTATAAAGTACTTTTATAAATAAAGAAACTGAGGCTCAGGGATGTTAATGACTTGTCCATAGCCATACAATTAGCAAATTTCTGGGTATGGATTGAACTATGATCCAATTAACTCCCAAGATCAAAGTTCTTTCCATTACAACATATTTATAAATATTTGTTGCAGAAACACTGACATTTCTATTTTTCAGATTGAAAATTAAACACATTAAAAAGCAAAATTTACTTGATGTTTACTTGCTTCAAATCTACAGAGGGTGACAACTTTCAAAGAAATGTGATGCAGATAAAAGATTTTTCAGGAAGGAAAAAAAAAATTATTTGTGCTTTCAAAACTATGGGAGAGGGGCAGCTAGGTGGAGCAGTGGATAAGCACCGGCCCTGGATTCAGGAGTACCTGAGTTCAGATCTGGCCTCAGACACTTAACACTTGCTGGCTGTGTGACCCTGGGCAAGTCACTTGGCCCCAACTGCCTCACTAAAAAAACAAACAAACAAACTATGGGAGAACCAGTGTCATGTCTTCAGTCCAATAAGAGTATACAAAAAATTCATTTTTAAAAGTTTCCTATTTTTTTCTTTAATCATATAATGGGTCCTCTTAACAACTCTAAGACTTTTATAAAGTACAGAAAAGGTACCAAACTGCACTGGTAAAGGGAGTTTCCTCAAGTGGGCATTCCCTATATAAATGAAATCACAGGTCCAGCCCCTATCTTTATATAAAGAGGGCAATGTCAAGAGTTTTCAAAAACAACAAAAATCTAACAGAATATAAATGATTAGCTAATCTGAAAAAACAAAGAAAACCAAATGACAACAAATCTAGTCATTTAAATAAAGTGGATGATGATTTACAAAAATATAAATACACAGAAGAGAAAAAGAAATTGAAAATCTAAATAATTCTTATCAAAAAAATAAATTGGACAAGCCTTGAAGAATTAACAAAGTAAAAAAACCCAGGATCAGATGGATTTACAAACGAATTCTACCAATCATTCAATTAAATCTTAATACTAATATTATATAAATTGTTTGTAAAAATAGGAAGAGAGGAGGATTGGGGGAGGGGGAACACAGAAAGCTTATGTTCATTTCTAGACACATTAAGGTTTCTACAAGCTATTTAGTTTTACAGTCCAAAAGGCAGCTGGAGATAGAGACTGTAGAGTAGCTGAGGTTAGTTCTGGATAAGATCCAGTAAAGCCTGAGGAGAAAGACTTAGGTAGGAAGATGATTTCCAGAAAAGAGTAAAGGAAAAGAGGGTGATGGTATCAAAGGGTACAGAGGGGTCAGGAAGGGCTTGAGGACTGAGGCCAAGCAATTAAACTTGTCAATTAAATGACTGTCAGTTACCTTTGGAGAGAGAGTAGTTTCCATTAAATAATGAGATAGGAAGCCAGATTTAGAGTTGTGTTGTTCGTCCTTCATTTTGAAAAGGACCAATGACATCACAGGTGATGTCTTGACTTGTCTGTGAACTGGATTTAAGTAAGACAGAGTTATGCAGTCATCAGTCCCACTCTCTTCTAAAGTCACTGAAAGTTCAATGGCAAGACAAAAGTCAAGACTACTGACAATAGGCTGGGGTGTAGTGGATAATCTTGGTTGGTGTCTTTGATGTCTGACTAATTTCTAAGAACCTCAAAAAGCCTGTTTCAGCCTCCTTCCCGGACATTGGAACAAATTGTTTTTATCTACCCATTCCACCAGGGGCAGTCTTCATATGCCTGGGGTAAACATCCCCCTAACTCATCAATGGTTTTGAGAGTATATGGGGTATTTTGAGGGTTTGGGAGTATATGGAGTGTTCAAGGAACACTAGCACCTCTGGTCTGAGAGCTTGCTGAATCCTTTTCAGGGATGCTCATCTGTTTTGGTGTCCACTTTTTATCTAACTCTCACCTGTGGCTCCAAGAATCAGAAGCTTTTGCTGTGGCCACACCCTGGTAAAACCCTTTCCTGTTAGCAGACCTGTTAAATCAGTTGAGATAACTAACAGAGAGTTAAGTAGAGTGAGAAGAAAGGAAGCACATGCCCCCTTTTGTAGATGGTTTTCTCATCATTTAAAAAAAAATGTTAAAATTTTTTTCTGGCAGGGCAATGAGGGCCAAGTGACCTGCCCGGGTCACACAGCTAGTAGGTGTCAAGCGTCCGAAGTCATATTTGAACTCAGGTTCTCCTGAATCCAAGGCTGGTGCTTTATTCACTGCACCACCTAGCTGCCCGGTTTTCTTAACATTTTTAATGAACTCACTATCAAATGGAGGCAATCCATTCCTGGTTTGGATAACCTTAACTATTAGAAAGTTCCTTATACTGAGATAAATGTTGCCTTCCTGTAACTTCCACTAATTTGTTTCCATTCTACATTTTTTTTTTTGGGTGAGGCAATTGGGGTTAAGTGACTTGCCCAGGGTCACACAGCTAGTAAGTGTTAAGTGTCTGAGGCCGGATTTGAACTCAGGTACTCCTGAATCCAGGGCCTGTGCTCTATCCACTGCGCCATCTAACTGCCCCCCATTCTACATTAAATAGAACAACCAGAATACAAAATAAAACATTTATTAAGTACCTACTGTGTGTAGAGTACTAAGGGCTGGGAAGATATTAAATTTAGAAAAGGCATTTCCTATCTTTCAAGAGCTTTCAGTCTAGAACTGGGGTGGAGACACCATCACAGAGAGCTATAATAGATATTATGTTAAGTACATTAATAAGTTAAAATAACCGAAGTGTTATGTGAGAGCTAAGGGAGAAAGTTGTTATCAACCAGGTGTAGAAGCTCATGGATATTAAAAGATGGCCATCATTCTTCTCTTTTCCAGGTTAAACATTCTTTGGTTCCTTCAAATTCTCTATTGTTACCCTTTTCTGACTCGGTTTCAGACTATTAATGTTCCTCTTAAGATGTGGCTTTAGTTACATCCTCATTCATCCCATCAGTAATGGCTGAAAATTCTAGGAGATGAAAACTTATCACTTATCCATTACCATTCATAATCCCTTCCATTTTGAATTGGTATTCCAATTCAATTAGATTAGTTTCTTCTCACTCAACTACTTAAATTTGGCCTCTTGGAGCTTGTATTTAGAGTTACTAGATGAATAGAGTGCTGGGAGTCAGGAAAACCTGAGTTCAAATCTGGACTCAGACATTTACTGGCTGTGTGACAAATCACTTAACCCTATTTGCCTGTTTCTTCATCTGTAAAATGAGCAGGAGGAAATGGCAAACCACTCCTGTATCTTCGTTAAGAAAACCCAAAAAGGATCATGAAGAGTCAGACAGGACTGAAACGAATGAACAAAACAACAAAAACTTGTACTTAAACTGGGCCCCAATGCAGACTGGCCTTGGAGACACCACAGACCTGCTAGATGTTTTTACTTCTCTAACGTAAACCAGTCTTTCGATAGACTTTTCTTCCTTAGTATAAGGGAGTCATTTCCTAAGTGCAGAACAGAGTAACATAAAAAACTGGGCACTTGAAGTTAGGAGAGCTAGATTTTAATCCTGATTTTCTCATTACCTCACTATAGATGCCTGTACATATTAACTCACCTCTCTAAATCTCATTTCTAATTCAACATTTCAACACAACAAGTATTTATTAGGCACTTATTGTATGGAAAGCCCAATGGTATGTAATGGAGATACAAAGACAAAATGAAAAACAGTCTTTATCCCCAAGTAGCTTATATTCTACTGGGAGGAATGCACATGTAAAATGAAGGCGCTTAGTCTAAGTGATTCCCTTCCATCTGCTCTCATATAATTCTAATGAACTCTAGAACACTGGAAGGGACTTCAGCCATCTTCCAGTCCAAAGTGGGTTGTGACTCCATATAGTTTGAATGTAGGGGGTCCCAAAAAATTTAGCAACAGTAAAAGGTTATATATTCATATTTTATATACCTATATACCCAGAGTCATGTAAAAATTTCTCGGGCAAAAAGGGGTCACTGAGTAGTTTAAGAAAGCCCTTAGTCTAGTCCAATCCTTACCTCAAGCATCCAACAAGTGGTCATCTAGCTTTAGATAAATTGAAAACCTCCAAGTGGATAAAGCACTGGCCTGGATTCAGGAGGACCTGAGTTCAAATCTGCCCTCAGACACTTGACACTTATTAGCTGTGTGACCCTGGGCAATTGCCCCGTGGGGGGGGGGGATAACCACCACCAAAAAAAGCTCCAATAACAGGGAACTCTCTACCCTATCTCCAAATCCATCCCATTTTGGGACAACTTTAATTATCAGGAAGTTTCCTAATGTCCCTCCCCACCTCCCCCAATAATTTCCACCCACTGGTCCCTGGTTCTTTCTGGAACCAAGGACAAGTCTAAACTTTCAGAGAATATGCCTTTTCTTACCATGTTTTAATTTATGTGTACCTGATAAATCTTCAAATCAGACAGCAAGTTCCTTGACGGCAGGGATCGAGTCTATCTGACTTCGTATCTCTCCCCAGTACTCAAGGGGTATATGACTTTCTAAGCCCCTTTCCAACTTCACAGTTCCATAGGTATAAAAAATGGACTCTTTTGTTGGAAAATTCAAGCCTGAAGCTTTCTGTTCAAGCAGTAATATCTCAGTCCTCTTTCTTGTGACAGAAAATGATCTCTTCCCCCCAAAACCTCTTAGTATGAGTGCCCTGCTCCTAGAAGCAATAACACTCTATGATCCAATGCAACCAAGGAATAATTTAATGCTTTTCCCATCTCCTACCACGACTGCACTTTTTTCTTTGGGAAAAAACCTACATACAGCACTGAGGTTATTTACACAACAGACTTTTGCTAGAGTTTCCCTCAGGAATGACTACTAATGGATGGGATAACCTTACTATAGATCAGAATATTTGAAGAGAAAATTAAACTAGCTTCATCATTGGCAAATTATTTCAGCAACTATGTGTAGGATGGACTAGAGAGGTAAGGGGTAAAAATGGATGGATAATTTAACATACTGGTAAGTACTAAGCAAGGGATATAAGGGAAGGCAAGGAAAAGAATGCAAAAATGAATTATGCAAGAGATAACAAAATGAAAAATAAAGAGAATAGACTCAAATGATATTATGAAGGGGAAAAAAGTTAGGATTTATTGGTGGTAGGGATATTGGGGGAATAAAGGGTTAATATGGGGTAATGGCAAAAACATTGAACCAGTAGAAGATCCAGGATCTAGCTTTGGGTTCTACATCTCAACAGGGCTCAATATTTTATTTCTTTTTGCATCTCTACCAGGCCTAATTTGGTACACTGGCATAGAATTGAATATTAGGTATATAACCTTGAAATATAAAATTCTCTGGATCTCAGGATAATACCTGCCCAGTCTACTTCATTAAGTTCTTATGAGATAATAAGCTGAGTTGCAATACTGTGGGTATAGTTGACAATGGGGAAAAATGAGAATAGATGACTTTTTTAGAGTGAAGAAAGTGTGATGGAGTTGTATGGTGGGAATGAAAGGAAAGTAAGTGACAGAGAAGCTGCAATTTATGTACTTCAAAGATGACAAGGAACCAAAAGCCATTCTCCCTCAATGCACTACTTTCCCAAATTCCAAAAATTCACAATGAAAATTATTATTCCTAAAAACATTATTGAGTAAACATGGAATAAGAACTGTTGTGTTATAAAACTAGATTTTTTTAAAAATTGGGGCTACTCTTGCAGATTTATATTCCAAAGGAAGAATATTATCTCTGTGGTTTACTATAATACATGAATCATTAGCACATAGGTAAAGCATTAAGATTGATTATAAAATACAGTATGAGCATTTACTACCCTTCCTCAAAATTTAATTGCTATATAACTATTTAAATAAGTAGTGTTCACTAAAAAGAAATCAAAATTAATGATAAATAATTAAAACTAAAATCTAACTAGCAAATATTCCTATTTCCTTTGTCATGATAGTATAATGAATGTAATTTTTTTTTATCAAAGTGATATTTTCCCCCCACATTCAAGCATCTAATTTGCATACACATCATAGCACCACTGAATGTTTTGATTACCAGAGAGGGAAAGAAAGCAAATAAATTTTTTTCTTACTCTAGGATATAAAACCGGCAAAGTCACAGAAAACAAGTGAGACAAAGTTGTACAATTTGGCTGTAAGATGGGCTATTTAAAGTATCTAGATACCCACATTTTTAATTTGAATAGCAATCTTCCATTTAAAGAACAATTGATAACCACACAGTACTTTAAGGTGTGTAAATCATTTTAAATGCATTATGCCTCTGTCTTTTGCCCTTTTTCTTTGTATCCTCAGACTTAGCACCGTGCCTGGCAGGGAATAGATGTTTAATAAATGTTTATTGACTGACTGAACAGGGAGGACATTGAAAGCTAAGAACTGCAGTTATTACTATCCCTGTTTTACAAATGAGTCAAACTGTGGCTTAGAGAAGTTTGGTGACCTGTCCAAGGTCACGTAACTGTTAAGTGTGAAAGACAGGACTTCAAATTCAGGTCTCTTCTAATTCCAAGTTCAGTGCTCAATCTACTCTATCACACTGCATAGATCTTAAAATCTAAATTTTCTTTTTCAAAAAAAGGAATAATCAGATTAACTTTTTAATTCTATAATTAGAAATTTTCACAAAACCTGAGGCAAGAGATACATGTAACATTTTTTTCTTAAAGAGAGGATATTGGAGAGGGTGGGGGTAGGGGGGCAACCAAGGACTCTAATTTCATTACTATAGAAACTCCTAGTGAAGAAATTCTATCAGTGTAGATCAATACCTTCTGAACAACTTACTAGCCTTGGAGAGTTGCGGGAAGCAGCAGGAGGTTAAATGACTTGCAGAGAGTCATGAAGACAGCAGGGGTAGGAGGCAAGACTTAAACAGAACCCCCTCCCCGGCCAATCCTTCTCATTCACCATCCACTAAAAGTAATGCTGCTTCTCTATGTAATGATGTTATAATAGTTCAAGGGGATAATGCTAGAATTCAGAAAATTAAATCTCAGGGGTTGAATGCACCTTGCAACTTAAATTCTACATTACTACCAAATAAGATCTGTAAATGAAAAGACTCTGGGTCATTTTGGTGAACTAAGGGCATTAAGCTTGGATTTTACATGAACTTTTTAATAACTAAAAATACTTTGTAAAACTTTGCTCAAAAGTTATTTGCATTTCTAAAAGTCCTAGAGAATTACAAATTTAATAGCATCATAAATTACTTTGTTTTCCTCTTTATAGAGTCTTGATTTTAAAAAGGCTTATTTTCTAGTTGTGTTTTTAGTTTCACTTACTACTTGGAAAGAATATATATGCCCTATGTTAGACTATTTTCCTGGCACACACCCTGTGGATATTAATTTTGAATATTTCACAGAAACAGTAATGACTAAAAACATAAAACACCTATCTATCTATACACACACACACATACATAAAATAAGAGGCAACATTTTAAATTACTGTGTACTTATCAGGATTCACAGGAAAGAGGATTATAATGAAAAGAGTTAAATTGAAACAATTGAAATCAATGCCTGATGGAAGAAGTGCAGAGTGAGATACACATTTTTAATTTCTCTTATCTCAACTATATAGAGAACTTTGTAAAATTTATAAGAATATGGGTGCTTGATAAACGGTCAAAGGATAAGACAGGCAGCTTTTTTAAATGAAGAAATCAAAGCTATATATAGTCATATGAAAAAGTGCTCAAAATCATTGACCTATTAGAGAAATGCAAATTAAAACAACTTTGAGATATGATCTCACACCTATCAGATTGGTTAAAATGACAGCAGGGGAAAATGACAAACATGAGAAGGGATATGGAAAAATCTGGATACTAATACCCTGTTGGTGGAACTGTGAATTGATCTAACCATTTGGGAGAACAATTTGGAATTATGCCCAAAGAGTTTTATAAAACTGTATTTATAAAACTGTATATACCCTTTGACCCATTCCACTATTGGGTCTGTTTCTCAAGGCGATCAGGGAAAAAGGAAAAGAACCTACATGTTCTAAAATATTTACAGTAGCTCTCTTTGTGGTGGCAAAGAACTGGAAATTGAAGGGATGCCCATCAACTGGGAAGTGGCTGAATAAATTGCAGTGCATAATTGTGGAGTACTGCTCTTCTGTAAAACAAAAAATGATAAGCAGATTGATTTTAAAAAACATGGAAAGACTTGCATGAAATTAGCAGAACCAAGAGAACATTGCATAGAGAAACAGTAATATTGTTTGAATAACTGAATGACTTGTTATTCTGAGTATCATAAATACTCAAATCAACTACAAAGAACGACAAAGAAGGAAGATGCTATCCACCACCAGAGAAAGAACTGATAAATAGAAGTATGCATAGTATGGTTTTTCAGAGAGAGACAAATTCAAATGGTGGCCTTCTCTACTGTGGGTTGGGGAGGGAGATGGTTCAGAACTTAGAATGTAACAAAAATTAATTAAAAAAAAATAGAGAGAGATACATTCTTCCAGATAGGGCCAGTGTATTTGTTTGTTTGAATTTGAAAAGCTTCTATCAGTGAACAAGCACCTATCAAACACTGACTAGATAGATAGATAGATAGATAGATAGATAGATAGATAGATAGATATAGATATATAGATATATATGCCAGGCACGGAGGACATAAATACAAAAAATGAAACAATCCTTTCTCATAAGAAGCTTGCATTCTAAAAGGAAAGACTAGGACATATATAATTATATACAGAATAAACACAAAGATAATAAGTACCAAGTGGTGGAAGGCAAGGCAGTCTGGGAGGAAGGGCCTGAAAAGTTGGGGGGATCAGAAAAGGCTTCAGTAAAAGACAGGGCTTCTTAACCTTTTTGGAGTCATGTATGCCTCTGACAGTCAGTCTGATGAAGCCTAGAGATTCCTAATCAGAATATTTTTAAAGACATGAAATAAAATATGTAAGATTTAAAAGGAAATCAATTATATTGCAATAAAGTTATCAAACATGTTGTAAAATGCACTTCAAGAAGGGAGCCCAGGTTAGGAAAACCTGACTTAGAAAGTGGTGCTTAAGCTGCTTCTTAAAGCAAGAGGGAATTCTATGAAGTGGTGATAAGGAGGGAGAGCATTCCAGGAATGGGGAGACAATCATTGCAAAAGCAATGACAGGAAAGCCCTGTATAAGGAACAGAGAGGCCAGTATAGAGGCATTACAAAATGAGAAAAAGGGAACAATGTACAACAAGGCAGGAAAAACAGACTGGGACCAGATGAAGGACTTTAAAATCTAAACATGATCATATTTATTTTATCCTAGAGGCAACAGGAAGCTGCTGGAGTGTACTGAGTAGGGAAATAGATTGGTACTTAAGGAAATTCACTTGATCAGCAGAGTCTGGAGGGTGGACTGGAGCGAAGACAGCCTTTTCTCCTTGAATATGAACAAGTGGGTAGTAACAATAATACATAGAAAGAACAGACTACTGATGAACCTCACACCTTTGTAAAAGTATAGGACCACATCTATGGGATACTTCAGACTTTTTAGTTTTGCTGAATTTTTCCCCCTTTTCTTCTTTTCTTTATACTTTATTATAAGGGATAGCTCTCTGGGAGCAAGTGGAGAAAAAAATACAGTGGCAAATATAGGTGATTTAGAGATAAAATATGAATAAAATTTTATTTTTAAAATGCAGAGAGGGGGGCAGCTAGGTGGCGCAGTGGATAAAGAACCAGTCCTGGATTTAGGAGGACCTGAGTTCAAATCCAGCCTCAAACACTTGACACTTACTAGCTGTGTGACCCTGGACAAGTCACTTAACCCTCATTACCTCACCCCCGCCCCCAAACGCAGAGAGTAGAGAAGGAAATTCAGAAGGAATTGGACTATTTTGCTATTACTGTGTGAAATTTAACATATACTTTAAAAAATCCTATATAAACAAAAGTTCATAGTTTCACATAGGATCCTCTTATCTTTGCATACTTAAATGTTCACATTTGTTGACATTAAGGTTCTTAATAAAATAGATATTTAAAAAACTGATCCCATATAGAATTTTTCTAGATTGAAGAATGTGATAGTTAACTACACATACACACACATTATAAAGTTAACTTTATACAGTTAACTCCAAAGTTAACTTTAAAATGATAGTTATTAGAGACAACACCAAAATTATTCTTAATTATTTTATTTGGAAGTCTAGGTACATGCGTATACATATAGATAGATATACATATATATTGCTATACCACCAATAAATAAAAGAATTTAGTATATGCTGAAGAAATGCTAAAATGTAACAGAAAAAATAGGCAGTAATTTTAAAGTTTTACTTCTTTGTTTTATAAAACAGAAAAGTCATTCTAAAATAATGAATATTTCTATTTTAAGTTAAGTTCTGCAGAAAGGGATTCTACAACATCCCTTGGCAACTAATTTAGGAACACTTACCCTTGCCCATCCTCTTTCAATAAGTTCTTCATATTAAACATAATTTGAATCATTTTCCTTTTGTCAGCAAAAATGAAGAATACTGTCAATTTCACATACCTAAAAATTGTTTCCTTTCATCTTTAGTAAAGCTAAATAATTCTAATTTCTATAGTGTTTCTTCATAGAGCCTATATTCCAATTCCTTAATTAACTTTATTGTTTTCCGAATCCTAATTTACCCATCTTTCCAAAGCTGCAAAGCACAGGGAGGATAGGATACCTCATCCTAGAAAGGACTACTTTATTACTATTTTGTTAATTACTTTCACCCTTACTCTTTCAAATATACAAAGGAAAAATGTTCTCAGTAACTTTGTTATAAAACAAAAACTTTCAGTGCTACCCATTCCCCCCAATCCTTTCACCTTCCCCCTCTTTTAAAAACAGAAGCATTACTTTCTAAGTCATATTTAGCTTTAGTTTACCATCAACTGTAGTGGTTTATCATACTTGCACAAACTTAGCTATCATAATTTGTAAAGTTAATTTCCCAATTCAAGTACTAGTTTTCAAATATCTCTATAAAAGAACATTCACTATTTTCTCTAACCAGTATTTACTTAGCACTTACTGTATGCCTAACCCTTTGCTAGATATCACAGTATACAAAAGTAATACAAAAGTGTCTACCCATAAATAACTTACAGTCTAGCTACTGAAATAACACTATTTCCTTAATTAACAATTACAAAATAGCATTATACTTAGGTGTATAAATGTGTATCCCTTTCTCTTTCTCCCTTCATTATCTGTCTATAAGTTCCTTGTGGATGGCATTTTTCATTTTTGGATTCCCAGTACCTAGCAGAGTCCTGTACATATTAAGAACTTAAAAATGTCCCATCAGTGGAATTTATGTTTGTTGTTGTTTAGTGTTTTTCAGTCATATCCAACTCTTCATGACTCCATTTAAAGTTTTCTTGGGAGGGATACACTGGAGTATCCCTTTACCATGTCCTACTCCAGCTCATTTTACAGAAGACGCAAACGGTTTTTTCCCCACATTTTACAGATATGGCAAACTAATGCAAACATAGTCAAATGACTTGCCCAGGGTCAACAGCTAATTAAGTGTTTGAGGCCAAATTTGAACTCAGGAAGATGAGTCTTTTTGACTTCAGGCCCAGTGCTCTATCTACTGTGCCACCTAGCTGCCTGGAATTTATATTATTATTCCACATATATGTGACTATACCTTTGTAAATATTCAAAGTAAATTTTTAAAGAGTGATCAGTGGAGCAGATTAGGTATACAACATACAAAAGCAAACACAGTCTCACGTTTGATAAACCCAAAGATCCCAACAACTCACATAAGAACTCAGTATTCTTAAAAAAAAAAAAGATGGGAAAAATATAAAGCAATCCAGCAGAGATCTCAGGCAAGACCCCAAGATATGAAACTATACAGATTTTTCTCTTATTCTCTAGCTATGTAGCTATATCTATAAGTAAATATAGCTATAACTATATTTAGCTATAACTATGTATATGTGCGTATTGCACAAAAATACCAAGAGATGGTGACATAAACAAATTAGAGAAGGATAATACCTTGCAGATTCACATATAGGAGAATTCATGCACAAGCAAGGGATAGATAGTCTCACTTAAGATAAAATAGACCACTTTTTGTGGTGACAAGGACTTGGAAATTAAAGGGGTGTCCAGATCTATTGGAGAATGGCTGAAAAGAAATGAACGGAAAACCATTGTGATATAAGGAATAATGAAGGGAATGGTTTCAGAGAAACCTTAGAAGACTAGTATGAACTGATGTAGTAACATGAGAACTAGAAAAATAATTTATATAATGATAACATCATAAAGACAAACAAATTTAAAAGACTTAAGACTATTGATTGATGCAATGTCCAACCTCTATTCCAGAAGAACCATGATGAAACATCATGCTACTTATCTGCTAGAAAAGTGAGAGATTCAGGGTGCTAATATTTTTTTGGATATGGCCACTGTGAGAATATTTTACTTTGACTGTGGATATTTGTGACAAAGGTTTTCTTTTTTCTTTTCAATGGGGGAAGGTGGAGGGAAAGAAAATAAGGCTTTTGTTCATTTAAAAAAATGAAATGTTTTTCAAAAGTAAATTTTTAGAAATAAACCCATAAATCTATATTTCATACTAGTTATCCCAAAAGTTTCACTTACCCTTTCCAAAGATGGTTAGTTGTTTCAGTTACAGCTCTTTCAAAAACACCAGCCCGTTTGCAAAATGGGCCTTTTGGTCTACAAACTTGTAGACCAGATTTTCCCATGTATTGGAAACCTAAATTAGCGGGTAATAAAAACAGCTACCATTTAAGTAGCACTTTAAGTTCTGCAAAGTGCTGTATATTATATCATCTCATTTTATCCTCTAAAAAACTCTTGTGAGCAAGGTGCTATTATTATCTTTATTTGACAACAGAGGAAACTAAGGCTGAGAGAGGTTAAATGACTCAGTCAGGGTTGACAGCTAGCTTCTGGGGCAAGATATGAACAAGTTTAGAAAAAAAAAAACATTACTTTTATTTAATTTAAAAGCAACGAACCAGGTAACATTTCAATTTAAAAACAAAAACTAATACTATTACACTGCCATTAAAAAAAAGGTATCGAACTTTTCTCTGTACTTGGGCAGATTTCCTCAGCCAAACTACAGACAGAATATAGCCCATTTGTAAATTGGTCAAGTCTCCCAATATCTACCATAGTATCTACGAATATTTTCAGCCCTATTGGCTTTTCTTTAATTAAAATTGAAAAATAGTGCAACTCATTTTTTTGCATGATCAAATTTACCACTAATACCACATCTTGGCCTCAATTTCCTCACTGTTAATATAAGGGGAGCTGGACTAAATGATCTCTAAGGTTTTATTTATAATGCTAAACCTCTCTAAAATTGCAAATATACAAGGAGAAAATGTTCTCGTTAACTTTATTATAAAGCAAAAACTTAATAACCCTTAAATAGAAAAAAGCACATGCATGACAATAGGTATACTCCTACTATGGTGTCACAGACTTCTTACTCTTACTATGGAACTTAAAGCATTTGCAATTTCATTGGAGTACATATTCCCTTCAACCAAGGCCTGCAATTCCTTCATGAGTTCAGAAATTGGCTTCATGAGTTACTCTAGCAAAAATTCATCACTCTAGGTCAATCTGGCAGTGAGCCTCTCTGAGCTTAGCTAGCCTGATCTTTGACCTGTACTAGATTTTATCATTAAATGACATTACTAAAAAGGCTGAGGTAAGTTTTCAAACCCTAAAACACTCGTTTAAATTTCAAAGTCTAAATTTTCATTATAAGGCAATAAATCTTCTTTTACACACAGTAGGACATTACTGACCACATCCTGAAAGAAACATGTGCCAAAACTAAACCTGAATAATCCAGATGTGTTCAATTTCTCCAATGACCAGTAAATGCCCCACATGAATAAGAACTATACAGATTACTAAGAGGCATTCAAAATTTTCTCCTTTGTTGTAATCCCACAATTCATTTAAGTGTTGAAGACACTTGCTGCATTAAAGTACATAGTTGGTCAGTCAATTAACATGTATTAGGCACCTACAATGGGGTCCAAGCACTTTTGCTAAGCACTTAACAGAAGCTTCTGAGAAGAAATTAAAAACCTATACACCAAGTGATGAAAATAAATATCACTTACTGTACATGTCCATAACTCAACCCTACAAAACAGATAACTTCAAGATGGTGGGCAACAAGCATTTTTTAAGCACTTACTATGTGCTAAGCACTGAGGCTATATATAGGATACAAATCAAGCATAAGGAAAGCCAGGCTTTGACTTTAATGCTTAATTTTCTTAAAACTTATTTTCCAAAAAATCAATCAGAGGGGGCAGCTAGGTGGCGCAGCAGATAAAGCACCGGCCCTAGATTCAGGAGGACCTGAGTTCAAATCCAGCCTCAGTCACTTATCCCTCATTGTCCGCCCCCCCAAACAAACACAAACAAAAACAAACAAAAAAATCAATCAGAAAAAATAGTTTATGTCTTCTAACTCCACGATTTAGGTCGTCTTTTCCTGCATATAGTGCTTAGCGAGGTGCCTGTAACACAGTTGGCTTTTAAATGTTTATTAGGGTATCTAGGTGGCTCCGTGGATAGTAGTCAGCAACACCCGAGTTCAAATCCAACCTCAGACTCTTCCTAGCTGTGTACTTATTAACCTGTCTGCCTGAGTTCCTCATCTGTAAAACAGGGTATAACAGCACCTACCTCCCAGGGTTGTTGTGAAACTCAGGTAAGATTAATAATTTGCAAAGTGCTTACAATGCCTGGCACATAGTAAGCCCTATATAAATGTCAGCTATCATTAGGATGATTATTGAACGCTTCTTACATATAGCCCCATTTCTGCTTTTAGCTTATTTGGGATACCAGATAAATGTAATTTAATTTCTTCCAGCACTTAGCACAGCCCCTCGAACACAGCAGGCGCTTAATAAATGCTTACTGACTGAGTGACTGCTTAGGAGTATGAAAAATTCCACTCCTTGGGATGGGATCACCTACCTACTTAGGTAGGTCCTTAAGTTATTCTTACTCGGTGCTTTAGGAATACCACCAGCGAGTTAGTTGAACTCCCACGGACTTATCTGCTTTTTGCAGGGCTCCCTTATCCCCAGAGTCAGGGAGGGACGGGCTGAACTTCAAAGCGAACCCCACCCCCCCCACCCCTCTTTGCCGCTGCTGCTGCATGACAAGCTCCCTGGGAAGCCCAAGACCACGTGGGGCCTCCCCGATCGGTGTAAAGGGTTCCCGACTCTGCACTACACCCCTGACAGGGACCAAGAAACTAGGGTCTCCTTCCCGTTCCGTGACGCCGCGACCCGAGCCACCTGTGCGGCCCAAAGCCCGCAGCCCGCCCGGCCCGGAAGGATGCGAGGCTCACCAGACGAGCAAACTTGGCGGTCGGTCCAAGGGGAGGAGAGTGGGGGAGGAAACGACGGAAAGAAAGGAGGAGAAGCTCGGGATCTGGGCCGGATGGGACCTGTCCACCCACGCCCCTTCCCCTCCCTCCGCAGGGGCTCACCGGATGAGGGCCCGAGGCTGGGAGCGGCTCGGGAGGGCGGGACGCAGGCGGTCGCCCCCACGCCCGCCCCGCTTGCGACCTCTCACCTCCAGCCTAACCTCTGACCTCCCCGACATCCCCCACCAGTCCTTCACGGTCCCGGCCGGACCTGCCCGCCCCGCACCTGTCACTCAGCAAAGACACCGGCCCCGGCGCTTCCCGCCCGGTTCCCCTCCGGCGTCCCCCAGGCAGCCGCGGGCGCCTCAGTCCCCGCCCCGCCCCGTCCCCCTCACCAGGTGTCCCCTTTCCGGAGCGAGGTTTTGAGCAGCGTAGCGATGTCGGACTGCTGGGTGTCCAGATCCGCCGCTCCTCCCTCCGCCATCTTCTCCCACTAGTGGTAGCGGAGGCGGCGACAGCGGCAGCGGCGGTACCGGCGGCGGCGGCGGCGGCACCGCCCCGGAGCATTGTGGGAACACGGCGTCCCGCGGCCCCGCCCCGCCGCCGGGTCGGCAACCTAGAGAGACGTAATGGGGGAGGGGAGGGGGAGGGGAGGGAGGAGCGGACTGTGGAGGGAAGGAGGAGGCCGAGGGGAACTTGGCCAGGAGCGCGTGGGCGTCCTTTGCTGCCCCCTAACGGCCAGCTCCGGGGACAGCAGCGACAGCACCACCACCTTGAACATCATTGGTTCTTCCCAGCGAGTAAATGCTCCCTATCTACGGTCCGCCGCTGGGAGCCCCTGCGCTTTCATTCTATTCGTGGCCCGGGTACAGCCCGGTCCTCCCGGTTCTTAGCGTTCCCGCCCTTCTCTTTCCAGGAGCCAGATGTGCGCGAAACCGTATTTTCATGACAACTCTAGCTTAATAGGGTGTGGGTGTGTGTCCAGATATGTGCTAAATAGGACAATTCTGGCTTATGGAAGTTGTGTGTATGTATGTTTATACTCATGCTAGTGGCCAGATGTGTACGAAACATGACAACTCTGGCTTAATAGGAATTGTGTGTGTGTGTGTGTGTGTGTGTGTGTGTGTGTGTGTGTGTGTGTGCGCGCACCAGGGGCCAGATGTGTACAAAACCTGACAACTCTAGCTTAACAGAAGTTGTGTTCATATGTATGTGTATACACACGCCAGTGGCCAGATGTGTGTGAAACATGACAACTTTACCTTAATAGGAGTTGTGTGTGTGCATATGTATGTGTTTATACATGCTAGTGGCCAGATATATGTGAAACCTTATTTTCGTAAAAACTCTGACTTAAAATATGTGTGTATACCTGTGCAGGCAGAAGAGCAGCTAAAATATCACATGACAGTTTCCTTAGCCCCTTGACTCTTGGGATTGCATCGCAAATACCCCTTACCCAAGCTACTCAAAACCCAGCTGGAGCAAGAGAGAATTGGAAATTAAAACCCTTAACCATAATGCCGGGACTGGTCTTTCTCCAGCTCTCCACCTTTCTGATGTCACCAGCTTGTATGCTATGTAGGGGTGGTATTGGTTTAAATGGTACACCGATCCTCTTATTCCCCCAAGCAGACCCCAAACAGCTAAATCTTCTACAGGGAACTTTTGGCTGCTTCCTTGCAAATGAAACATTTGACCTACAATAAATTATGTGCAGGCTTTAAAGGTAATGAAAAAAAACTTGCACTGAGCCTATTTATTTACCTTCAAGTCAGTAGAGAGCATACTGCTTGGCCCCATTGCCTAATGTTTAAAAAAAAAAAAGCCGTTATATCTGAGGATTTGACTAACTGAAACCCGGGGAAATTCAGCTATTTTAGCAACAGTCCCTCAACAAAACATTGAGAGGTCCAGGGTGGGAATAGAACAACATTTTATGCTTAAAAAAATCCAAGGGCTTCACAAAAGAGAGGAGAGGGAAAAGAACAAGCATTAAGTACCTATTATGTGCTGTGCTTTTGAGTTTATAAAATTCTATAAAGCTTGTCTGAGAGAATATCCTTTATAGTAGATGAAGAAATCAGACCATGTAATAGGTTACCTCGGTTATAGGGTCAAGTTGACAAAGTGATTACCTTAATTTCACTATTTGTAAACAAAGTCTGTCTTCATATTTTCCAAGGATGTGGCTAAGTAAGATTAATAAGATAACTTTAATGAAACATTTGATTGTAGAAGATCCAGCACATTGGCTTTCTTCCATTAAAAATGCTATACTTCTTACCATAAACTTTGGCAGGTTTCAGACCAAGCCAGAAAAGCTTTTAAGTATGTATGGGTCAGATTGACTAGATGTCATCTGAGGAACAGCCTGGCTAAGTTTGGAGAAGCTCATCAAAAAAGGATTGGTCACCAGGGGATTTTTTTTCTTTGTTTGTTTCAGCAATTCATTAGACACTTTTAAAATAAGTTAGATGGTTGAGGTCTGTGTGACTGGAGAGTGATTATAGCCACACTGATGAAATCATATCTCCTTTTTTTTTTTTTTTTTGGCTCAGTGACCTCATTTCTTACTTAATAATGGGATTTTTTTTTTACCATTGTGCTACTTCTGATTTGAGAGCCTGAAAGTACTTCCCAGTCTTTAATTTAGAAACCAGAAAAGTAAGCAGGTTTCCAAGTGACTCAGTATCAAAAATAAAAAATAACATAAAGCAATGGTTTTAACTCTTGATCTCTTCAAAGAATAACATCCATTTTATTTGCCAGCTCTAGGAAATATGTTAAGTGAAGTGAGATTATAGAATTTTTTTATGGTTACCAATGACAATATTTGTTCATTCATTCTATCAACAAATTTTTATTAAACACCTATTATGTTCAGAGTACTAGTCTAGGTACTGGGAGAGATACAAAGTTTATAGTGCTCTAGAGAAGTTGCATATGGGGATGATATAGACTCGTAATTCATTATATTCCACATTAAGTACATTTGAAAGGTGTAAAATGGAATACTATGTGAGGTACTTGTGGAAAGGTTCTCAAAGACAGCTTGGGGTAGTGGCAAGCATATTGGACTTGAGAGTCAAGAGAAACCTGTGTTTAAATCGCACCTCTGACACTTATGAACTTTTTGACCATGGATAAATCACTTAACCAAACTTTAAACCAGGAATCTGAGGACTTCAGTTCAAATCCCAGTTTTAACATTTACTGCTTTCATGACCTTTGGCAAGCCACTGCCTCCCTTTGGTCCTCAGTTTCCCTCTTTGTAAAATGTTGGACAAAGGTTCTTTCAAGCTTTAAATCTATGATCATATGATCTCTTTCCTCATCTCCAAAATAGAAATACCTATATAAGGTGAGTTGTACAAAGCATGGCCAGTTATTCTCTGTCTGTCTGGTTTTGATTGGCCCACTGTGGAGTTGTTTCCAGATGCATTGACCCATTGCTAAAAATACTTGTCATTTTGGTATGATGTGGAAAACTCTGAGTAGTCCTTTGGTTTTTCCCCCTCCTCCCCATCCCCAAAGCAACAGAGGTTCCAGATGCAACATCTATTAAAAGAAATAGCATCTAGGGGCAGCTAGGTGGCACAGTGGATAGAGCACTGGCCCTGGAGTCAGGAGTACCTGAGTTCAAATCCGGCCTCAGACACTTAACACTTACTAGCTGTGTGACCCTGGGCAAGTCACTTAACCCCAATTGCCTCACTAAAAACAAAAACAAAAACAAAAAAAACAAAACAAAAGAAATAGCATCTAGCTTGTCCTTCATTAACCATGATGGGGCAAGGTGTGACTCTAGTGAGGGGTGAGGAAAGAATGAGGTCCTCTACTCCATATCGTGGTGATCCCACCAACAAGGGAGCTGGTGCTTGGATGACAAACTTGCTCCTGGGTCTCTGGCAGCCCCTGCTTCCCTTGTGTTTCCTTCTTGGAGCAGGTGACTTTGTAAAATGAAGATTGATGGTGGCATCTGAATCATCCACACTGTAGTGTGGGGAGGACCATTCCATGCCATAGTGTAACACCAAATCCTTTCAGCAATGGGTCAACCCATGGCCAGCAGCAGCCAGCCCTAAAGATGCCACAGGATCAACTAGAGGCATGAAGAAAATATCTGCCCTCATTCTGCATAATCTATGTCACATTTGTATTACCTACCTCATAAGGTCATTGTAAGGGTCAGATGGGACAATGTATAAAATATATGATGGGTTTAATATGTAACATGTATTAAAATATTCCTGTAAATGTTAATCATTTTCCCCCTCATATCCCCAGTGCTCAGCACCATGCCTGGCATGTATTAGACACTTAATAAATGTTTATAGAATGGGCAGCTAGGTGGCACAATGGATAAAGCACTGGCCCTGGATTCAGGAGGACCTGAGTTCAAATCTGGCTTCAGACACTTGACACTTACTAGCTATGTGATCCTGGGCAAGTCACTTAACCTCCATTGCCCCTCAAAACAAAACAAAAAAGAATTGAATCAAATCGAATAAGACTACCAAAAAATATGATGTTGGACACTGGAGAAAAAGCAGAAACATTTATACTTTTGTTTATTCTAACAATGACAATTATCTACAGAATGGGAAAAGTAGAACAGAAATTGATAGTAGGAAGTCCAGACCCGAGATGAGTAAGATCACACCTGGCAAACCTCAATGAATTCCTATCACTAGAATAAGGTGAACTTTCACCCTAGGGACATATGATGCTGTGGAAAGGGCACTGTCCTTAGAGTCGTAAGACCTGAGTTTGGATGCTGGCTTTAAATCTTAGTGACCTTGCATAAGTCACTTAAGCTTGCTGGGACTCAGTTTCCTCATTTGTAAAATGGGGGAGTTGGACTTTGTTCTATGATCCTAAAGAAAGGAAATGGTTTTGGGGGAAGAATGGGGACAGGAAAGTGTGGGGGCAGAGTAAGGAGAGGAGAATAATTCAATTTAGCCTGTTTAGAACAGGGATGTCAATCAGGAGACCTGCCCACAGATTAAAATATAATTGGGAAATACTTAACAAAATAAATAAAAATACCATAGAACATAGATAATGTTAATATGTGGCTTTCTAAGTTGATATGCAGCCTTCAGATATCCTTATATATGGTTTAGTAAGTTTGACCTCACTGACAGTATAACAGTTGGAAGGGTAGAGTGATATCAGATTAGAAAGGGCTTTGAATAAAAAGGATTTTGAATTTAAATTTATAGGAATAGGGAGCCACTAAAGATTTTTGATGAGTGAAGTTATTTGACTAGTTCTACTCCTAAGAAAGATTATTCTGGCAACAGCATTCATTCATTCATTCATTCATTCATTCATTTATTCAGTAGTGATTTAACTAGAATAAATGAGATGCTCTGCAAACCCCAAAAGTATGACATAAATACTGGCTACTGTTGCTACTACTACTATTACTACTACTGAAATAGTTTGCCGTGTCTTTTTTTTTCTTTTTTCTTTTTTTGCAGGGCAGTGAGGGTTAAGTGACTTGCCCAGGGTCACACAGCTAGTGTCAAGTGTCTGAGGCTGGATTTGAACTCAGGTCCTCCTGAATCCAGGGCCAGTGCTTTATCCATTGCACCACCTAGCTGCCCCCTTGCCATTTCTTTCTTCAACTCATTTTATAGATGAAGAAACTGAGAAAAACAGGATTAAGTGACTTGCCCAGGGTCACACAGCTAAGTGGCCGAGGCCAGATTTGAACTTAGGGTTTCCTGACTCCAGGCCAGGCACTTTATCCACCTACTGACCCACTGTGCTACCTAGCTCCCCTCAATAAAGTAGAGGTAATTCTTATGTGAGGAAAAGGAAGAGGCAAATAGCGACTGAAGATATTTAAATGTTTTGAGGAACAGAGGAAAGGGGCTGGAGAAGTTCATGTTGGATGACCTCAGCCCTCTCAGTGAAATCGACTGGATCATCTGCTACATGTATGGAAGGTTTGGTTGCTGTTAACCAAGGTAAAAAAGGGGGAAAATATCAAGAGTCATGATGTTGAAGGGAAGAGGAAGTTGATAAGGGTAGAGTGAACACTTGTGGGAGCCCATGGTAAATTTATAGTGGGTAGGAGCAGTTTGGTTTTATAATAAAGTATTGTCAACCCAGGCACAAGAATAGAAAACTCAAATGGGTAGGTGTTATTGCAAAATAATTATGTCCGGAACAAAGTTTTGATTTAGTGTTTGATATCAAGGTATTAGAACATTATTCTTCACTTAAGATGGCATCACTGGGGCGGGGGGGGGGACAGCTAGGTGGCACAGTGGATAAAGCTCTGGCCCTGGATTCAGGAGGACCTGAGTTCAAATCTGACCTCAGACATTTACATTTCCTAGCTGTGTGACCCTGGGCAAGTCACTTAGCCCTCATTGCTCCCCCTCCCAAAAAAGAATTAACGAAGAAGATGGCATCACCATCAAGAAGGCATACATTTTTTCCTCATTTATCTGAGGTTGTCTTCAAAGTTTACAAAAGAGATACAGAAAAATGATGGGGAACCTTCCCAAGAAAGAATCAGAAACTCTTAGACCAAGAAGGATATAGGTGGGCAAAACAGATCTGTTTTGACAGATGCCTTACCTATTACTTAAATTCATTGATAGATTTGAAGGCTGACAGTGGACCACAAACATAGTAATGATATTATTGGAGGTTTAATCTTTGGGTACTTCCATGATTCTTATAAAAATGAACCCCAGAAAGTTATATCATTTAAAAATCTCTAGCATTTTAAACAGATCTTCAAGTCCTCCAAATAATAGGATCAAATATGAATTTTCTGTATTTAATTTCCCCCTGAAAGTGTAGTTTTGACCATATCATTCCCTTACTCAGTAAACCCCATAGACCTCTAGACCAATTACATCTAGGAACAAAGAAAAACTCCTTGTTTGGCCTTTAAAGATGTTCACAACCTTGCCCCCACATATCTTTCCAGACTTATTACATACACGTGATTCCCCTTCATGCCCTTTCTGGATCAGTCAAATTCTCTTTCTTACTGTTCCTCATACACAATCTTCCATCTCCCATGTCTGTGCCTTTACACTGGCAATCCTTATACTTGGATTATGCTACTAGTTTCCTTTAAGATAGTTCGAGTGCTACATTCTGCATGAAACCTTTCTGGTCTCCTGATGCCTCTAACAACTTAGTACTTTTTTCCACAAAAATCACCTTGTATCTGCTTTGTTTATACTTTGCACGTGCCTGTATTTATACATGTTATCCCTCCTGATAGAATTTAAGCTTCTTGAAGGCAGAGACTGTTTCAGTTTTCATTTTGTCAACCCTAAAACATGTTACCAAGTTATGCATCAAATGTTATCTCTGAGAAATAAAATACCAAAGAACTGACAGAGGTTATAGGCAACCCCCCACGCCCCCCCCTTCTTTATTCCATTGTAGAAGGGAAACTAGACACCTGTGCCAGAGTCTCCTTTAAGACTGAGGACACCAAAGGCATTGGGGCTAAGCCTTGATACATATAGTTGTTGGGGGCAGTTAGGTGGTACAGTGGATAGAGAATTGGCCCTGGAGTCAGGAGGACCTGAGTTCAAATCTGGCCTCAGCCACTTGACACCTTCTAGCTGTGTGACCCTGGGCATGTCAACCCCAATTGCCTCAAACATCTGGGGCCATCTCCAGTTCTGATGTATATATCTTGCCACTGGACTCAGATGGCTCTGAAGGAAAGAGTGAGGCTGGTGACTTTGCACAGCCCTCCTTTACTTCAATCCAATTCACTGGAAACTGTGACATCACCTCCCAATGTCATGGTCCTCTTTGGGAAGGAACATAGGACAAACAACAACAGCAACATATATTTGTGGCTAGAAAAAGAGCCAAGCAGTGTAGTGTAGCAGCAACAATGAGGCAATAGACAAAAAGTTTATTCATAGCAGGGATTCATGACTGGAATGTGGTTCCTGCAGGTGCTTGTCGAAGCACCTGGGACGGGTTGGAGACTATTCTGTGATTTAATTGCAGCAGAGTTCATCCAGAGCTGGGCTTCTTAAACTTTTTCCACTCTCAATACCTTTTTGCCCAAGAAATTTTTATGTGAACCCAGGTATATAGGCATATAAATAAAATAGGTATACATAACCTTTGCCATTGCCAAATTTTCCAAGATCCCCACATTCAATTATGCAACTCCATATGGGCTCTTAACCTACAGTTTAAGAAGCTTTGATCCAGAGGGTGAGTGAAAAGGACTGTTGTTATGCTAAGCTCAGGACATAGCTTGCTTTCTGGGCTTTAGCTCTGGAAAACAAGGTGCCTCCTAATAGTAAGAAAAGAGAGGAGTAGTCTTGGCATGAGGGTCCTGACAGCTCTATATCCCCAGTGCCTAGAACATAATAGGTAATTTAATAAATAAATGCTTATTGATTGATTCTTAAGCTTTTTTTTGGGGGGGGGGGCGAGGCAATTGGGGTTAAGTGATTTGCCCAGGGTCACACAGCTAGTAAGTGTCAAGTGTCTGAGGTTGGATTTGAACTCAGGTTCTCCTGAATCCAGGGCCAGTGCTCTATCCACTGCACCATCTAGCTGCCCTTGATTGATTCTTGAAATATATTTGATCCAACAGATTTTCACAGACAAATAGAAGACTATGATTACATAGCTAGCTATATAGTAAACTGATGTATTATCTCTACACCGATGATTCACACATCTATGTATATTTCAACACTATTCTCTCTCTTGACCTCTAGTCCCATATCTCTAATTGCCTGGTGGACATTCCAAACTATAGGTATCTTGAGCTCAACAGGCCTATAACAGAACTCAACTTTTCTACCAAACCCACCTCTTTCAAATATCTCTATTACCATTGAAGGTACCATCATCCTCCAAATCACCCAGATCTTCAGTCCCAGGCTCATCCTCAACTCCTTACTCTCATTCACCTCTACATATCCAGTTAGTGGCTGAACTATTTTTATTTCTTTTTTAACCATCATATGATCTTTTATATATGTCCTCTTCTTACCATTCACACAGACACCCCTTTCTAGTACGGGTTCTCTTCCCCTTTTGTTTGGACTATTAAAATAATCTAATTGGTCTCCTATGCTGTATGTATGTGTGTGTAGGTGTGGAGGATGACCTTCACACAGCTGCCAGTGATTTCTCTACAGTGTAGTTCTGGCTTCAGATCAAATATAAAGTCCTTTGTTTGACTCTTTATAATCTGGCCTTTTCTTACCTTTCCAATCTTCTTATGCTTTACTGTTCCGCATATACTCTATGATCCAGCCATATCACCCTACTTGCTGTTGCTGGCACATGACTTTCCATCTCCATCAACATGCCTTTGCCTTGGCTGTACCCCATGCTTGGAATACTACCCCCCGCCCTACCCCTACCCCTGTCTGCCTCTGTCCCTTTCTGACTGCAAGATTCAGCTCAAATAACCCCATCTGGTATCCCTTCTAGCTGCTAGTGCCTTCTTTTTGAAGGTTATCTTCTATCTGTCCTCTAGATATCTTCTTTGTACCTATTTGCCTTTGTATTTCCAGTGCTTAGCACAATGTCTAACACTTAGTAAATTTTCAGTAAATGCTTGGTTGGTTAATTGAATGATTATATAAAATCCGCTAGACATTTATGCTATTGCCTTCCAAAGGAGTATGATTTACTACTACTACTACTACTGCTGCTACTGTTACTGCTACTGCTATTACTGCTGCTGCTGCTGCTGCTACTACTACTACTACTACTACTACTGATACTCCTACTACTGCTGCTACTTCTACTTCTACTCCTGCTGCTGCTAGAACTACTGCTATTACTGCTACTACTACTGCTGCTACTGCTACTGCTACTGCTGCTACTACTACTACTACTACTACTACTACTACTACTGATACTCCTACTCCTGCTGCTGCTACAACTACTGCTATTACTGCTACTGAAACTACTACTACTGCTGCTACTGCAACTGCCACTATCACTACTGTTACTACCACGACTGCTACTATTACTGCTGCTACTACTACTACTACTTCTGTTACTACTGCTACTACTGTTGCTGCTGTTTCTACTGCTATTGCTTCTTACTATGTCAGCATGTTTTACAAATATTATTCTCAACACAACCCTAGAAGATCAATGCTACTATTATCTCCATTTTATTTTCATGAGGAAACTGAAGCACAGACAGATTAAGTTAGTTGTCTAGGATCACACAGGTAGTAAGTGTCTGATAACTGATTTGAACTTGGGTTTTGTGCTACAGGAACATAATCTTAGAAACTGAAGGAACCTTAGATGTCATCTAGTTCACCCTTCCCCTGTCCCTCATTTTACAGATTAGGACACAGCTTCAGACCTATTCAGTGAGAACCCAAAGTCAGAAGGTAACAAGTGATATAGCTGGGATTTGAATTCCTAATGATAATTGCTATGGGGGGGGGGTGGAGTGAAGAAGGGAGGTTACCTCTCTGTGTCTCCTCTAAGGTTGGTTGTACCACCTAGGCCCCATCTTTGTTTTGCATTAGGTGACAGATCTATTAACATAGCTAGAAGGATCTTTCTAGCACCATAGAAGATCTTGCAGAACAGATCTACACTGAGAGACTAAAAAAATGAAGTAAGTGGGCATCTCTTCATGATTCTGTCTTTTACATAGCCCTAAGCACTAAAGTATAGGCAGTTAATTTGCACAGTGTATAGAGTGCAGGGCCTGGAGTCAGGAAGACTCATCTTCCTGAGTTCAAATCTGGCGTCAGACGTTTACTAGCTGTGTGCCTCTGGGCAAGTCACTTAACCTAACTGCTTCAATTTCTCTTCTGTAAGTGAGGTGATTGGACTAAATGATATCTAAGAACATTTCCAGCTCTTATAGCCTAGTGGATAAGGTATACCATGGCAGATTTATAACATGGCAGATTTAAGAGTTATACAGAGAACAACATCAGAAATCTACATTATAACAGAGTTGACCTAGATTCGTATAATTACTAAGTTTGGATATCTAAAGATAATTAGGAGCAAAATGGTTTTTTTAATAACATAGACTTGATAACTTGGTCCCTCTGCCACGTTATTTCTCATCAAAGAATTAAAAAGCAGTGTGTAAGAGATCAACACCATTTCATTTCTTTTATTGCTGTCAATTCTTGGGGATGCAACAAGCACCTTGGAACAGGTGTTAGAACATGTTCTTGGTCTCTTGGGACACTTCTGGCTCAATAGGTTTAAAAAAACTACCCAAAGTCCTTGAGAATCATCACCTATAGACTATCATGTGCTGTTAGTTATCTTCTGTAAGTGCACATGTAAGCAGTTATGTAAGAATCTTGCAGAATTAGCACAACTGTGGACTGACAGTTTGAAGGAAATTCAGATTGTGAATCCCTTGTACTTAAAAAAGAAATTTTTCCTCAAAAGTCTAATGTGGATATTTGGGTCTAAAATCTATCACTAAGCTATTAGGACAGGATTTGGGGTTGGAAAATGAAAGGACCTAATTCTACTCTGCTACAGTTCCCTGATCTATAATAGTATCTATAATAGTACCTGTCTCAGGGGTCATTGTGAGAATCACATGAGATAATAAGGGTAAAGCATTTTGCAAGTATTAAAGGACCTCATAAAGCAAAGCTTTGGCAATGGTAATCATTTGTATAGCAACATATTCTATAATTATGGTATATAGAGCTATATATTAGAGTAATAATAATTATTAGTGATAATTACTATTGCTCAAGTTAATTTCTCTGTGCCTTAGTGTCTTCATGTGTAAAACAAAAGGGTTAGACTAAATGACTTCTATGATCCCCTCCAGTTCCAATTCAACCTTCTCTCAGCACCAGGGGTCTCCTCACCTTGGAAATCTGACTGTCCCTCCCAGCCTGAAATATCCTTCTGTAATACTAGCTCCTTTGTCTCATTTGTGAATATCTCCTGTGGCTCCCATTGTGTGAAATGGTGCAGGCTGGCCTTCATTCTCCTCGTGACCCTGCTCCTAGCTTCTAAACATCATAATCATGTCCTCACAATGCATACCTTCTTTCCTCCTCTACACTCCCTCCTGCTTTTCAGTTCCCTTTTATGTGGTGTTATTCTCATTAGAATGTAAGCTCTTTCACGGGAAGGAATATTTTTTAAAAATTTGTATTCCCATCATTTAGCACAGTTCTTGACATTGTGAGTGTTTAATAAATGCTTGTTTCCTACCTCCTTTCTTCCCTCCCTCCCTTTTTTCCTTTCTTTCTTTCCCTCCCTCCTTCCCTTCCCTTTCCCTCTGCTCCCTCCCCCCTTCCCCTCTTCCTTCCCTCCTTCCTTTTCCTCCCTTCCCTTTCCCCCTGCCCCTTCCTTCCTTCCTTCCTTCCTTCCTTCCTTCCTTCCTTCCTTCCTTCCTTCCTTCCTTCCTTCCTTCCTTTCTTTCTTCCATTCTTCTTTTCCTCCTTCCTTCCTTCCTTCCTTCCTTCCTTCCTTCCTTCCCTCCCACCCACGCTCCCCCTAACTTCCTTCCTTCCTATCTTGATGTGATAGCACACTAACAAATAATGTGATGGTAAAGAAAAAGGGGACTGACTAAAGAAGCCCAGTAAGTCCTTTTAAAGGCAAGCCGACAGAGTGTAGGAGGCATGCAACAAGCAGCTCTTGACCAAACTGAAGGAATGCCAAGAGGACAGTCACACCAAGTTTTTGTGTGTGTGTGTGTGGTTATGACATTTGGGTCTTCCATAAACATCATTCAGTGTCCTGAGCAATAAAGGTATCAGTGACACCTATACCTCACTTTTCATGTCAAGTGGCAAGACAGAATAATCAAGAATGAGGTTCTGGAGCCCAGCCAGTTCATCAGTATCTAAATTATGCTGACTCTATCTCATCTCCATTTGGCTGGACATGGGCCAAGCATGGATGGCTGTGTGATACCTAAATAGCTTCTGTATGAGTTGAAATTGTACATGCTCTCCATTGCCTTTAGTATAAAAATATAAGCTCTTTTGTTTGGCATTCAAAACCTTTCACAAGCTGGTTTCAGCCTACCTTTTCAGATTGGTAACAGAGCATTCTACCATATGCATAGTATGATCTAACTAAAGCTGACAATTTTCTCTTTCCCATAGGTGGAATTCCTCCCATTTTTGTGTCTCTGCAGAGGTCCTTATGTCTTATTCCTGCCTCTCTCCTCACCTCTGCCTTGTGGAATCCTTAGCTCAGGATCAGCTCAAGTACTGCCTTCTTCAAGATGCCTTCTCTGGTTGCTCCTGTGGTTAGTATCTACCCCAGATTAATCTATATGTATTTCTGTATATATCCTCTACTTACCTGTGAATGTGTTATATCCTCTGAATACAATGTAAGGTCCATGACAGCAGGGACTCTTTCACTTTTCTATCTGTATCTCCAGGCCTGGGCTCATAGTTACTACTTGATAAATGTCTGTTGATTGATTGTTAATTAGAAAAACCACGGGGATCTAGGGAAGCAAGTATTGCAGAGATATATTTAGATAGGTAAGATCTAGAATGTCTCATTCCAAGTCTTCAAGGAAATTATTTCCACCTTTGGGAGGAGTGGAAGGGCTTGCCTGGATGCTCACTTCCTGACTATCCTATCCATACAAGGTATATTGGCATAGAACTATATCTATGTACTCCACATCAGTGTAGGGGTACAATGTTCTTTTACAGGTTTATGATAAAAGCCTAAAAACTTCCCTGGTTGCTATAGGTAGAAAAAAGTCCTATCACAGACTAAAGAAATGAGAATAAATTAATAGATTCCAGAGAATTAATATGTTAGTCTAAGGAAATATTCTGGCTCCTGTAATTAGTTTTATACAGCAGGGGAATGATCCTGAATAGCCTGGTGATTATGACAAAATGAAAATTTAGCTATAAAATTGAATTCTTATGTAAAAGACCTCCTGGTCCATTAAAGGATCCCAACTAGGCTCACTCACATGGATCAGGTTTAGTTTAGGTTCTTTTCCCCCTCATTTCCCGCCTTCCTAGATTTCAACCTGGAGCCCCAGGGAAAATCTTTTAAGTCTGAGATATGACTTGTGTCTAGAGTTCCCCCAAAGGGATTATCAGCGTTTTTCTTTAATTTCAAGTAGCTCTTCCTTTCCAATAAGAGGAGACAACACTTATAGGAGTATTCAACTGAGAGACAAATGAAAAAGTCATGGTGGTTAAAAGAGATCAAGTATAGGACAGCTATTTATTTCCTTTCCTAAAAATATTTAAAACACCAAAGACTCATAAGTATGCACTGGCAAAGAATTAAAACATCACACAAATACCTAAAACATGAGTAAATATTTCATTTTTTCACCTTGTCCCATTACTGTTCAAACAGTTCTCTCAAGGTCCATATCTTCCTAGCAAGTCAGGGCATAGGTTGGGCTTATCTTTCTGCTGGATAATCACCTGCCACATTAAGGTGGATTGTAGTAACTGCATACCACTCCTCCTTCTGCTAGTCAGCACTGACTACCCAGGCACTCTGCAACTCATGATGAAGCCACCAGGCTTGAAAAGTCCATTGCTCATGATTGCAGTTTGGTTATTTTTGCTCAGAAAAAGAAACACAAAGCAGATAAGATTTAGGGCTTTGAGATCTTATCTCAGGCTCGCCCAGACCACTGGCATGTCCAAGGAATTACCCTCAGGAAGTCCAAGGGAGAGAGCTCTCAAAGTTTCAAGCCACACGTTTAGAAGAGAGGAAGAAGAAAGGAAAAGTAGAACATGTCTCTCCCTTTAAAGTCTGCTGAGTGGGTGGTTTTTCCTGGCCCAGTGGCCAGGCTCTTTTATATGACTTTCTCCTACTGCCTTCATGGGGACTAAGAGATTGCTTAGTGCAAAGTGCTTCAGTGCTAGGCACATGTCCTCAAAAGTGACGTAAGGAGGGAACTCAGCTCAGCTCCACACATGGCCCAAGGGGATCCCATGTTCAGGGTGGCTCCCAATTACCCTCATTTAATTTAGAAGTCTTTTACAAAACAATTTTCATGTTTCACAGGTTTGAGAGGAGATGACATGAAGCAACACTGGCTCTGGAGTTTGAAGACCTCGGTTCAAATCTTGTCATTGATATTGATTACCTTTTTTGACTTTGGGTGAGTTTCCCAGTGTCCCAACTACCTCATCTCTTAAATGAGGGGGATGAATCAAGTGGTCTCTGAGGTCTCTGCCAGCTGTAAATCTAGAATCCTTTGATTGTCTTAATGTCCCAAAGAAGAATTTAAAAAGTCTTCTCCACTAATGATTTCCACTACAATAAATATCAATTCTCCGTGTTCCTCTGTGGTCAAAATAATTAGTTTACATAAGAACTGACAGGGTGATGAACTGATTTCATGCTCTAGTGGATCCCTTTAATATCTCTAAACTTGTTATTGTGGTTGACTCATTTTTCAGTCGTGTCCAACTCTTCATGACCCCATTTGGGGTTTTGTTGGCAGAGATACCGAGTGGTTTGGCATTTTCTTTCTCCAACTCATTTGACAGATGAGGAAATGGAGGCAAACTGGGCTAAGTGACTTGCCCAAGGTCACACAACTAGTGCCTGAGACCAGATTTGAACTCAGGAGGATGAATCTTTTTGACTCCAGGCCCCAAACTCTATCCACTACACCATCTACCTGATTTAAGATATCTTTGATCACATAAAACATGGAATATACATATACACATACATACACACATATAATAGAGAATTCAGGGGGTCTCCAATTTAAATAAATTTTATTTAGGTTTGAATAACCATTTACAACTGCTATTTCCAGGTGACCATAGGACCACAGAGACTTCTTTTGCTCTCCCTGTTGCTTATTTGGAATTTCTCTTTCTTCTGCTTTTCTCTCCCACCAACATTCCCCTTCTTCCTGTGCATGTCTTATTGCCCACAAGACTTCAAATGACAAAACTAGTGCTTAAACCTGAGGCTGCTTCTCCCCACTGATCTTTCTTATAATTCAAATACCTCCAGACATGATAATTCAAATACCCTTACAATCTGGCTTCCAACGTTATCATTTCACCTAAACGGTTTTCTCCAGTTACTAATGATCTCTTTCTTAATTATAATATCCAATGGCCTTTTCTCAGTCCTTATTTTCTTCAACTTCTCTGCAATCTTTGACACTGTTGAATACTCTCTCCAATTTGGTACTCTCTTCTCTCTAGGTTTTTGGGAAATCCAGATCACACCTTCTAACTATGTGTCTCACAGGGTTCTGACCTGGGTCCCTGTTCCCCCTCCATACTGTTTCACTTGGTAATTTCATCAGTTCCCATGTATTTAATTACCATTTCTTTGCTGGTGATTCTCAAATCTACCTTTCCTGCCCTAGTCTTTCTGCTGACCTCCAATTTTGGATCTCCACCTGCCTTTCAGACTTCTCAAACTGGATGTCATAGTAGCTACTCATAAGTGCTTGTTGATATCTTGTCCTGCTAAAGTTCATACAGCCAATATATATTGGAGGAGACCTGTCCAGGTCTTTCTGACTCAAAGACCTCCCCATTATCCATTGCGCCACACTGTTTATCAAGTAGAGAATAAACCTTTAAAGTATATGTAATACTATATCATTCTTTTATACCACCAAAGCATAAAATGTGGAATGACCACTTATTGAAGCTCTACAAGAAATTTTTTATTAGCTTTGTGGTCACTAGAATCATAGCCTTCGTTACTGTATTTAAGAGAGTTGGTTACACTATAAAACCTGATGATGAAAGAATTGCTTTGATTTAAAAATGTTGACACTTGAGTAAACCTCACACTAAATTAAATTGAAAGCAACAGCAATTGTTATTTAGGATGTGGGTTTGGATTCATATTGTCTTCAGAAATAAACATTACATTATACTAGTACAGTAGTGACATGTTCAGAAAAAGTAAGAATTCTTCCTTTGCCTTATATTTCCTTTGTGAGGGGGTGTTCCTTGAAGAAAAGAAAAGCAGATGAAGAATTGAGAGAAATCACAATTTGACTTCCTTAAAAAGTTGTAATAATAATTCATATTTATATAATTCAGGTTTATAAAACATGTCCCTCATAACCCTATAAGGTAAGTAGTGTAAGTAATAATATCCCCATTTTACAGATGAACAAACCAAATCTCAGATTAGGTGATATCCTCAGGAACAAATATCTACTAAGTTTTATAGTTAGGATTCGTACATATTGGTTTCTCCCAACTCCATGTTGAACTTTCCTTCCACAAGGCCATGCTATAGTGAATGTTCTGCGCTATTTCTTTTTAAAGCTAGGAACAAAATTCTTCCCCTTTCCTCTCTATTGATGTAGCCTCTAGTAAGTTGTCCAGAACTTGGAACTAGGGACAATTATGCTCAGCTATACTCTGTTGATTTATTGGGGACAGTAAACCAATTTAACTTGGAGTAGAAAATGTAAGGGAATAGATCCTTTATTGGCCTGATGACAGTAAAGGAGCCAGAAAATGAGATGCTAAACTATCTGTAAAATGTACTCATCTCAGGGGATTCCTTTATGAAGTTCAAATTGGTCTCCTGAATGAGTCAAAAAGGGAGCAAATAAAAAACAACACCAAATACTTCTGGGATGCAGTCAAAGCCCCCCTTAAGGGAAAATGTGTATCTCTAAACACTTTAATTAGCAAAAGAGAACAGATAAATGAATTATCTATGGAACCAAAACCGAACCCCAAACAAATCAAGAAACACCTATAAAAGCAACAAATCGGAAAATAAATAAATAAATGAAATTCTGAAAATCAAGAAGAGGTAAACAAAATTGAAAACAAACAAACAAACAAAAAAAAATCCTAGGTTGAATTAGTTTCAATAAAAGGATTTATTTTTTAAAGAAAAAAAAACCCTAACAAAATAAATAAGCACTTAACTAATCTGATAGAAACAAAAAAACCAAATTGCCAAAATGAAAAAAAGAGAGCTCATAACAAAGATTCAAGTAAGTAAATAAGGGAAATTATTAGAAACTATTTTATCTGTCAGCAAAAATTGGAATTTAAATGGAATGTATGAATATCTTCTAAAGATGAAAAAACGCACATTGACCAAGCATGAAAGAAAAGGATTTTTTTTTAAGTAAATTTTATTGGTGCTTCTTGCTTTTATATCGCAACCATTTCTGGATATCAGCTCCCTCTCCCTCTCTCTAGAATGGAACTCTCTCATGTATAAAAAAGGAAAACAGATAAAAACAAGATAAAGACTGTAGTTGACAGTGTAGGGAAGTCTTCTGCTCTAGCTCTCCCAGATTACTGGTTTATCAGTTACTATTTTCTTGTCCTTTACATTATTACAGCCATTCTGTATGGCCATTGTGTATATTGTGAATAATATACTGCTTAACCCACTCAGTTTCTATTCCTAAGATTTTAGATCTAAAGCTAAAGAGATTTGGGGGCCATCTTGGCCAATCCTGTCACAGATGAGGAAACTGAGCTGAGGGAGGTTAAGAAGGTCACAGAGATAGTAAACATTAGAAAAAGGATTTGAATCCAGGTTCTAAGACTCCAGAACTATCACTTTCCCCTCCTGTACAGAGTTATTAGGGTTGGGGACTGATTTGGGTTAGAAGTTAATGTGGCTGGATACAATTTCCAATAAAGGTTTTGGCAGGAAGTTAGAAGCCATCGAGTTGGAGGAGGTCCAAGTTCTCAGTGTCACAAACTTTTCCTGCCACCCTCTTTGTTATGGGTATGCAGTGAGACCCCAACAAACCTAAAGATCCCAACCCCCCAAGGAAACCTTGAACTCTCCAAGGGGAGGGACAGCTCTGCCTCCCACCTCAGGAATGGGTATTGCCTACACTGAAAAGTAATTCCAAGGTCTGCAAGATGATATGCAAGATAGGGATGGGTGCTGTATATTTTACTGATAACCCATTATTCAAAGATCCCCTCAAAGTTATCTTGCCCTTCTCTCCCCTTTCTTTGTTTTGTAAAGATACAAAAGACCAGGTCTTCTCTTACTCCAGTGGGTCAGTCACATATATTCCTCTCCTAATAAATCTCTTTTTATTTTACAAAATTCGTGATGAGCCTCCAATTCTTTGAGTGTGGTAGCCCCACCCCATCCAGGTCACAAGTACCCCCAAACATTTTAAATTACTGTTTTCTTCTGAGTTTATCTTTTAGACTTCTCTTCCCCCATAGTCTTTGTTCATTGCGTTTGGTGTCTTTTTCTGTTTAGTATATTTTCAAATTCAGTTCTTGGATTGGGACTTTGTACTCAGTGCTGTATGACACTCTTGGATGGATTAGGTAGTCCTTAACTCATCCTGTTCTCTCCTTGCTACTCCTTTTCTCAAAGCTTAGCTTTTGTCAAGCTCCTGGTGGTCCACTACGCATTTAAAATCTCCTTTTCCTTCTGGTTGTGTGATTGTAAATAGGGAGTTGGTTCTATTTCCTGTCAAAGCCCTGAAATATCCCAGTGGGTTTGAGTATTAATGTCTGGCCTCCTGTATAGGTTTCCTGTACTGGCACTGTGTTAGCATTGTCTCTTTCTGTGGGTCCTAGTGATGTGGGATAGAGTTTGGGGTCAAACTGATCGTGAGTCATCCCAAAAGAATTACAAGACTCAGTGACTCAGTTTCCCAAGTTTTATTGCAATACTGTGGGTGACCACAGGGAGAGAACCAGAATAGTGGAAAGGTATCTCTCAAATAAGGAAAGGAAAGACAGTTATATTTATCATATGGATAAAGTGATTATCAGTCTCATTATAATAATCTCCACCTTGGGGAGGTACAAGGTGATAAGGGGAAACCGATAGGAGAAAGCACGTGGGTCCTTAGGATTCCTCTGTAAAGAATTACACTCTCCCACAAGACCTAATCAGAAATAAGAGAACAGGTTTATTGGGGTACAAGAGAAACCGGCCAGGAGGAAGGTTTTGCCAGAACAAAACGCTTTCCCCCCCAGAGAAATTCTGGGGTGCTCTGCACCCCATGACATTCCCCACTTCTCTCTATATAAGGAAAGGGGACGAAGATTCTTCTGAAACTGCTTCATGCTGACCTGGGGTCGAAGAATCACGGCGCAAGGGAGGGGGAGGGGAGAGAAGTGGAGAAGGCCTGGAATGCTCGGAGTTGTGAGGGGCCCAGAGAGTCCAGAGGCAACACGTAGGCACAATGGGTATCTGCCATGAATCCTTGAGCCTAGATGGAACAGACTTAAACAAAAAAAATTAAAACTGACCAGAGCAAAAAAAAAAACGAAAAGGAACTTTATCAGATCAGGAGTCAGGTGGGACCTTTTTGCAGGACAGGGTGTGGCCTGCTTTACAGGAGGGAGTAATAGGGGAGGAAGACAAGTCAACCTGTTCCTTAGACTTGTAAGGATTCGCCATTAATAGGGCATCGTCTAAGAACTCATCTGATACCTGAACCCCCTGTGAGGAAGAAGGCCTTTTACGGTTATCCTGAGCCTTCTGAGATTCAATTGGCCTTGCTGGGCATATCCGACTCTGTTCTTTTGACTTCAGGCTTAAAATCATAAAGGCCGATATGTATGGAATCTCTGTCCATCTCCTTTCACGCTTACAAAACTTGTCCAATTGCAAGATGGTATCATAATTAAGGGTGCCGTTCCTAGTGGATAATGTGGCCATAAATCGTTACAAAAATGTATCATGCATCTTTTTCTCAAATTTGTAAGTTCTAGCTTATTCCAATCTTTTAGGATGCATCCCAGAGGAGAATCTTTGGGAACGCTCACTCTCTGCCCCATGGGCCTGAGGTCCGTTTAAACCTTTGCCCAGAGAATTCTACTGGTCTGAATGTGGTTCAGACGACCGGTTAGGCCTCCGGCAAGGGAGGGTAACTACTCTGCCAGTTGCTTGAGAGAGAAAAACCGGAGCCCTGATCAGGGTCTGGGGGAGAGATTATGCCGAATGCGTTCTTACCTCCTCCGGGTGCTGTATGGCGAGCAGAGGGAAATCCAATACCCAGTCACGTTGAAGGCCCCAAATGATAAGGGGAAACCGATAGGAGAAAGCACGTGGGTCCTTAGGATTCCTCTGTAAAGAATTACACTCTCGCACAAGACCTAATCAGGAATAAGAGAACAGGTTTATTGGGGTACAAGAGAAACCGGCCGGGAGGAAGGTTTTGCCAGAACAAAACGCTTTCCCCCCCAGAGAAATTCTGGGGTGCTCTGCACCCCATGACATTGGGAGGGCCTGTCCTACTCATTATAATATTCTCCACCTTGGGGAGGTACAGGGGAGGGCTTATCCTAATTTGGAGTTCCTGGGGGTCTAAGCCAACCTCCGAGGTGGGTACCTTTTTCAGTGGAGGTGTGTTTTGGGGGTTTACATGTCATAAGGTGAATCTGGGGACAAATTTGGCCTTTTCTGCGCATGTCTCTTTCTGGTTCTCATGGCTAGTTTCAAAATATCTCCATTTCTCATTAGAATTTCTATAGGTCATTTTATTCAAGGTCTTCATGACCTAGCTCCCTCTGTTCCTATTATGGGTACTGATTACTGTGGGTAAGAGAACCTAGCATCCTGACTTGTGAGTTATCCATTAACTGGGGTCTGACTCCCTTTTAGAGCTAATATCTGAATTAGAGTTTGGGTCTTAGGTTTTTCTGTTAACCCCTTTTTTTGCCTCCTACATCACTAGTATCCCCAGGAATGATGGGCTGGGTTCTTTTCCCTGTGCAGTGACCTACCTAGGTTGATTCTATCCTTAGCTGCTCCTCTGACAGTCCAGAGTTGGGATATGGCTCCGAGTACCTGATTATTAGGGCTGGTGGTGGCTTGTAATGCCATTATTCAGAATACTGATTGACTGAAGGTCCATTTGTGGGGGTTTGTGTTGGCTCCAATTCTCTTTCTGCTCTGGTTATCTTTAAATCACCAGATCTTGTGAGTTTCTCTGGAGAAACCCCTCTATCTGCTTCTGCCCTCTCTGGCCATTTTTTGTGCAATTCTTGACTTGGTAAGGGAGTTCTTTTCTGGATTCCTTTATTATACTTTTTTCCTGGATTCTTCTCAGAAATTGTTAGGGTTTCTTTGTGAGAACTGGACTTCTCCAAGATCTTTCATGTTGCCATCTTATCAGCTATCAGTGAACAAGCAAGGGACAACTGCCCTTACCATGAGAGTACTTTATTCTTTTTTTTTTTTTTTTGGTGGGGCAGTGAGGGTTAAGTGACTGACCCAAGGTCACACAGCTAGTAAGTGTCAAGTGTCTGAGGTCGGATTTGGATTCAGGTCCTCCTGAATCTAGGGCTGGTGCTTTATCCGCTACGCCACCTAGCTGCCCCCAGAGTACTTTCTTCTTGCAGAACTCCCATTCATGGTTTCTTCAACTGGGCAGTGTTACTGCTTCTTTACCATCCTCCCTTTCCTTAAGGCTGGCTTTTGCCCCCATCCCTTTATTGAACCTATTCTCTTGAATGTTATCAGTGACCAGATTATTTCTAAATCTAATTTTTTATTACTTAATTTTCTTGACCTATCTGCAATTTTGTTTTTGCATCATTGATCACTTTGTATTACTGGATATTCTCTCCTCCCTAGTTTTCAGGGACACCATGCATCATAGAAGTAATATCCTAACCCCTCCCCCATGCAAAAAACCAGCATGGTTTTTTGGTTTTTCCTGAAAGAACATCGAAACCCAATTATTCTGGGTTGGGTTTGACTCAGGACAGTGTCCAGGTAGTTTAGGTTCAATACTGGGGAGAAAAATGAGACTCATTAGTAGGTCATTCAACAGTTTAAAAAAAGTAGATTTACTTAGCAATGGTAGGAGGACACCCTGAATTGATTTAGCCAAGTAAAGCTCCCATACTTGAGTTTCCTATTGTAGCCCACCAAACATCAGAGAACACCAGGAATGCCTAGTGGCTGCTTTGTACTCAGGTGACTAGAAAGCAGGGGCATTAACTTTTTTATGTTGCTTACTACGTCCCAAGCACTATGCTAAGTACTTTTTGCATTTGATTCTCAATAGAACCCTTTGAGATAGGGGCTAATATTCCCATTTTATAGTTGAGGAAACAGGCAAAGGTTAAGTGACATGCCCAAGGTCATAAAGCTAGTAAATATCTGAGGCTGGATTTGAATTCAAGTCTTCCTGACTCCAGGCCCAGTGTTCTATTCACTGCAACACCTGCTGCTTCCTGCAATGATATCAATATCCTGAGACTTTAGTCTCCTGGCTAAATTTCAAGGATGATTTAAATGCCTTTTAAGGAAAAACTAGTCAAACTTGCATGGTGGCAGGGATTATGATATTGCACCTACCACACTACACTATCCTTGTTCTCTAATTTCTTTAGCTGCTCCTTCTGTCTCCTTCACTGATTCCTCCTCCTCTTCCATGGCCACTTCAGATGATCCCCAAGGGTCTTTCTTTGGCCCTCTTTTTTCTGCCTCTACACTATCTTTTGGGGCAAATTTGTACTCTTTCATGGTTTCAACTAGCACCTTTACACAAATAAACCTCTGATCTATTTACTGATCTTTCTTCTGAGTTATAAACCTATACCTCAAGCAGCTTAAATGACATTTTCACGAGGTGGTTCCATTGGTACCTCAAGCTTAACATGTCCAAAACTGTATGTAACATATCCTTTAAAGGAGCTGACTATTTTCAACCAGAAGAGAAGGAAGCAGCCAGGACCTCACTAAGCATCTGGGACTTTGTAGTTAGACAAAAAGGGGGTTCATTCTAGATGCTGAACATCTAGGAGAGAGACTTACAAAGACAGAGCCATGGGCGGGGGGGTGTGGAATAAGGATAAGAGCTAATATTATGTAGTGCTTTAAAATTTGCAAAGTGCTTTTTTACATAGGTTAACTCATTTGATCCTCACAACAACCTTGCGAATTAGGTGCTCTAGTTCAGTTCATTCATTTTTTTAGTCATGTCTGACTTTTTTTTTTTAAAGTGAGGCAATTGGGGTTAAGTGACTTGCCCAGGGTCACACAGCTAGTAAGTGTTAAGTATCTGAGCCCGGATTTGAACTCAGGTACTCCTGACTCCAGGGCTGGTGCTCTATCCACTGCGCCACCTAGCTGCCCCTATGTCTGACTCTTTATGACATTCTTTGGGGTTCTCTTGGCAGAGATATTGGAGTGGTTGGCCATTTCCTTCTCCAGCTCATTTTAAAGATGAGGAAACTGACTCAAACAGGGTAAACTTACTTGCAAACAAGTCACTTACTTTCTCAGGGTCTAACAGATAGTCTCTGAGGCTAGATTTGAACTCAGGAAGATGAATCTTTCTAATTCCAAGTCCAGCACTCTAGACACTGTACCACCTAGCTGCCCTCGGGTGCTTTTATTATCCCCATTTTACAGATGAAGAAACTGAGGCACAGTAACTGAGAGGTTAGGTGACTTTCCCACCATCACACAGGAGGTATTTGAAGCGGGATTTGAACTCAGGTCTTTCTAATGATAAGTCCTGTCCTCTATTTGTGGTGCCACCCAACTGCCAAAGATATGAAGGTGCCTGCTCCTCTTTCTGACTCCATTGTTTTGGCCTTCAGCCCCATCATTCAGCTAGTCTCCCATGTCCAAAGCATAGGATTTTTCTTGCCTCTTTCACCTGTCAAACTCAATCAGGTACTAAATTTTGTTGATTCCATTTTTGTAATAGCTCTTCTTTTTGTATCCTTCCTACTCCCACTCTGTTAGTCTTATAACCTCCCACATGGACTATTGCAATGATTCTCCAACTGATCATCCAAATTCCATTTTGTGTTAATTTTGATCTATTCTTCACCTTGCTTCCAGAATTCTCCCCCTCATGCTCAGATTTAGTCACATTACTACTACTCTTTTGATAAAAAAAAAACAAAAAACAATCTTCAGTAGCTCTCTATTGCCTTTTAATTAAAGCTCAAACTCCTTTAGTTGGCATTCAAGACCCTCTATAATATGATTCTCCCTAGCTTTCCAGCTTTATCACATATGTCTCCTTTAATCCAGCCAAATGGCTGTCTCTTGAATAAGCTATTCACTTTCTTTAAAAAAATTTTTATTCATTTTGAACTTAACTCTCCCCCCAAGAACATTTACACGTACATAGAACAGCATAAAAACAGAATTCATTATAAAACCATGAATTTACATTTCATACCGTTTACTTTTTTTTTTCTTTTTTTTTCAGGGTAATGAGGGTTAAGTGACTTGCCCAGGGTCACATAGGTAGTGTCAAGTGTCTGAGACCGGTTTGCCACCTAGCTGCCCCTCATCCGGTTTCTTTTCTTTTTTTTTTTTTTAGTGAGGCAATTGGGGTTAAGTGATTTGCCCAGGGTCACACTGCTAGTAAGTGTTAAGTGTCTGAGGCCGGATTTGAACACAGGTACTCCTGATTCCAGGACCAGTGCTCTATCCACTGTGCCATCTACCTGCCCCCGTCCTGTTTACTTTTTAAAAATTATGTAATAAATACTACACATCATTTTCAAAGCTACTCTGCTTTTCTTTGCTTGCCTTCTAAGTTTTCTTTTGTCCTCTGCTGTCCTCCCTGTCCCACCCTAGAGACTACCATTAGACAGGTGTATGTGTACGTAAAACCATACCATACATGTGGATAAAATCTTCGTTTATAGATCCTTTGTAGTTAATTTGAGTCTTCACTGGCGGTATATTCACCTTTCATTTTTAATACTAGTTATTTGGTCTTCTCTCTCTTTTAAAAATCATGGTTTATCTACTTTATTAATTTTTTTCATAAAACCAACTCCTACTTTTATTTATTAATTCAATGGTTTTCTTACATTCACTTTTCTTACTCACCTTTAACTTTTAAGATTTCCATTTTGATGTTTAATAGGGAATTTTTAATTAGTTCTTTTTCTAGGTTTTTTTAAAATTGCATACACAATTCATTGGTCTGCTCTTTCTCTATTTTATTGATACAAGTATTTAGAGATATAAATTTTCCTCTGATAACTGCTTTACTACGTCCCATAGGTTTTGGTATGTTGCCTCATTATTGTCATTCTCCATAATAAAATTATTGATTATTTTATATTATTTGGTTTTTAGCCCACTAATTCTTTAAGATTAGGTTGTTTAGTCTCCAATTAGTTTAATCTGTCCCCATGGGCCCTTATTGAATATAATTGTTGTTGCAATATGAAATGAAAGGATGCATTTAATATTTCTCCTTTTTGTGCATTTAATTATAAGGTTCTTATGCCCTAATATATGGTCAGTTTTTGTTAAGGTATCATGTACCCCATTCAGTCTCTCTAGATATCTATCCTATGTACACTATCTAAGATACTATTCACCTCCTTAACATCTTTTTAATTTATTTTTTGGTTAAATTTATCTAAGTCTGAGAGGGGACAGTTAAAATGCCCCACTATTATAGTATTACCATCTATTTCTACATATAAGTCATTAAATTTTTCCTTTAAAAATTTAGTTGCTATATTACTTCCAGCCCTCCATCCCCACCTTCTTTTACAATAGCATTTCTTCCATTCGTACCTCATTTGTAAGAAACAATTACTCCATTTTATCTCTCCCTTTCCAGTTTTATTTTTTGGAATCAGCCCATCTACTCAACTCAACCCCAAGCATTCTATGTGTGGTCTTTCAAACTACAGATAACATTTCTCATATAAGAAGCAGAGTTTAAACTTATGGGGCCCCATTATAATTGGTTTTTAATGTTTCTTATGTGTCAAATTCTCCATTGAGGTCTGGTCTTTTTGTCACAAATACCTGAAAGTCCTTTAGTTCATTAAATTTCTATTTTTCCCAAGCAGGATTACACCCAACTTTGCTGGGTAAGTTATTCCTGGTTGCAAATTCAGCTCCTTTGCTCTTTAGAATTCCATGTTCCATGCCCTTCAGTCTTTTAGTTTGGAAGGTGCTAGGTCTTGTGTTATCCTGACTATAGCTCCACAGTATTTAAATTATTTTTTTCCTTGTTACTTATAGTATTTTCTCTTTAACTTGGGAACTTTGAAACTTGTTAATGAAGTTCCTATGAATTTTATCTTAGGATCTCTTTCAGTTAGTGATTAGTGGATTTTTTCAATTTTTATTCTAGCCTTTAGCTCCAAAGCTTCAGGCAATTTCCCTTAATGATTTTTTTTTTTTGCAGGGCAATGAGGGTTAAGTGACTTGCCCAGGGTCACACAGCTAGCAAGTGTCAAGTGTCTGAGGCCGGACTTGAACTCAGGTACTCCTGAATCCAGGGCCGGTGCTTTACCACTGCGCCATCTAGCTGCCCCCCTTAATGATTTCTTAAAGTGTAGTGTCAAAACTCTTTTTTTGATCATTACTTTCTGGTAGTCCAGCAATTCTTATATTGTCTCTCCTTGGTCTGTTTTCCAGGTCGGTTGTTTTTCTTTTTTGTTTTTGTTGTTTTGTTTTGTTTTGTTTTTTTGCAGGGCAATGAGGGTTAAGTGACTTGCCCAGGGTCACACAGCTAGTAAGTGTCAAGTGTATGAGGCCGGATTTGAATCCAGGTCTTCCTGAATCCAGGGCCAGTGCTTTACCACTATGCCATCTAGCTGCCCTCCAGTTGTTTTTCTAATGAGATATTTCACATTCTCTTCTAATTTTTCATTTTTTAAAATTTTGTTTTATTATTTCTCGGTGTCTTATGTTATCATTAGTTTCCTCTTGCCCAATTTTAATTTTTAAGGAGTTATTTTCTTCCTTTAGCTTTTGGATCTCTTTTTCCAACTGGTTGACTTTCTTTTCTTAATTTTCTTGATTTTCTTGGATTGCTCTTATTTTCCCCATAACTTTTCCTTAACCTCTCTTACTTGATTTTTTTTTTTTTGGTGGGGCAATGGTGGTTAAGTGACTTGCCCAGGGTCACACAGCTAGTAAGTGTCAAGTGTCTGAGGTCAGATTTGAACTCAGGTCCTCCTGAATCCAGGGCCGGTGCTTTATCCACTGCGCCACCTAGCTGCCTCCTCTTATTTGATTTTTAAAGTTTTTTTTAAGCTCTTCCAAGAACTCTTTTTGGGCTTGTGACTATTTAATATTTTTCTTAAATGTAGGATTGACTTTTTTTTTAACATCACTATCTTCTTCTGAGTTTGAATTCAGATCTTCATCTTCTTTATCCCATAGTAGCTATCTATGGTAGTATTCTTTCTCCTTTGCTTACTCATTCTTCTTAATATTTTAATGACTTATTACTATACTCAAGTTCTAGTTCCAAGGTGTGGGTGGGTGATGCCTTAGGCTTCAAATGTTTTTGTATTTTTGTTTTCTAATCACTGTCTGGAGGCCTGACCTTGGGCACTCTTCCCTGCCCCTGAGACAAGGCTCAGGCCCCCAGCCATGCTGTTACCCCCAAGCACTCTTGTTCCCTGCCATTCCTCCCAAGGCTGCAAACTTCAGCTCTCTCTTCTGCACTGTAATCCAGACTAGGGATTATGTTCTTCAGCAAGTGCCCGTAGCCAGCAGGGTGCCCTTCTGCTCTACCACACTTACCTGGCATGAGTTTTCTCCTCCTTGTCCTCAGCTGCAGCCCAGTACCACTGTCTCATTAGCACAACTGGGCCTGGCATCCTAAGACAGTGGAACATCCTTTAATCTTCCCCTACTTATCTGTCCAACCCCCTCACTGTTTCTGAGGTGAAAATGCCTGATTGGGGTAGGGGGTTGGGGCAGCTGCCACCAGGGCTTATTTTTTGATTCAGCAGAATCTACTTGGAGGTGTTTGCACTTCAATCAGGTCAAACCTCCACCCCTGGAGGTTAAGTCTTTTCTAGAGTCCTCTAAATTTGTCGTAGGAAGATAGTAGCTTTACTCTGGTATTTCCTATCTTATTCCACTATCTTCCCAGAATCCTCTCAGTTATTCACTTTTTTTTCGGCAGGGCCATGAGGCTTGGCTTAAGTGACTTGTCCAGGGTCACACAGCTAGTAAGTGTCAAATGTCTGAGGCCGGATTTGAACTCAGGTCCTCCTGAATCCAGCCAGGGCCAGTGCTTTACCCACTGTGCCACCTAGCTGCCCCGCTATTCACTTTCTATTCCTTTGTGCCTTGTGCTAGTCCCTTGTATTCAGCCAGCAGATCAACAGGCATTTATTAAATGCCTACTGTGTTCCAGACACCAGAATAATCCCTATTTGTAAGTAGCTTTCATTCTGCATCTTCTACTTTCCTTTAAAATTTAGTTCCAGTTCTAGTTTCCAAACCACTTAGTAATTATTTTATATTTATATGTGAACATGTTTCTCACATAAAGTCCTTAAGAGTAGAAATTGTTTTATTTTTGTATTTGCAACACTGAAACTTAGCATAGTGCCTGGTACATATTGAGTACTTAATAAATGTGTGTTGATTATCCTATTCAACACCTGTTGATCATTTGAAGTCTTTAAGCTCAAGGTTGGACCTGTTCTCTTTCTTCTTATTTTTTTTTCTGATCCTTGCTTTGTCCCAAGGATTTTAATTGCTTCTCTTAAATATCTTCAAGGAGAAAGTAGAAAGAACCCTGGCTTCCTCCCTAGAGGAATATCTGCGTTGCCATTTAATACCTAGGTGACCTTGGTCAAGTATTTTTTTCTCTTTGAATATCTGTTTCCTTGGCTATGAATGAGAGCCTTGGATTAGATGACCTCCAAGATACCTTCCAGTTTGAACTCTGTTATTGTTGATGTCCATCTTTTTCAGGTGTGGTACTGCAATACATGTTTATCTCATGGTTTGCTGTAATCCCAAGATTCTGTGATAAAACTCCTGAGAAGAGCTCTCCCTTTACTCCACTGTTTACACAATAAGACACATGGGCTTTTTGAAAGAACAGACAGAGTTGGAAATGAAAAGCCAGCTATTTAAAAATAATAAATAATAGTTAAGCAATTTTTAATAACTGTTCAAATGTAAATGATTTGCATAGGAGGAGGCTCAAAGAACTTGCTGAAATACATATAGGATGTTTGAAAAGGTAATTGGAGAAGAAAAAAATCCTATGAAAGCCAAGCTGCAAAGTCCCTGAATTAAAAGCAGCCTTTAATTGACTCAGAAGCTGTGATAGCTAATAAATAGTTCTATTGTTACCCCTGTGGTGACACTCTCCACTGATGAGAAGTATGCACAGAAAAAATAAGTTATAAAACAATTTCAACTCTAACAGAAGCTGAACTCTGGCTGGATCATATTCTCAGATTGACTTTTAATAAATTGCAGAGTTGATTGACTGGTGCCCACTTGTGGCGTGTCCTGGTCATCTCTTTCTCCTTGCTGTTCCTTCCAGCAGTCTAGCTACTTTTGCTTTGTTGTTAGTAGGTTGAGGAACTGAGTACCATAAATGCAGAAACCATTACCTTTTCTGATTTATTAAGGTAAGCACTGGATGAAAAGAATGGGGGCAGTGGTATAACTGAACCCCTGATTATTTCTCTATTCAACCCAAAATGAAGATATACTTAATGGCACTGTAATAAGGGACCAGGAAAGATCATTTTTAAGGCTTTTGCTTTCATCTTCACTAATCACTGTCATCATCATTATTTTTCATGTTCAGTATTACTAGAAAGGAAAAGGAGTTTCTGAGTAAAGTTGAATGCCCTGAGCATTAAGTAGGGGCAGCAGATGTAGGGCACTATATTTACTATTAGGAATCCTTCTGGTTCTTCCAATCTGAGGAGAAATGTTAAAGCAGAAATGATAATGGAAACTTTTCTCTCTAATGCTACTAATGCTCTCTTAACTGTTACATCCAGCAGTGTTTTCTTGATCTTCATTTTATGGTTAGCCACCCTCTCTTCCTGGAGAGTCTTGTTTAATTTCTTTGATAATTCTTTCTTAAGTTCTTCTACCTTTCTGATCACTACTCTTTCTAATTTTCTGGGTCATATCCATCTCTCCCATTGTTCTCCCATGAGTCTTTTTCTCCTTATTTTCTCCAGGATTTCATCACTTCTTAGGAGTTTAATTATCATGACTATTCTGATAACCTTTACATATCTATATCTCCAACCTTAATTATTGGGGGGGGCAGGGCAAGGAGGGTTAAGTGACTTGCCCAGGGTCACATAGCTAGTAAGTGTCAAGTGTCTGAGGCCAGATTTGAACTCAGGTCCTCCTGAATCCAGGGCCGGTGCTTTATCTACTGTGCCACCTAGCTCCCCCTCCAACCTTAATTCTTTAAACAAACAAACAAAAAACAGTTCCATGTAGCCAAATTCTTACTACACAGATAGCTTCACTTGGCTGTCCCATATGCATCTCAAATTCAACATGTCCAAAACTGAACTCAAATTTCTCCCTAAGTATATTCCTCTTCCAAATTTCTGTTGAAGGTACCAACCACCTTTCCTTTTACCCAAGTTTACGACCTTACATTCATTCTTGGCTTTTCCCATCTTCTCACTGTTCTGATCCTATGTGCTAACCTCCCTTCCCCACCCCCTGCCATCTAATCAATTGCCAAATCTTGTCCATTCTACCTCCATGGTATTTCTTTTCTTTTCTTTTCTTTTTTTGCAGGGCAATTAGGGTTAAGTGACTTGCCCAAGGTCACACAGCTAGTTAAGTGTCAAGTGCCTGAGGCTGGATTTGAACTCAGGTCCTCCTGAATCCAAGGCCAGTGCTTTATCCACTGTGCCACCTAGCTGCCCCCATGTTATTTCTTGCATCTTGTACCTTCTCTCCATTCATACAACTGCTACCTCAGGTTCAGTCCCTTATTACCTCTTACCTGGACTATTGTAGTATCCTCTTTGTAACATCATGTCTGACCAGGTTGGTTTCATAACCTAAATTTAGCATTAGGAAAAAAATGAGACACTCATAGTAGATCTAGGACTATATACTTATTATAACTGCATAATTAACAAGGGGACGTTTACTTAGCTATCTCAAGAAAAGGGCATTTAGAGCAAGGAAGAGCATTGTGTTTAATACATATATAAAGCATTTTTTTTTTTAGTGAGGCAATTGGGGTTAAGTGACTTGCCCAGGGTCACCCAGCTAGTAAGTGTTAAGTGACTGAGGCCGGATTTGAACTCAGGTACTCCTGACTCCAGGGCTGGTGCTCTATCCACTGTGCCATCTAGCTGCCCCCTAAAACATTGTTCTAAGAGCTCAAGATACAAATAGAAATTTGAGACAGTCCCTACTCTCAGGGAACTCACATTCTAATAGGGAAAATAACAGATATAAGGGGTTTTAGATACAAATCAAATAGAAAGGCCCAGTGGTCCTAAGGGTGCAGCTTTGAACAAAGTAGATGACAATGCATCTTCTTCTTTTTTTTTTTTTTTTAGTGAGGCAATTGGGGTTAAGTGACTTGCCCAGGGTCACACAGCTGGTAAGTGTTAAGTGTCTGAGGCTGGATTTGAACTCAGGTACTCCTGACTCCAGGGCTGGTGCTCTATCCATTGCGCCACCTAGCTGCCCCAGAATGCATCTTCTTTAATGTCATTTCCACTAATAAAACCATATCTCTATTTCTGATGTTGAACCATTTGACAGTAAGCTAAGAAATTTGGTGACAAGAACTTTCTATTCTGGATCTTCAGTAGCTGTGCCTATAACACCTTCAGAGTTAGTCATCAGGTTGAATATCCATAAGGAATGTTCCCCTCAGGGAAGGTTTCTGGGATGAGGCTGGAAGCATTGGTGGGTGGAGAGGCAATGATATTCCTGAGATTGTTGGGCTTGCCTACCCACTAGAAACAGTTGGTTTCTTCTGATGTTGGTGGTGGCAGGAATGGTGCGCCCTTTTCCTATAGTGGTTACTTCCCTCAATGATAGCTGTGATGACCTGGCTTGGGGTTTGTCTAGGGGACACTACAATTCCTGAAGGTTTGGGAACTAGTTCTGGGCTTTTTCCACCATAGTTCAAGGAGAGGCAGTTTGACCTGCTTGGCATATGCTGTGTTTCCCTCAGGGTCCCTTCCTTAATGCTTCAGCTTAGGCTGACTTGCCTGCCTAGTCAGGGGCAGTTGATCAGTAGCTGCTGGTGGAGATTTTTGGGTTCTTCTCCACTATGTTTGCTTCCTAGGACAATGGCAAGCCAAACTACTGCGATATATTATTTTTTCATTCTCATATCTTCCCTATCACAGTATCTCTATCATTGCTATCATAGCATCCCTGGCTTCCTGTGAGACTCAGCTTGATGTAGAAGGCAAAAAGGGGTTAATAGAAAAACCTAAGATCCAAGCTCTAATTCAGATATTAGCCCTAGAAGGGATTCAGACCCCAGTTAATGGATAACTTACAAGTCAGGATGCTAGGTTCTCTTACCCACATAAATCAGTACCCATAAAGAGAACAGAGGGAGGGAGGCCATGAAGACCTTAAACTATAACAATAATAAAATGACAGGCTATAGAAATTCAGACTAGAAATAAATGAAAAATGAAGATATTTTGAAACTAAGCATGGGAATCAGAAAGAGATATGCGCAGAAAAGGCCAAATTTGTCCCCAGATTCACCTTGTGATGTGTAAACCCCCCAAAACACACCTCCATGGAAAAAGGTACCCACCTTGGGGTTGGCTTAGGACCCCAGGAACTCCAAATTAGGACAGGCCCTCCCCTGTACCTCCCTAAGGTGGAGATTATTATAATGAGACTGATAATCAATTTATCCATATGATAAATATAACTGTCTTTTCTTTCACTATTTGAGAGATACCTTTCCACTTTTCTGGTTCTCTTCCTGTGATCACTCACAGTATTGCCATAAAACTTGGGAAACTGAGTCACTGAGTCTTGTAATTCTTTTGGGATGACTCACAATCAATTTGACCCAAATTCTATCCCACATCAAGCTCAAGTGCCATTTCCTCCTTTAAGCTTCTTGCTGGTGCTCTCTTCCTCCTGAAATTATTTTGTATTTACTTCTCTGTGGATCTGTTACATCCTCCAGTAGACTGCAAATTCCTTGATGACAGAGACTTTTTTCATTTCCCTCCTCCCACAGTTTCTATAGTCCATCACAGATAGAAGTTGATTAGTAATATTGGTGTGTGTGTGTGTGTGTGTGTGTGTGTGTGTATTAGTTCAAATAACAGGAGAGGCAGTGTAGTGGAAAAGGTAGAGATCTAGTCTTAGAGTCTCAAAAACTTGACTTCAAGTCCCACTTCATATATATATTGAAAAGAATTGTTATTTGAGGTTTTTATGCCTGGAGTGCACTGGCCTGGGGCTCCACAAACCACACAGTGCTCCACCTACTGGTTGTAGATGTTGCCATGGCACTGGCACCTCACATCATCACCACTCGCTGACGCCTACATGGGCCTGGCAAAATTATAATGATTGGAAGCCTAGTGAGGGCAGTCATATGACTGTCAGAGCGGCCATCCAATTGCCTGGGGGCTGTGTGGGGTTTTCTGGGATTGGGGAGGAGAATTCTCCATTCTAGCTGGAAGGTGGAAGGCTACAGGAGCTCTGCTGCGTATTCTCAGCTGATTCCTGGGCGGTGGTAATTTTTTCAGGTTGTATAATTTTCCTTTCCTCATTTTATTTCCTTTCCCTTGATCACACTGATCCTGTTTGTGCTTTTTTAAAAGTTCGTTCTTGTTAAAATAAATCCTGTTCTGTTTTGAGGGAGGCTGCCGGTCTCCTTCCTTGCCCCAATATTGCGGCGAGGGGCTTAGCTAACACTCCCCAATTAAAAATTGGTCCCACAATATACTGGCTGCGTGAACCTGGGCAAATTACTTAACCACTCAGTGCACTAGACAACTCTCTTAATATTGTAGTTTCAGAGAAGATGCCAACCTGCTTTGGTAGAGAGATTTCTTCATATGGAAGTTCCCTCTACCAATGATATTGCAAGTCAAGTCTCTATTTTAAATTGACAGAATTCCTGCCATCAAGAAAATTAGAATCTAGTCAGAAGGATAAGACAAACATACCAATATGATTTTCTGCCAAATCTAAAATGAAATCTGAAGGCTAGGTTTTATATATGAAATGGTGAATTGAGACAATCATCTATATGATTCAGTCCTACTGCTCTCTCCAGAAAAAGACATGTACCTACATTTGTACGATCGAGGCTATATTATATTTGTTAAATTCACATTTTTTCCTGATATATTTTTATGTAGGATGATGATGGTAGCATGATGTATCTAGAATTAGAAGGGACCATCTGGTCTAAGGCCCTCATTTTACAATTGATGAAACAAAGGCTTATGGAAGGCAAGTGACTTGCCTAAGGTCACAAAGAAAGCCATAGTTAAAGGTAAGATATAACGCTAGCCTTTTCTGACTCCCCTGTACCAGAATGTACTGCTATACTAAGCTGGCCCCCTCCTAAGTGTTGACCCGTAGTACTTCTCATTCCATAAATGATTCTAGACAGTTGAAGGAGCTTCCTGAAGGTGGGGAGGCTAGTTTATAGCTTATAACAGGAAGCAGCATGCTCCTCTAGAGGTTTCTCTCATGCCATGTATGGCTTTCCTAGCACCATTGGAGCTGTTGGAAATTACATTCTTACATCTTTATGGATTGACCTCCAGGTTGTACCACCATTACTCATTTTTTTTTTTTTTGCGGGGGCCTTGGGGGTTAAGTGACTTGCCCAGGGTCACACAGCTAGTAAGTGTCAAGTGTCTGAGACTGGATTTGAACTCAGGTCCTCCTGAATCCAGGGCTGGTGCTTTATCCACTGCACCACCTAGCTGCCCCATTACTCAATTTCTTAACAGTTCTTGCAATGTAAAGAAAGGCCCTATCCAGATTTTCTTGAAAATATCACACAAGGGGACAGCTAGGTGGCACAGTGGATAGAGCACCAGCCCTGGATTCAGGAGGACCTGAGTTCAAATCTGGCCTCAGACGCTTGACACTTACTAGCTGTGTGACCCTGGGCAAGTCACTTAACCCTCATTGCCCCACAAAAAAAAAAAAAAGAAAAGAAAGAAAGAAAGAAAAAGAAAATATCACATAAGATCTATGCCTCAAAGCTGAACCTGTTTCTACCAGGAGATCCACTCTTAGTGCCCATTTATATTTCAGTGGCTACAGCCCTGCTATAGAAAAAATGACCCCATCCCAGGTTAATTGCATAGGGCTTACAAATTCAGAATAGTCTGAAGAAGTGGTCCATTGCTAGGATGAATCAAATGACAGTGCCAAAGTTCTCTGAGCAACTTGGGAAAAGGAAAGTAAGCAAAAAGAATTTCATCCTATTGGTTACATAATTTTAAAATGCATTTTCTTACATAGTAATTAGATAAATGCAAAGAGTGGTTTCTTCTATGTTTTGTGTAGTGAAAAGAATGTCACTGGTGTATGATAAATGTTAAATTATTGTCATCCTGAATCAAGAAGATTGCTTGGAGCCAGAATCCTCTCAGCTTTCTGGATTTACACAGTGCAGTTAGTTTCTACTAGATCAAGTCCTAAGCACTTAAGCATACAATAAACCAGAAAATTAGTCCATAAATGGTACCCTTTACAAATAATCATGAGTATATAGTGTTGCTAGGTTTAATCAACTGTGTAATGTTTTTTAAAAATTGCCTCTTTTAGTTGATAAACTGAAATGGCTGTGGGGCTTCATTCCAGCCTACCGGGTACACGATATGCATTTATAAATATGTAATTAGGTGGTTCTTAAAGCCAAATTTGCTACAGCCACAGTCAAAGCATGGCCAGCATCATAAGTATAAAAGCTCTTTTGTTGTTTGTTTGTTTGCTTTGTCTTTCTTTCTTGGTAATGGCATTATAATCTGAGTGCTATGACTCAAACTTTGAAGATGGGTAACCCTAGAAGGGAACTTTGGGTTTCAAGTATTTATTTTCATTATGTAATATTTTCCCAGAATAATCTGCTAAGACGTGGTCTTTTAGGGCAGTTAGGTGGCATAGTGGATAAAGCACTCTCCCTGGATTCAGGAGGACCTGAGTTCAAATTTGCCCTCAGACACTTACTAGTTGTGTGACCCTGGGCAAGTCACTTAACCCTCATTGTCCCGCAAAACAAAAACAAATAAACAAAGAAGTGGTCCTTTAAAGAAGATATCATTTTAAAAAAATATATAATTTAGCACATATTTACTAATATGACGGGGGTCTGTGATTTTGTCAGCATAAGGAATTCTTGGTGTGGGAACTCCCTCTATTCATACAGATGATAATCAGTTTATGAGTTAGTAGATGAGATCATAGATTTAGAGTTGGAAGGGAACCTTGAGGCAATATAAGCCAGCCCTAGTACATTGTAGATAATAAAACTAGGACCTAGAGGGGTTATGTGACTTCAGTCACATAGGTTGTAAGGACAGAGTTTAGGATCTCTAACTCCAAATTCAGTGCTCTTTCCAATGTACCACACTGGGTTGCTTAAGGCACATGGTGTCAAATGTTTTAGCCAGGGGCATACAACTCATAAGTGTCAGAGACAGGATTTCAATTGAGGTCATTTTGGTTCCAAGGTCATCACTGTATCCATTCCACCACTCTGCCTCTAACATACACAAGAGAAATTTTAAAAAATCAGTCAAACTTACTAGCTGTATGACCCTGGGCAAGTCACTTAACCCCCATAGCCCTGCAAAAAAAAAAGAAAAAAGAAAAATCAGTCAAAATGGCTAAAAACCCATTCTGACATTCCTAAATTCTTGTGACATATTAAGCAAAGGTCAGAACAAGAGAGTGAGTAGTACTAATAAGAATTAGTCAGATTTTCAAAGAAATGCCTATAAATTCAATTCAGTGTAGTCCAGTTCAGCAAATCATAATGTTTATAGGATGGAGCCGAGGTTCCCCCATGACATAATCAGTCAATCAGTCAGCAAGAATTTATTAAGTGCTTACTATATTCTGGGCACTGTGCTAAATGCTGAGGGGTGTTGGTCTGACTTGCTTGAAGGTGAAGATAATTCAGGGGAGATATCACCACATCAACAAATAACAAGCCCTGGGGGCAGCTGTGTCAGAGGCAGCCTCAGCTTCAGGAGCTTTCTAACCACAGATTGTACAGGGGTTGGATGGTTGATCAGGGGAAGATTTCAGGATCCTCTGCTGGCACTGGGCTCAGGGTCCAGGTATGCTGACCACTGGTCCCAGGCTGTAGCTGTGGGTGAGGAGGAGTGAGCACACTCTGGTGAGTGTGGTTGCAGAGGGCTAGACCCTTCTGGCTGTGGGAATAGGAGCCAAGACCCTGATTTTGGTTCTGGGACAGAGGATTAAGCTGAAGCTTCTAGTTGAGGGAGGGACTGCAGAGAGTGAGGGCATTTGAGTAGAGAGGAGGTCAGGCTCCCAGATAGAAAACTGCATGAAAAACCTGAAGCTTGAGACATTATCCCCCACATTTCTGGACTAGAATCCAACTCTAACACAAAGTTAACAGCCAAGAAATAAGCTGCTAAAAATGAGTAAGCAAAAGAGACAGAATCTGACTATAGATAGCTATTATGGGGATAGAGAAGATCTGAGTTCAAACTAAGAAGAAAGGGGGCATCTAAGTGGTGCAGTGGATAAAAGCACAAGGCCTAGATTCAGGAGGACCTGAGTTCAAATATGGCCTCAGACACTTGACACTTACTAGCTGTGTGATCCTGGGCAAGTCACTTAACCCTCATTGCCCTGAAAACAAACAAACTCAGAAGAAATCTGTGAATTTAAAACAGCTACTTCTACTTCAAAGAAAAAATATAAAATGGTCATAAGCCCCAAAAGAGGTCTTGGAAGAACTTACAAAGAATTTTAAAGATCAAATAAAAGAGGTTGAAGAAAAACTAGGGGGAAAAAAGAGCAATACAAGAAAATCAAGAAAATTATGAAAAGAAAGTCAACCAGTTGTGTAATGATTGGAACGATGCCACCTACTGGAGACTTACTATAGGAAAGCTCCACCATGAGGAGAATGCCTCAGAGGGCAAGGCCATGCAGCTTTTCCTTGGCGTCAGGAAGTGACGTTTGCTCGTGGTTACTGTCTATCAAGGCTACCAGCCAATCAACTTGAGGAGCCTCCCATTTGCTGGGAGGGGACAGGAAGGAAGAAGGAGGGCCTGCACAGAGAGCTCAGTGGCTTTTTGGTTCCTGACTTCACCATAGTGGGAGAGAGAGAGAGAGAGAGAGAGAGAGAGAGAGAGAGAGAGAGAGAGAGAGAGAGAGAGAGACTCCAGAGGACTTCACAGGAAAATTGAGGAAAGATAGGAATGCCAGGCTGTTGGAATTATGTTCTCAATCTTTCTCTTTCTAACTTTCAATAAACCCTTAAAAACCTAAACTCGTTTTATCAGTGATTTTAGTCAGTTTCCCCCAAAACTGGGGGAACAGATTAGAACCCACATTTAATTACATTAATAACCCACATTAAATTACACAGTTGGAGCAGCTAGGTGGCGCAGTGGATAGAGCACCGGCCCTGGATTCAGGAGGACCCGAGTTCAAATCCGGCCTCAGACACTTTACACACTTACTAACTGTGTGACCCTAGGCAAGTCACTTAACCCCAATTGCCTCACCAAAAAAAAAAAAAAAATTATACAGTTGGAAAAAGAGATCCAAAAACTTAAGGAAGAAAATGATGTCTTAGAAATTAGAATTGGGCAAGGGGAAGCTAATGATGTTATAAGACACCAAGAAATAATAGAACAAAATTAAAAAGGAAAATTCGAAAAGAATGTTTATGAATATGGATGCAAAAATCCTAAGTAAAATATTAGCTAGAAGACTACTATGACATATCACAAAGATTACACATTTTGACCAAGTGGGAGTTATACCAGAAATGAAGGGATGGTTTAACATAAGGAAAACTATTAATATAATGAACTATATCAATAACAAAAGTAACCAAAACATGATTATATCAATAGATGCAGAAAAAGCTTTTTACAAAATACAACACTTATTCCTATTAAAAAACACTTGAGGGGCAGCTAGGTGGCGCAGTGGATAGAGCACTGACCCTGGAATCAGGAGTACCTGAGTTCAAATCCACCCTCAGACACTTAACACTTACTAGCTGTGTGACCCTGGGCAAGTCACTCAACCCCAATTGCCTCACTAAAACAAAACAAAAACAAAAACAACACCACTTGAAATTATAAGTATAAATGGATTTTTTCCTTAAAATGATAAGAAGTATCTACCTAAAACTATCAGCATTATTTGTAATGGAGATAAGCTAGAAGCTTTCCCAGTAAGTGAAATAAGGATGCCCATTATCATCAATATTACTCAATATTTTATTAGAAATACTAACAATAGCAATAAAAGAAGAAAAAGAAATCAAAGGAATCAGAATGGGCAATGAGGTAATAAAACTATTTCTTTCTGCAGATGATGTGATGATATACTTGGAATATCTTAGAGATTTAACTAAAAAGCTAATTGAACCAATTAATAATTTTAGCAAAATAGCAGGATATAAAATAAATCCACATAAATCATTAGCATTTCTATATATCACTAACAAAACCCTACAAGAAGAGATAGTAAGAGATACCTCATTTTAAAACAACTGTAGACAATATAAAATACTTGGGATTGTACTTGCCAAGACAAATCCAGGAACATAATTATAAAATACTTATATATGAACATAATTATAAAACATTTTTTATAGAAATATATTTAAATAATTGGAGAAATATTAATTGTTCACTGGTGTGCAGAGCCAATATAATAAACACGACACTTCTATTTAAACTAATGCACTTACTCTATGTCATTCCAATTAAATTACAAAAAAGATATTTTATTGAGCTAGAAAAAATAATAATAAAATCCATTTGGAAAACCAAAAGGTCAAGAATATCAAAGGAATTAACGAGAAAAAAATGTAAAGGAAGTTTAGCAGCACCAAATCTTTTTTTTTTCCTATCTTAATAGTATTTAATTTTTTTCTGTTACAGTAAAGATAGTTTTTAGCATTTGTTTTTTTTTTTTAAGTGAGGCAATTGGGGTTAAGTGACTTGCCTAAGGTCACACAGCTAGTAAGTGTTAATTGTCTGAGGCCAGATTTGAACTCAGGTCCTCCTGACTCCAGGGCCAGTGCTCTATTCACTGTGCCACCTAGGGGCCCCCAACATTTGTTTTTATAAGATTTTGAGTTACAAATTTTTCTCCTGCCCTCCCTTCCCTCCCTCTTCCCAAGACAGAAATCTATCTGATATGGGTTATATGTGTACAATCACATTAAACATATTTCTGCATCAGTCATGTTTTGAAGGAAGAATCAGAACAAAAGGAAAAAAACCTCAGAAACCCCCCACAAAAGAGTAGAAATAGTATGGTTCAATCTGCATTCAGATTCCACAGTTCTTTTTTCTGGATGTGGAGAGCATTTTCTATCATGAGTCCTTTAGAATTGTCTTGGATCATCGTATTGCTGAGAGGAGCTAAGTCTGTCACAGTTGATCATCAGACAATATTGCTGTTACTGTGTACAATGTTCTCCTGGTTCTGCTTACTTCACTCAGGATCAGTCCACTTAAGTTTTTCCAGGTTTTTCTGAAATCTGCCTGCTCATTATTTCTATTCCATTACATTCATATGCCACAACTTGTTCAGTCATTCCCCAATTGATGGGCATCTCTTCAATTTCCAATTCTTTCCCATTGCAAAGAGAGCTGCTATAAATATTTTTGTACATGTGGGTCCTTTCCCCTTTTTTATGATCTGTTTGGGATACAGACCTAGTAGTAGTATTACTGGGTCAAAGGGTATGCACAGCCCCATAGCCCTTTGGGCATAGTTCTAAATTGCTCTCCAGAATGGCTAGATCAGTTCACAACTCCACCATGTGATGTTTAAAATCTAATGTGTGGTCACCTTATTCCTGTCCCAAGTGTAGGGAAAACTAGCTAGGGTTTATTTATAAATTAGAATCTTTAGTACCAGTTTTGGGCATTAAGCATTTATTAGTGAAAAAGAGAACACCTGGGTCAGAAAGCCAAGAAAGAAACCTGTCTAGCCTAGTGTCCTCAATTCCTCCACCACCACTTGTTTGAGCCACCAACTGCCAGAGGAAGTTCCTTCTGCCTCCCAAGGAGAGGCAGTCCTTCCACCCTGCTTCAAGCCAATTAGCTAGCATCACCCAAATCTATTGGTTCACTGGACTTGAGGGTGGTCCTGTGTTGAGGTCAAAGTCCATAGCTTCTGAGAACAATACCTTCTTGAGGGTCAGACAGGTGTGGTTTCATTTGAATTAACTTTAAGTACATTAATCAGCAAAGTCAGTCAATCTCAGTCAATCCAATCAATACAATCAAGCTGGGGTCTTTGGGAATTGGAAAAGCCCATTATTTTCTTACAACCAACAATGTATTAATGTTCCAATTTTTCCACAGCTTCTCCAACATTTATTATTTTCCTTTTTTTGTCATATTAGCCAATCTTAAAGGCATGAGGTGGCACCTTGGAGTTGTTTTAATCTTCATTTCTCTAATGAATAGGGATTTAGAACATTTTTTCATATGGCAATAGATAGCTTTGATTTCTTCATCTGAAAACTGCCGGTTCATCTCCTTTGACCATTTCTCAATTGGGGAATGACTTTTATTCCTATAAATTTGATTTAGTTCCCTACATATTTTAGAAATGAGGCCTTTATCAGAAACACTGGCTGGGAAAATTGTTTCTCAGCTTTCTGCTTTCCTTTTAATCTTGGCTGCATTGCTTCTGTTTGTACAAAACCTTTTAAATTTAATATAATCAAAATGATCCATTTTGTATTTTGTAATATTCTCTATCTCTTCTTTGGTCATAAATTCTTCTCCTTTTAGCAGCACCAAATCTTTTTTTTTTTTTTTTGGTGGGGCAATGGGGGTTAAGTGACTTGCCCAGGGTCACACAGCTAGTAATTGTCAAGTGTCTGAGGCCGGATTTGAACTCAGGTACTCCTGAATCCAGGGCCGGTGCTTATCCACTGCGCCACCTAGCTGCCCCCAGCAGCACCAAATCTTAAACTCTATTATAAGGTAGTAATTATCAAAACTATCTGATACTGGCTAAGAAATAGAAAGACAGGTTAATGGAACAGAGTAGACATACAATACACAGTAGTAAATGATTATAGTTATATTGTGTTTGACAGATATAAAGATTTAAGCTTTGGGGATATGAATTCTCAATTTTGTAAAAATTTTTGGGAAAACTGGAAATTAGTCTGGCAGAAATTGGGTATAGAGCAATATCTTAAAACATTTACCAAGATAAGGTCAAAATGGATACGTGAGGGGGCAGCTAGGTGGCGCAGTGGATAAAGCACCGGCCCTGGATTCAGGAGGACCTGAGTTCAAATCCGGCCTCAGACACTTGACACTATCTGTGTGACCATGGGCAAGTCAATTAACCCTCATTGCCCCATAAAAAAGCAAAAAACCCCAAACAAGCAAAATGGATGCATGACCTGGATATAAAGGGAGATTCCACAAGAAAATTAGAAGGGGGCAGCTAGGTGGCGCAGTGGATAGAGCACTGGCCCTGGAGTCAGGAGTACCTGAGTTCAAATCCGGCCTCAGATGCTTAACACACACTTACTAGCTGTGTGACCCTGGGCAAGTCACTTAACCCCAATTGCCTCGCTAAAGAAAAAAAAGAAAATTAGAAGAACATGAAACATATTACTTATGAGACTTATGGATAGAAAACTTTATGAATAACAAGAGAGAGATCATTGTAAGGTATAAAATGGATAATTTTGGTTACATTAAGTTAAAAAGGTTTTAGACAAATAAAACCAGTGAAGCCAAGATTAGAAGGAAAGTAGAAAATTGGAGGAAAAGTTTTAGTTTTTTTTTTTAGTCATAAAAGTATTTTATTTTCCAGTTACATGTAAAATAGTTTTCAACATTTGTTTTCATATAGTTCCAAATTTTTCTCCCTCCCTCCCTTCCCTCTCCCCTCCCTAAGACAAAAGGCAATCTGATATAGGTTATATATGTATAATCACATTAAGCATATTTCGGTATTAGTCATGTTGTGAAAGAAGAATCAGAACAAAAAGAAAAACCTGAAAAAAGAAAAAACAACCACAAAAAAGTAGAAACAGTATGGTTCAATCTGCATTCAGAATCCACAGTTCTTTTTTCTCGTTGTGGAGAACATTTTCCATCATGAGAGCTTTGGATTTGATCCAGTAATACTACTACTAGGTCTGTATCCCAAACAGATCATAAAAAAGGGGAAAGGACCCACATATACAAAAATATTTAGAGCAGCTCTCTTTGTGATGGGAAAGAATTGGAAATTGAGAGGATGCCCATTAGTTGGGGAATGGCTGAACAAGTTGTGGCATATGAATGTAATGGAATATAAATAATGAGCAGGCAGATTTCAGAAAAATCTGGAAAAACTTAAGTGGATTGATCCTAAGTGAAGTGAGCAGAACCAGGAGAACATTGTACACAGTAGATAGTTTCTTGCATAAAGGTCTCATATCTCAAATACATAACTTTGTCAAATTTGTATGAATATGAGTCATTCCCCAGTTGATAAATGGGCAAAGGATATCAACAGTTTTTTGATGAAGAAATCAAAGCTACCTATAGTCATATGAAAAAATGCTCCAAATCATTATTGGTTAGAGAAATGCAAATAAAAACAGACTTAAGATATCATCTCACTCTTATCAGATTGGTAAAATGATAGAAGGGAGAAGTGACAAATATTGAAGAGGATGTGGAAAATTAGGACACAAACCTTGTTGGTGAAACTATGAACTGATTCAACCATTTTGGAAAGCAATTTGGAATTATGCCTAAAGAATTATTAAACTCTCTATACCCTTTGATCTAGCAATACCACTACTAGGTTGATTAGAGAAAATGGAAAAGAACCTATATGTTCCAAAATATTTATAGCTGCTCTGGGTGGCAAAGAACTGGAAATTGAGGGAATGTTTATTAATTGGGGAATGACTAAACAAGTTGTGGTATAAGATTATGATGGAATACTACTGTGCTATAAGAAATAATGAACTGGTTGACTTTAGAAGAACATAGAAAGACTTGCATGAAATAATGAAGAGTGAAATAAGCAGAACCAAGAGAAGGTTGTCTATAGTAACAGCAATATTGTTAGAAGAATAACTGTGAATGACTAAATTATTCTGAGTATTATAAATACTCAAATCAGCTACAGAGGACCTATGAAGGAAGGTATTATCCACATCCAGAGAAAGAAGTGATAAATAGAAGTATGCATAATATGGTTTTACATAGATAGATCTGTGTCACGTGGTGGCCTTCTCTATTGTGTGGTAAGGAGGAAGGGAGACAGTTCAGAACATAACTAATAAAAAATAAATAAAATTGAATTTTAAAAAAGAAGTGAAAAGATTATAGTCTAAAGGATGAGTAGGAATGAGTAAGAATTCAATACCTAGAGGGCATAGTGGCTCAACATTCCAGGGATAAAGATTAATAAGAACAAATTTGCATGAGTCATAAGGAGTGAAGTGCTGGGTATACATAAGGAGTGGAGATAAGTTCATTTTGGTTGAGGTATAATGTATGTGATTGAAAATAGTATGAGATCAGGCTGGAAAGTTAGGGTAGTCAGATTAGGAGAGCCTTGAATGCCAGTTCCAAAGAAACTTAAACATAAAGATGCTAAATCTGACTGTAGTATGAAGGATGGATTGGAGGGGATTAGAGCAGAGGGAGGGAAAGTTTATGATGAGGCTATTGGTAGAGTCTACATAAATGTAAATGAGTCTCAATTAGGTTGGTGACTGTGGGAGTAAAGAGGAGGTAATGAATTCTAGATATGTTGCAAAATTAAAATCAACTTGGTTTATTAATGGACTGGATGAAAGAGATGAGGGAAAGAAAAGAATAAAAAATAACCAAAAGGTAATTGGATTGCCTTTGTTAAAAACAAAACAAGACTCACTCATTTTAATCCCTAAACCACGAAGAGTCAAAATAGAGAAAGAAAGCCATAGACCAATTCCCTCATGAACATAGGTGTAAAATTTTACTTAAAATATTATTAAGGAGACTGCAGTTATATAACAAAGATTGTATATCATGACTGGATTTATACAGGGGTGGTTCAATATTAGAAAAACTATAGGTGTATTTTTTACCATGTTAATAACAAAACTAATAAAAATCATGATTATTTCAATAGATGCTGAAAAACTTTGAAGAAAATGTAACACACATTCCTCTTAAGAACACTAGAAAGTATAGGAATAAATGGAACTTTCCTTAAAATGGTAAGTAGTATATATCTAAAATCAAGTGCAAACATCATCTGTAATGAGGATAATAAGCTAAAAGCCTTTCCAATAAGAACAGAGGTGAAGCAGGGATTTCCATTATCACCATTACTATTCAATATTGTACTAGAAATGTTAGCTTTAGCAATAAGACAAGAAAAGGAAATTAAAGAAATAAAGGCAAACAGGAACAAAACTATCACTTTTTGTAGATATATGATAGTTTACTTAGAGAACCAAATCGAATCAACTAAAAAACTAATTGAAATATTAACAACTTTAGTAAAGTTGCAGGATAGAAAATAAACCCACAAAAATCATCAGAACTTCTGTATATTACAACAAAATCCAGCAAGAACAAATGGAAAAAGAAACACCATTTAAAATAACTGCAGACAGTTACATATAGGAAATATAGAAACATAATTACAAAACAATTTCCACACAAATACAGATCTAAATAATTGGAGAAATGTTAATTAATCACGGGTAGGCTGATCCAATATAATAAAAAATGACAATGTTATGTAAATTTTTTTGTTTATTCAGTATCATGCCCATCAAACTACCAAACAATTATTTTATAGTACTAGAAAAACATAATAATATTCATTATTTGGAGGTCAAGGATATCAAGGGAATCGATTTTAACAAATGGAAAGAAAGGGAGCATAGTAGTACAAGATCTGAAACTATACTATGAAGCTGTAATCATCAAAATAATTCAGTACTGGCAAAGAAAAAGAAGGCTTGATCAGTCGTAGGGATCAGATACACAATATACAAAAGCAAATGAGCATGGTAATTTAGTGTTTGATAAACCCAGTATTCCCAAGAACACACTATTCAGTAAAAACTGTTGAGAAAACTGGAAAGTGCATTGGCAAAAACTAAGTATGGACTAACATCTCATACTGTATGCCAAGATAAGCTCAACATGGGGACATGATTTAGATATAAAGGGTGATAGAGTAAGCAAGTCAATGGAACATGGAAGAAATTACCTGTTAGATCCATGGATGGGGAAGAGGTCATGAACAAAGACAGAGAGATTCACTGGAGGTAAAATTGATTGTTTTGATTCCATGAAATAAAGTTTTTGTACAAATAAAACCAATGCAGCTAAAATTAGATGAAAAGCAAGAAAAGAGGGAAAAAAGTTTTGTAACAACTTTCCTTGAAAAAGGTCTGATTTTTGTTTTTGTTTTTTGAACTCAAGTACTCCTGAATCCAGGGCCGGTGCTTTATCCAAAGCACTACCTAACTGCCCCTAAAAGGTCTCATTTTTAAGATATGTAGGGGATGGAATAAAATTTACAAGGAAAAGAGCCATTCTCTGATTGACAAATGGCCAAAGATATGAATAACATAGCATGTTACCCCAGCACTTAGCACAGTGCCTGGCATATAGTAGGTGCTTAATAAATGTTAAATTGAACTGGCAGTTTTCAAAGGAAGAAATCCAACTGTAAGTAGTCATATGGAAGAATGCTAAATAACTAATAATTAGGGAAATGCAAATTAAAACAACTCTGAGGTATCACTTCATATCCATCATATTGGCTAAGATGACAAAAGAGGAAAAAGACAAATGTTGGAGGGGCTATAGGAAAATAGGGACTCTAATGCACTTCTCTCATCTCCCTTCTTCCCTTCCTCCTCCCCTTCCCTCTCTTCCCCTTCTCCCTTCCTTTTGCCCACCTTCCCCTTCCCTCTTCTCTGTCTCTCAGCTCAAGTAGAAATTTGTTTTACATGACAATACATATTTGCAATGAGTTTGGTTTTTACTGGTCTCTCAGTGGATGGGGGAAAGGGAGAGGGAGAGAATTCAGAAATGAAAATAAAATAAAATTGAATTTTTAAAAATGAGAGGTTCACATGGAGTAACAGATAGAGAAGCAACCTTTGAGTCAGGAAGCCCTTGGTTCAAACCTCTGACACATTCTGCCAGGGTGACTCTAGGCAAATCATGTAAACACTCAGTCCTCCATGTAACTTTTTTTTGGTGAGCCAATGAGGGTTAAGTGACTTGCCCAGGGTCACTCAGCTAGTAAGTGTCAAACATCTGAGGGCAGATTTGAACTTAGGTCCTCCTGAATTCAGGGCTGTGCTACTTAGCTGCCCCCCGCCCCCTTAACTCTTGAAGACTACAAATGATAGAACTGTTATAGACCTTCTAGGAGAGAGGGAGTGTCCTCTCTGGGAGTTTCTTGTATTAGTGAAATCATAGGTCCAAATAATACTCAAATAAACCCAAAACAATCTCCTGTCTCTACACATGCTAATAAGCAGTGATTCATATTTTTTCCTATCACTCAAGCCATGCAACATTTTATGAAGTACCTCTGTTTTAGAGTGGAAAATGAGATTAAGCTGCAGTGACTGAAGCCACCCAGTGAACTATTTGGTGGCAGAGACAGACAAGTTTATTAATTGTTACTAGAATCTTTACGTTTGAAACCCCAAAACATAGTGTCACCAATGTTGGTTCCAGAGAAGAGATGATGAAACACAATTTCTCCACCCAGCAGAGAGAGGTGAAGGAATAATACCGAAGCTACACGAGCTGTCAGAGTTAGTCAAGTGTGTACTGGTACAAGTTTAACAATCAACTGGGGTGGGGGGGAGCGGGGAGGAGGAAACATATTCATGACATACTTTTAAGTTTAATCCACATTATTAGCATTTCTCTATTACTTTCTTAAGTCTAGACAATCAATAAAACAATAAACCAAGCCTTTGCTGATTTCCAATGCTCACACTGAAATTTTTTTTTTTTTTTAGTGAGGCAATTGGGGTTAAGTGACTTGCCCAAGGTCACACAGCTAGTAAGTGTTAAGTGTCTGAAGCCAGATTTGAACTCAGGTACTCCTGATTCCAGGGCTGGTGCTCTATCCACTGCACCACCTAGCTGCCCCACTCACACTGGAAATTTAACAATCACCTCCTTCATGGAGGTTTGAGAATTTGAGAGGTAGTTTAGTGCATTCCTAGACTCAGTCAAGGTGTTGGTTTATTTTATGTTTTTCTTGGGCACAAGGGACAAGTCAGTAGGAGGCTATATTGGGGAATGACTGTGGTGTAAAAAATGAAAGACATCAATAAAACTTTTCAAAAAGAAACTAAGGGAGAGAAACAGAGAAAAGAGTAATCTTTTGCCTGTCAGTTGATTCGTTATCACCTTTAAAGAAATTTTGGGATTATGTAGCTGCCTTTATTGTGATGACTCTCTGATCAACAGAGAAACAGAAAAAGAAGTCAATTTTGCATTTTTTCCAACTAAAACATCCTCAAATTTTGTTTTCAGTGTATCTAATCAAATCAGGCTTCCTTTAAATATCATGGGCGTTTTAAATAGTATAGTCTAGTATTGGAGGCAGGAAGACCTCAGTTCAATTCCCATCTCTGATCAATATTGGGCATGTGATCCTGGTAAGCCATTTAAATACTGTGCTCTAGACCAGTGGCCTTAAACTCAAATAGAAATGTGAGCCACTAATCCATACATAAGGATTCCCACAGACAGTATATTGACTTAGTCTTAAATTTAAATATTATCACTATGTTTTGTTGTATTTTTGTTTATTTTGTTAAGTATTTCCCAGTTTAAATTTTAATTTGGTTTGTGCAGTGCTTGGAAGTATTGAAAGTACCATGCAACCAGCTGGCAGTGTGTTTGACACCTCTGCTTTAGGCAAATCTCTAAGTTGAATAGATGGTGCTAGCCAGAGAGTTTTTTCTTATTCAATAGTTACCTGTGACACCATAGGTTTAGTATTTGCCTTACTGACTTAGAGAAACATGGTGACAAGAACATTTGTAGGTATCAGTGCTTTCTAATTATGGACAAAACCAAGCATTATTTGCAGAATAAAATGACATAACAAAGAAAGCTTGAAATCCTAGGAGGTTATAGCAAAATAGCATCAAAATTTAATTGAACAAACACTCATGCGATATGTACTGTATAAAAGACACTCTACTAGGTCTTGGGGGAGATAGAAAATTTACGGAAGATATAGACCCTTCCCTGAAGAACTTTATGTTCTAGTGAGAGAAACAACAAATGCAGTTAGTTATAATGCCCAATATTGTAAGGTATGTTCTGTGGACATTTATAAAACAATATGCTGTGTGAGATCCATACAAGGGGACACAGAGAAGATTTTATGGAGGAGGAGGCATTTAATGGGCAAGTAAGAATTCAGCGTGTGAAGAAAGAAAGGATAGGCTTGGATTCTTGCAGTTGTAGAACTAGAAAGGACCTGAAAGGCTATTTATCTAGTTCAGCTGTTTTTGTTGAGGAATAGAACCTCTCTTGTGGGGTCTCCCCCCCTCCCCCAAGTATCTCTGACAATTAGACATTTAGCTTCATCATGAAGACCTCCAGTAAGATGGTAAATCCATCTCCTGAGTCAATTCATTCGATGTTTGCATTGTTCTAATGAGTAGGAAGTTTATCCTTCCTTCATCTAAATTTGACTCTCTGTAACTTCTACTCATTGTTCCTAATTTTGTCCTCTGGGACCAAACAGAAAAACTTCATAAAATCTCTTTAAATACCCAAAGACAGCTAAGTACTCAGATACTTACTGCCTGTGGGATCCTAGGCAAGTCACTCAATTTGTCTCAGTTTCCCCATCTGAAAAATGGGGATAATAATAATAATATATTATATAATAATAATACCAGGATTGTTGTGAGGATAAATATGTATGAAGGACTTTGCAAACCTTAAAGCACCATTTAAATGCTAGCTCTTCTTCTCTTCCTCCTCCTCCTCTCTCCTCTTCCTCCCCATATACCATGGTCTCCTCATAACCATAATGGCTGTCCTCCCCTGGACAATGGCCTTCCTAAAGTGGTGCCCAGAAATAAAAAGTTTAAAAAGCAAATATTTATATAAGCCTTTAAGGCTTGCAAAGTACTATGCATATGTTATTCATTTGATCCCCACAACCCTGGGAGGTGTTATTATTGCCATTTTACAGATGAGGAAAATGAAGCTAGGAGAGGTTAAGTGACTTACCCAGGGTCACACAACTAGTAAGTGTCTGAGGCCAGATTTAAACTCAGGATTTACTGCCTCCAAGTACAGTTACTCACTGGGGCACCTAGCTACCACCACAACAACCACAACAGTAACCCCCACCCCCCCAATACTCCAAATGTGATCTGACCAAGGCAGAGTACAGGTCGATTATATCTCTTGTTCTGAGTACCATACCTCTATTAATGTAGCCTGTGATTACAGTTGACCATTATTAAGATTAATGTCCATTAAAATCCCCCAATTTTTTCAACATAAATTTTTTTTGGCTATATTTCTTCCATTCTGTACTACAGAAGCTTTTTTTTTTCAACCTGAGCATAGGATCCTTATCCTGATAAGGTAGTGACATTCAATTACTTGATTCAATTCAATTCAATTCATTTAAGCAAACACTTGTTTTTTTGTTTTTTGGTGAGGCAATTGAGGTTAAGTGGTTAAGTGACTTGCCCAGGGTCACATAGTTAGTAAACGTCAAGTGCCTGAAACCAGATTTGAACTCAGGTCCTCCTGACTCCAGGGTCGGTGCTCTATCCACTGTACCACCTTGCTGCCCCTAAACAAACACTTATTAAATCTTTCCATGTCTAAGGTACAATGTTGGGCACTGAGGTTATAAAGACAAAATTTAAAAAAAAAATCCCTGCCCTTAGGAAATTATATTCTACTTGATTCATCCCATTATTCTACCCTACTGAGAAATTTTTGGATTTGATTTTGAATTAATGAAGGAAAAATAATTTATTAAGTGTCTCTTATGTGCCACAAACAGTGCTAAGTCTTGAAAATACAATTAGAAAAAGAAGGCAGTTACTGCTTTCAAGGATCTTGAATTATAATGTAGGAGAGATCAGCTGCAGGATGGAAAGAAAAGCCTGGAGGTCCTAAGGGTTCAGCTTTAGGGCAGATGGAGTTCTTGGGATCCATCAGGGTATCTGCCCCATAGGAGCAGCCCACTACCATTGGATCTAAAGACTTAAAGGTGAGACATGGAGAGAGGATTCTGGGTTCCTTCTGTCATGGATGGGGATAAGGGTGCAGTGTCCTGCCAGGAGGGGTAAAGGATAAGGAGGCATTGGCTAAAAGGTTGAATGATGGGTGGGCTCTGGGGCACAGAAGGGGGGAATGCTAGTTGGGTGCCAGTTGTAGCTAGGGCCCTCTGGGTGCACCCTATAGAATTCGGGGCAGCTTTTGGGCCCATTTTGTTAGCTGTTGTTCTCTCCTTTATGCCATTTGCAAATGTGATCAGCACGGCATTTATGCCTTCATCCAAGCCACTGATGCAAATGAACAGTAAAGGGCCAAAAAGAGAGCCCTGGGTCATTTCACTGGATACATCCTTCCCTGTTGACATTGATCCACTAAATGAATCATCTTTGAGTCTAATAATTTAAACCAGTTCTTAATCCACCTAGCTCAACAGAATGCACATCCTTTTATCTCATTCACAAAGATAACATGATAGGGTTTGTCAAACCTTAAGTGCAGCTAGGTGGTGCACTGAATAGACCACTGGGCCTCAAATTAGAAAGACCTTAATTAAAATCTGGCCTCTGACACTGCGTGACCCTGGGCAAGTCACTTAACCCTCCAGTTTCCTTATCTGCAAAATGAGCTGGGAAAGGAAATGGCAAACCACTCTAGTATCTTTGCCAAGAGAACCTCAAAATGGGTCAGGAAGACTGAACAACAAAATCTACTTTATTTTTATTTATTTAGAATAAAATAATAGTATATTTAGGCTCTAGGGAAAGGAAACCAAGAGAGAAGTCCTTGGACTCCTCATGGGGAGAAGGCGTGGCACAGAGGCATGACTCTCTGAGATATCTATCTCCTTGAGCAGGAGACAGGCAGATACTTTTATAGAGGACCAATGGTGGTCCCATGAGGTGATCATTTGACTGTGGAAAGTTCCCTTACTGGGGGAGGACCATCCTCCACTGGTGGTGGCTGGGGGAAGTTGGGTGAGGGGATCTCTCAATGACCACACCTAATCTTATCTCCCTGGGGGGTGGGGGAGACTGGAATAAAGGGTGGTGGTCCTTGGGCTAACTCAGTCTTGGTGCCACTTATCTCTTTAGGTGTCTCTGTCTTTTGGTTTAGTTTCTCAAGGAGAATGTTCTTTGATTAACCCCAGAAAACTTCTGAGGTACCCGGGGGCTCCATAACATTCCCCATTTCTCTATATATGAAGAAAAGGGGCAAAGATTCTTCTGTAACTGCTTCAAGCTGAGTGGTGGTGGGGGAAACAAAATATACTTTAGAAATACTTCTTACTAGCTGTGTGACCCTGGGCAAGTCACTTAACCCCAATTGCCTCAACCAAAAAAAAAAGAAAAAAGAAAAAAAGAAATACTTGAGTCCTTTTTTTTGGGGGGGGGAGGCAAATGAGGGTTAAGTGACTTGCCCAAGGTCACACAGTACCTATCAAGTGTCTGAGGCTGAATTTGAACTCAGGTCCTCCTGAATCCAGGGCCGGTGCTTTATCCACTGTGCCACTGAGCTGCCCCTTGAGTACTTTTTAACCACACAACAAGCCTGTGGGGGCAAATAATGCCAGAATTATTATTCCTATTTTATAAATAAAGAAACCAAAACTTGATGATATTAAGTGACTTTTATTTGGACCATTGTGTAGCTTCTTCAATGATCTGAACTTGTCCCTTTACACAAAAACTCATCATTTTAACATGAGTATTTGGAGTGAACCATGAATCCACTCATTTGAAAATATAACAAAATAGGTCTATATAGACTTTACATGTAGGTTAGCTAGCACTGTTGCTTGGCACTCTTATGATCTAGAAAAGACTTGCCTCAAATCTATCAGGCAAAGCCACATCAAGGAACAGAGGTTTTCCAAAATGGTTGTCTTTTCCCCTCAGTCTGTGGCCTCTTGCATTTCAAATGGAAGGACAATCCAAACAATCTGGAGACAATTATGCTTCCTGGGCTGGTGAGCCCCAAAGCATGAGGCTTTTAGGTCCAATTCCATAGTTATGCAAAGATTCTCACTTTGATATGTATACATTTGTGACCATTTGCAAAACTGACAGCTCCCTATGTAACCCTAAAAAATATACTTACCTATGTTTTTTACTATCTTCCATGGAAGCCTATTGAGATGTATACAGTCCACTCAGATACAAGTATATATAGAGACTAATTGAAAAAAGACCATGAGAGTCCACAGGATAGATAGCGATGTATTTCCTACTAGAAGGAGTAGAGGGAGGAAGGGAAATATGGATTATTATTGTACTTTCTGATGTAGGAGGCAAAAAGGAGTTAACAGAAAAACCTAAGGTCCAAGCTCTAATTCAGATATAAGCTCTAATTCAGACCCCAGTTAATGGATAACTTAAGATTTGGGGAACAAGTCAGGATGCTAAGTTCTCTTACCCACATAAATCAGTACCCATAATGGGAACATAAAGGGGCAGGTCATATAACAATGAAAAAATTGACAGGTTATAGAAACTCAAACTAAGAATAAATGATAAATGAAGACGTTTTGAAACTAAGCTTGGGAACCAGAAAGAGACATGCACAGAAAAGGCAAAATTTGTCCCCAGATTCACCTTATGGCATGTAAATCCCCAAAACACACCTCCACTAAAAAAGGTACCCACCTCGGGGTTGGCTTAGGACCCCAGGAATTCCAAATTAGGATAAGCCCTCCCCTATACCTCCCTAAGGTAGAGATTATTATAATGAGACTGATAATCAATTTATCTATACTACAAACAGAACTGTCTTTTCTTTCAGTATTTGAGAGATACCTTTCCACTTTTCTGGTTCTCTTCCTGTGATCACTCACAGTATTGCCATAAAACTTGGGAAACTGAGTCACTGAGTCTTGTAGTTCTTTTGGGATGACTCACAATCAATTTGACCCAAATTCCATCTCACATCACTTTCTGCATAATTTGTTGCAAGGCCCAGAAGCTACAGGACAGACACTTTTATTAGTAAACTAGGTTTTTTTTTTTTTAAAGTGAGGCAATTGGGGTTAAGTGACTTGCCCAGGGTCACACAACTAGTAAGTGTTAAGTGTCTGAGGCCGGATTTGAACTCAGGTCCTCCTGACTCCAGGGCTGGTGCTCTATCCACTGTGCCACCTAGCTGCCCCTTAGTTTTTTTTTTAATCAAGGTTTTTAAAATTTTTAATAAGGTAGAGATAGAGTTTACTGTTAAAATTAAGTAAATGTTTGCATCAGAGTTAATGACACATGTAATAGCATAATTGTTATTGTGCTACTTGGATATTATGGACCAATTATAAGCCATCCACATTAATAAAAATAATTGGAATAATTTTTATATATTCAAGTCAAGCTCTCCTAGTACCAGTTCAGGAAAGATGGGAAGGGAGAAAGGTGTCAAGTTTATAGCCTAGAGGAAAAATCAATTCCTACTCAAGCCTCCAATGGCATCTGCTCCCTCTACCCTCTCAGATAAGGACAGGGAATATACATTATGGGAAATCTTTGTATTTTTAATATTTATTAAGTGTAAATGCTAACACATTAATTGAATGAAGTTGACTTTAAGTCCAGCCTTACTTCCAAAAGTGGTAAAGTAGAAAAAGAGTTGCCTTTTCATAGAACCATAGATTGGAGCTCTCCTTCCCCCCGTTTTGTAGAGAAAGAAATTGAGGGTCAGAGAAGTTATATGACATACTCAAGATCTCAAAGCTAGTCAGTGGAAGCTAGTTAGTGGCAGATTCTCTAAGCTTTTTGGACAAATTTCAGTTAAGTTCTCCCTTTTGACCCAATTCCTCATAAATGTGAACTTTATAACTTTAATTTTACTGACAAGTTAAAAAACCCCCAACACAACCCAACTTCATGGGCCTGAAAGTTTGTCATCAGCTCACTAGAACTCTGCTACCCTGCCCACATTTACACAATGTTCCCAGCTTCCTCCTACCTATATCAATTCTCTGATCCTTATATCAGGAGGCCAAATGAACAGAAGCACTGTCATCAGTCCCATCAGTTCCCTCCCAGACACTCAAAATGTCTGGTTTCCTTTCGAGTGAGAGCAGACAGTTATGGGCTGATTTCTAGAGCTGTAAAAAAAAAATTAAAAGCATATATATATACTATATATATATATATATACACACACACATATATGTGTACATCTATATCTATATTTATATCTATATTTATATCTATATCTATATCTACATCTACATCTATATCTATATCTACATCTACATCTACATCTACATCTATATCTATATCTATATCTATATCTATATCTATATCTACATCTACATCTATATCTACATCTACATCTATATCTACATCTATATCTATATCTATATCTATATCTATATCTATATCTATATCTATATCTATATCTATATCTATATCTATATCTATATCTATATCTATATCTATATCTATATCTATATCTATATCTACATCTACATCTACATCTACATCTACATCTACATCTACATCTACATCTACATCTACATCTACATCTACATCTACATCTACATCTACATCTATATCTATATCTATATCTATATCTATATCTATATCTATATCTATATCTCCTTGAAAAACCCAAATGTTTTATTAAATACCCAATGTCACACACCAATGCAACAAATTTAATATCTCTAGTGGGGAGGTGGGGCTGCCAATGAGAATCTAGTCCTAATCATAATGATGATGATGACGACAACAACTAGCATTTCTATAGTGCTTTAAGTTTTGCAATATACCTTACATATGTTATTTTAATTGACATACATGCAGTGGACTCTGCTGTTGTATTCCTTCCTAAGAACTTTAGAAGATGTGTGGGCATCTGATAACTGTCTCTTTCTACTTACCTGCATGGTGAAGAAAGGACTTTTGATTGGCTGCTGAGCTAGGATTAAGAGTGCATCCAAATGACTGAATTAGGAGGAGTGGGGAACTCAGTCTTTTTTGCCACTCCGGCTTTTGAATAAGGATCTTGCCAGTTCTAACTCAGCAGTCAGTCAAAAATTCTATACTCTTATATTTACCATAAAGTAAGCAGACTGCAAAGTTATAGTCAACATAGTCCCACAGTGGGTCCCCTTTCCCCGTGATCTCTGTCCGTTCCATTGCCACTCTTTGTTCTAGTGCTATGTAAACTATATTACTAGCTATGAACAATTGTTTGTGTGATGTTGTGTGGAAAATAAATTGGAAGTCAATTCAATCTGAAATAAAGAGTTATTATTGCCTATTGAAAAGGCAGGCACTGAACAATGGGCTCTCCTCAGGAATTCCCAAGGTGCTACCTGAGACCATTTTCTAACCCAGCCTAGGGTGATAAATATGAGAAATAGAAATAGTGGGAAAGATGTATAATTTGAATACATAAATTAACCTGAGACTATTGTTATGGACAAGTCTGAAGCACAGATTTTACAGAGAGAGAGGAATGTTCTCTCTCTGGGAAACTTCATGGAGGACATTCCTCTCCTTTGTCCTCTCCTAATCATTGCTACTCATAAGGTTATTCTATCACTGAATCCCTGTTGTATTTATGCTACATGGTGTACCTATTACATGTAGGGGGAGAATCCCTGCTACATTTTAACTTTTCAGTGTTTTTGCTTTGTTCTAGATTTACTTGTTGTCTTATTTAAGCATTGAGTTCTGTTTCCTTCATTCTATTTCCCAGTGTATCAGCTATGGGGGTAAGGTTGTTCACTTTTTACTCCAAAATGTTTAATCTTATTCCAGGTATTCTAAGTTCATTCAAAAAAATAACTGTTTCAACCCTTCCTACATTCTAAATTCTTAGAGTCCTTGTTGACAATCCATGTTTTGGAGTTTTTGTAGTTATTTCAGAGTTATTTTCTCCCTCTGGCATTTTATCTGGGGATTTCTTTAGTCTATAGTTTTTATTATAGGAATGTTGATCATATGTAGAGCTTTAATTCTTGAATTAGTATTTTATGCCAGAGCCAGGCTCTGCCTCTCTTGCATTACTATATGAGGCACTAAACCCAACAGCACTTCTGGTGAAGTTCTTAGATATAATACTGGGACTAAATCATGGCTTTGCTGCAGGCTGTTTGCTCCCCTATGGCTCTGAGTGGAAAGCTTTTTTTCCATAGTCCTGACTTCAGATCTCAGTTCTGACTTGAGGTCAACAGTTAGATGAAATATTAGTGCCAAGCTCTGAACATTTCTTTAGTCTAGACTGTCTCTCTGTCTTCCCAACTGGTAGTGTTGACTTTGTCAGTTTACTTGGGGTTAATTTACTTTATTTAATCCTATTAAATGTTTGTGGCTTCAGGCCTCCATTCATGAAAGGAAACCTGAACTAGATTGTTTGACCTCAGTCTGTTCTCCTGGGCCATCCCCTAACTCCAAATTATGCTTATGCTGCCAGTTTCTCTGTTTGGTAACCTACTTGAAGGTTCATGACTCAAGCTTTCCCCCCAGACCTTTCCCCCCCACCCCCTGCAGAACTGGTGCTGATTTGAAGCTGATCTCCTTGTTAGTTCCTAGGCCATGAACACATCAGTGTTGGCTTCATTTCCTTGTATTCTCCTATCAGAAACCTCAAACCCAGGAGTTGCCCTTAGGTCCCATCTGTTTGTGTTGTCCTTTATGGGAAAGAAGATCTCAGTGGTATTTTTCTTTAATTCTAACATTCTGTTTGGGGCTTTTATTCATTGTTTTGTTTTATTTTGTTGAGGCAATGGGGGTTAAGTGACTTGCCCAGGGTCACACAGCTAGTAAGTGTTAAGTGTCTGAGGCCGGATTTGAACTCAGGTCCTCCTGAGTCTAGGGCTGGTGCTCTATCCAATGTGCCACCTAGCTGCCCTTATTCATTGTTAATAGATATTCTCTAGTGGAGACACATCTGCTTATAACCCTTCATTTCACCATCTTAATCAGAAGTTAATAGCTCCTTTGAAGAAGACAACTTTAAATAATCTATTAAAAATTATTTGAAAAATTATTTTTTCTCATTATTTTGCTTTGGCTATTTTTACAGTCTTGTTGTTAATCATTAAAATATTAGTCCACTCTAGCCCTGTCTCACTTATTTTAAATCAGAGATGCTCCTATATCGTCTCTTTAATTATATTATCTTATATTTCGAATGCCAGAATACCTAGGCTAGTTTGCAAGTATGATTTTATTGAATCTTCTGGGTAAATATAGGGCTGCCTAAAAAATATGTCCTTCAAAAATAGCTTTGGTAAATAAGAAACTGCTCCAGTTCAAATGTTCTTCCAATCTTCATTCTGCTTATCATCCTTACAATGAGATGGAGATAAAATGGAAGTCAAAGCAAGGTAATAGAAGTTGCATTGTATTTAAGAAAATTTTAAACATTTATTTGGCTTCCTGAATTTAAAATTCCACCCTAAATATGTGAATATCATAGTAACTAATATTCCTAAGCAGGAATAGTTGTTTTAAAAAAAGAACTCGATCTTTTTTATAGTTTTAGAATAACATTTCATCCCTTTGTTTAGTTTTGTGCTTTGTGGAAGGGGATACAGTATCTCTAGGTTAAGATCATCCCTTGTGTTTATAAGATCAAAGGGAGTTGATAGAAGTTAGTTAAACTAGAGCTTTCTAGATGGATCTGTGGCACATAGAATAATAGAATCTTAGTGGTGGCAAAAGGGCACCTTTGTAGTGCAGTGGATAGATCGATCACTGGGTGTGGAGTCAGGAGGACCTGAGTTCAAATCCTACCTCAGACACTTGACACTTACTAGCTTTGTGACCCTGGGCAAGTCACTTAACCCCAATTGCCTCACCAAAAAAAAACACCCCCAAACCCAAACAAACCCAAACAAACAAACAAACAAAAAAACAGTCTCAGATACTTACTAGATGTGTATAACCCTGGTCAGGTCACTTAACCCTGTCTGCCTCAGGTTCTCATCTGTAAAATGAACTGGAAAAGGAGATGGCAAACTATTCCAGTATCTTTGCCAAGAAAACCCCAAATGGGTTCACAAGAGGGTTGGACACAACTGAAACAACTCAACAACAAAGTGGTGGAAAAGACCCTCAATGCCACCTAATCAAATCCCTCTACCTGCTATGTGGTAGATGCTTAATAAATACTTGCTAAATAGATATGTAGAGAAGGCAGAGAAAAACCTGATTGTAATCTGTTGCTAGAGGGAAATGGAACAAAGACCTTTCAGTTTTCTCCAACTGGTCCAGCCTTTGGAATTTTGGGGGAAGAGAGAAGCCTGATGGGCAAGGTTAAAAACAATTTCCTCACTGTATTGTCCATTAAAATGAATTCTTCCCAGTCTAACTAAAGAATCTCAGGTCTATGTCTCCCTGAACAAGCAAGCTGTGTTTGGTATGGTAATTTTGCCCTTAAATAAAGTCTGTATCTTGCTTAGGGAATACCTATGAGTAAGAAAAGCAATGGCTGAATGGTTTGAGGGGGAATCAGAAGTGAAGATAGACTGCATCCTGGGTGTTTTCCAAAATTTTTTTTTTTTTTTGGTGAGGCAGTTGGGGTTAAGTGACTTGCCCAGGGTCACACAGCTAGTAAGTGTTAAGTGTCTGAGGTCGAATTTGAACTCAGGTCCTCCTGAATCCAAGGCCAATGCTCTATCCACTGCACCACCTAGTTACCCCTGTGTTTTCCAATTTTACAGGATGTATAGTATCAGTGGGGAGAGATTAATGATTGTTGCTGTTCTATCTGGAGTATCTCCATTTCAAGAAAGGATCTTCTTAGGTCATCTTTAAGATACTAGAAGTCACCACTAAGAAATTCTCAGACTTGGTTTAGAGTGCACAGAACTACTTTGGATGGCTTTTAAATATTTACATCATTCTTGCACTCCATTCATGGCCTATTCAGCTTATATATAGGAACAGGGGAAGGTAAGGGAACATGCATTTCTTTTTTTTTTTGGTGGGCAATGAGGGTTAAAGTGACTTGCCCAGGGTCACATAGCTACTAAGTTTCAAGTGTCTGAGGTAGGATTTGAACTCAGGTCCTCCTGAATCCAGGGCTGGTGCTTTATCCACTGTGCCACCTAGCTGCCTTGGAACATGCATTTCTTAAGCACTTTTACAATTATTATCTCATTTGATCTTCACAGCCACCCTGTGAGGTAGGTGCTACTGTTAATCTCATTTTACAGCTAAAGAAACTGAGTCAGGTTAAGTGACTTGCCCAAGGTCATATAGCTTGTAAGTGACTGAGGTTGGATTTTAACTCAGATCTTCCCATCTCCAGGTCCAGCACTCTATACATTGTGCCAACAACCTGTCTCCAAGATAGAGTCCCTGACTTACAACCACCCAGTTTATAAAACAGCTATACATATGAACAGGTATTTGGGGAGTGCATATCACTACCACCACTTATACAAACAAGAAAGGTACCTTTTGTTATACCAAAATAGGTAAACAAGTTGGTACCCAGGGATACCACCATTGAGGAGTGGGCGGGTAGGTAGTTTAAAGTTTAAGAGATATGTTCCTGGGGCAGCTAGGTGGTGCAGTGAATAAAACACTGGCCCTGGATTCAGGAGGACCTGAGTTCAAATCCAGCCTCAGACACTTGACACTTACTAGCTGTGTGACCCTGGGCAAGTCACTTAACCCCCATTGCCCCCCCCCAAAAAAAACCCCAAACCCCCCCAAACCAGAGATATGTTCCTGGCATCTAGACTTGGATTTAATAGTGTATTTTCTTGTAGAAAAAAGTGTGATAAATGGTACTTAGGTGTAGCAGAAATAATACAATTATTTCTCTAGACATATCTTGCCTATTGTCATTAATTGGTTTAAAAACACATGACATAGGGTAAACATTATAGGGACAATTATTTCCAAAAAACCCCAGTGTTACAAATGTAATGATATTACAGTGGGGTTTCTTGATATTTAATCACTCAAAATCAATAAAAGGGTAACTAAGTGGTTCAAAAGATAGAGTACTGGCCCTTGAGTGGGAGGACCTGAATTCAAATTCGACCTCAGATACTATAAGCTGTGTGACCCTTGCCAAGTCACTTAACTCTGCCTCCAAAATGAAACAAACAAAAAAATCAACCAATAAACACTAAATTCTTGCTGTGTGCCAGGAGCTGGGTATGCAAAGAAAGACAAGAAAGGAAACAATTCTCAACAACCTTACATCGTATTAAGAAAACAACATGTACGCACATAAACAAACATGTATAATACAGTAAGTATAAAGTAATTTCTATGGGGTGGAAGCAAGTAGCTGGGGAGGCAGGTAGGAAAGATCTCATACAGGAGGTAGAACCAGAGTTGAGCTTTGAATGAAACTAGGGATTTTAAGAGGTGGAGAAAAGGAGGGAGGACCTTCTAGGAATGGGGGACAATCTGTGCAAAGGCAAAGAAATGAGAAATGAAATGTCATGTATGCAGAACAGCAAGTAGACCATATACTAAACAGTATATGAAGTGGAATGATGAATAATAGGCCTGAAAAAGAAGGCAGAATCAGCTTTTTTTGTTTTTTGGTGAGGTAATTGGGATTAAGTGACTTGCCCAGGGTCACACAGCTAGTAAGTGTCAAGTGTTTGAGGCTGGATTTGAACTCAGGTCCTCCGGACTCCAGGGCCAGTACTCTATCCACTGTGCCACCTAGCTGTCCCAGAATCAACTTCTAATGAATTTTGAATGTTAAAAAGAGTTTTATCTTTTATCCTAGAGCATATGGGGTGACTTGATATTAGGGTAGGGTTTGGTTATGCTGTATTAATGATACTATTGCAAAATGATGTTGGTCAGGGCATTATTATTATGGATATTTCTAGTGTATACTACAGCTGTGTTATAATTAGACTTTTATTGGGCTGTCCTATAAATCTATAATTTATAATGTTTCCATGAAAAATCAATTAATCAACAAACATTAATTAGGCACCTACTGTGGGTCAGGCACTGTGCTAAATGAGGACACAAAAGGAGGTAAAAGACAGGTCCTGCCCTCAAAGAGCTTATAATTGAATGTACTCAGTTCCAAACTATATGCTAAGCATTTTTTTCCAATTAAATTTAAAAAAATTGTTCCCAAAACAGAGACAAAGCATGTTTTGGGGGTTCCTTTCCCTATGGTTACCACAACACATTTAAGTTGAACACTAGCTTCTCACTTGTGATAATGTTCCTTGCCTTGAGACTATTTGGAAAACATAGTAAGCTACGAAGCTGTACTAAGATTTGGTCCGAAAGGAAAGGAAACCATATTCTTGGTTAAAAACAATAGGGATCAGTGGGGTAATTACAAAAAGAAAAAACTTCTTGTAGAAAAAGATGATCCTTATTCCATTCATTTTGGTAAGGTGCTTATTCACATCTCTAATTGTCACTTTTATTGGTATAAATGATTTTAACGTATGCTAATATTTAAGATTTTCTACATTACAATGAGAAATGTTCATACTAAGTAGTTAGGAAATAACCAAATACTTTCATCAAATTCATGCAAAAAACCCAGAAACATAACATGTTGCTGAAACCAATATTTTAAAATCTGATCATAATCAGTTCATGAAGGTTTTGATATTTTGACAAACAACTTCTAAATCAATTTCTGCAACACCTGAACTTCCTATATTGACATGAAGAAAAGAAAAATTGACTTCAATACATTTAAAAATCACAGAATTTTGAAATTAGATGGGACGCCAGGGGCCATTTTGCCCAATTGGTCACCAAAAAAGAATTCTCTATAAATGTACGTAAATACAAAGTCATCTAGCCAGTGCCTTTCAAGGAAGCCCCATCTTCTTTAAGATTGTCCCAAGTGTGGATAGAGCACTGGCCCTGGAGTCAGGAGTACCTGAGTTCAAATCCAGCCTCAGACACTTAACACTTACTGGCTGTGTGACCCTGGGCAAGTCACTTAACCCCAATTGCCTCACAAAACAAAACAAAAGAAAAAAGATTGTCCCAAGTGTTAGAAATTGTTTCCTTAGTTAAATTTACCTCTTTGAAACCTTTATTCACTTTTTCCTGGTCCAGGTTGAACAAGTTCACTCCTCTTCCCTGTGACAGCTTTTTAAATACTCGAAGACAATCATCACACCCCAGTTGGTTACTCTTCTCAGGCTCAACATCCTTAGTCCTGATGCTGGCAACATCAATATCATGGCCAGTCTGAGATTGTAAGCCACCAGGTTGCAAGGACTATGTTTGTGTATATTTAGCTTTTTACATGGAGGAATGCTTATTAACTACATGTAGGTGATTGCTTTCCCTCTGTGGACTATTTCCTATGTATCTTCTATGGAGCTTGTACAATAGTATTGTTTCTCCATTATATTGTGAGTTCCTTGGGGGAAGGGACTGTCTTTTGCATTTCAGTAGGCACTTAAAAATGCTTATAAACTGACTGATAATTCAGTAGTCTGAACTAGTTTATTCTAATGGTTCTGCTGGCTTACAAACATCAATTTGTTTAAGATTATGAGAATAGTTTAGGACTCTGTCCTGTGTCCTAGCACCTTGATTGAACAATAGAAGGTCTCATGTTCTACTCTACCTTCCCATCCCTGAATACAGAGGCATCAGTTGCAAAGTCCAGAGTAAAGACAACTTTTTTTTTTTTGTAAACAATATTTTATTTTTTCCAATTACATATAAAGATAGTTTTCAACATTCATTTTTTATAAGATTTTGATTTCCAATATTTTCTCCTTCTGCTCCCCTCTCCCCAAGACAGCAAGCAATCTGATATAGGTTATACAAGTGCAATCATGTTAAACATATTTACACATTAATCATGTAGTGAAAGAAGAAACAGAACAAAAGGGAAAAACCACAACCCCCCCCAGAACAAAAAAGTGAAAATAGTATACTTTGATCTGCATTTAGACTTCATAGCTCTTTCTCTGAATATGGATAGCATTTTCCATCATGAGTCTTTTAGAATTGTTAAGAGAACTTTTTCAGTGGCTTTTAGCAAGGCATGGAGTCTAGGGGCCGGTACTCCTCTCTCCCTTCAAAAACCTTATGGTTTCTGGATTGGTTTATGCACAGTATTTTTAATCATAGCTAACATATAGAGTACTTTAAGGTTTACAACACATTTTATGTATTTGATTTTCATTTGATTTTAAAAATCTCATTTGATTTTCATATCAACTTTATGAAGTTATTAGCTCATTTGATTTTCATTCAACTTTATGATGTAGATTCTCTTATTACCCCATTTTACAATCGAAGAAACTGAGGTTGAAAGAGGTTGAGTGACTTGCCCAGAATTACATAGCTTGTAAGTGCCTGAGGTAGGATTTGAACTCAGGTTTTCCTGATAAGTCTATCATGCTGCATTGCAGCAGATTCCGTGTGGAGTACAATGGGCTTCAGAGCCAACCACTTACGTGAAGGGGAAGTTTCAGTTTTATGTTACAGTTCCCAAGGTGAAGGTTTCAAAGTTGGAATGTTGGAAAAGTACCTAGAATAGAAGAGCTTCATCCAGGTTTATTTATGTCCATTTTCATGAATGATAACGTTAAAAAATTGACCTTCCTTCAATTCATTTTTCTTGAACTCTAGTGGATTTATTTCCACTCTTTATTCTCTAGCATGCTTAGTGGATCTCCTCCCCCTCCCCCTTTAAACCTAGAGGATTAGAGGGGGAAAAAACCCTAACTCTAAACTGTATAGCTGCAACTCATGATTTCTTTCACTGCAGCTTTTCTGATGAGTTATATTGCCTAATAAACGAAGAAATAAATAAATATGCTATCCAAAGAGGTTCCATTTCAAATCAGTAGATTTTTTAGGTAAAGGACATGCTCTAAGGTTCTAATAGGTCTTTAAAGGGAAACAATTCTGTCTGCCAGGAAAAGAATAGGTGGTTAGAGAAAGGTTATTCAGGAGAGAAAAGGGGAAGAAAGTAAATTTTCATTAGTTTAAATCAGTGCACTTTATTGTACAAGTGCTCAGCTCAGATTTCAGTCAATAGATTCTTAGAATGCTTAGAGAACCAAGGTCATATTTAACTCTTTAAAGTCTCCTAGAAATTGTCTAGCGGTGGTAGAGAGGGTTTGTGAAAGCTTGGTGGGGGAGTGTATAATGTTGGCTTTGGAGCCTTGTGGGCCTGCTTCAGACACTTAATCAGCTGAGAGTGTCACTTAACCTCTGTCAGGCTGAATTTCCTTCCTGATCTAAAAAATGAGGGTAATGACAGAATATACAGGGTTTTTGTAAGCACAAAATGATATGACATATGTGACGTGCTTTGTAAAACTTAAAGTATCTTATGAATGCTGTTATTATTATTAATGTCATGTACCTCTCTCCTGTATTGGGATGGGATGTGTGTGTGTGTGTGTGTGTGTGTGTTTGTTTGTGAGGAGGTCGTACACATTCCTAAAAATCACTACCCTAAGCAAAATCATTCAATCATAAAAAAACACAGGGCTTATGGGAAAAAATAAAGTTAAGGGCACAACACAAAAGCTTTACGTGTAACACATTATTAAAAAAAAAGGAACCTATTTTTTTGTTTTGTTTTGTTTTTAGTGAGGCAATTGGGGTTAAGTGACTTGCCCAGGGTTACACAGCTAGTAAGTGTCAAGGGTCTGAGGCTGGATTTGAACTCATGTCCTCCTGACTTCAAGGCCAGTACTCTATCCACTGCGCCACCTAGCTGCCCGGAACCTATTTTTTAAAAATGGCAGCATAGTTTTATACGTGTTAAGTAGTTAAGAAATATAGAAATACTACAATACAGAGAGATAGTATCCGTGGTCTTGGGCTTCCCAGTCCCCACAATTCCAGGAAAGCAAAGTCATTGGGTATGGATGCAGGGTGGCCTGATTTGATAGCAACTCCAAGAAGTGGGAATGGCAGAAGATGGGGATGGAGAGCAGAGTGCATAGATTTGAACCAGCCCCCTTTCTTCACAGCTCCTACCCTACCAGAAAACATACAATAAATGTGGCACTTGATCTTGAAAAAATACCTGGTTTCAGGGGCAGCTAGGTGGTGCAGTGGATAGAGCACCAGCCCTGGAGTCAGGAGTACCTGAGTTCAAATCCGGCCTCAGACACTTAACACTTACTAGCTGTGTGACCCTGGGCAAGTCACTTAACCCCAATTGCCTCACTAAAAAAAAAAAAAAGAAAGAAAGAAAGAAAAAGAAAAATACCCAATTTCCTTGTGAAAGTGGGCATCAGAAAGATTACAGCTTGTGACTTATTGTGAAATGGTGCATTTTTGCATTATCCCTATTTCTCAAGTTAGAAATTGTTCATAAGCAAACATGAAATTCACATTATGCTCAAATTATTCCCTAGTAAATCAATCACATTGAAACAGATTTGCATTTCCAAACCAAGTATTATAGCAGAACTAACCATAAGTGTAATAGGGGCCAAGGGAACAAACTGTTCTTTGTGTAAACTGAGTGAGCTAAGAGACAGAGATGAGCTCTTCCCATTACTAGGATTATTGATTGTTAGCTCAACAATGCCTTCTCTTGCCTTTGACCTGCCCTTCTTATACAAAAAGGGCAGGAGGGGGTTGGTGGCCTCAGGATAGTGGACATGATTGCAGGAGTATGCTGGTAAATATTTCACAACTATTTCTCCTGGAGAAAAAAATGTACACAGGACACATTCGAGTTTAATTTGCATTATTAGCATTTTTTTCACCATGACTTTAAGTCTAGACAATCAACAGAACAATAAATCAAACCTTGCTTTGTAGTCTTTGCTCATTTCTGAGATGTAAATGCTGACACCAAATATTTAATTGTTGAACTGGCTCCAACACAGCCCTGTATGGTTATAACCTAGAACTGAGAGTCAGACGACAATGGAAGTAGCAGGTCCAGTGAGCTAGGCAAGAAACTATAATCATAATCCAGTAGTAAAAGGTTCCAAGTTGGGGTATTGGGAGGAGCAAAGTTTTGTCGGAGCAAGGTTAGGAAAACACCGCAGAGGACAGTAGAGGACAGTACAGGGGACCTCACCAACTCATAATTCCTCTCATGCACTGGAGAAGAATTCAGTTGATATCACATCTTTTTAGGGCAGCAGAATACTAGCCATGCCCCTTTGTTACTTTCACTGATGAGTTCAAATACATAAGATGATTTTATAGAGTGGGAACAGCTTTGATTATAGAAGTGGTGGGCACCTGATGTGATGAACATCTGATATTCAATTTTAACAGGAAACACAAGAAAAGGAATTGAGCTTAGACTAAAGTAGAGGGCTCAAGGAAGAGTTTCCTTCCAATGATGGTTGACACTGTAAGTAGTTACCTAAGAGAGGTTATTCAATTTCTTTCCTGGATATCCTTAAAGCAGGCATTTTTAGCTGAGAGAGTTTGAATGAAGATATGTTTGAAGAAAAGAAGAGGAATTATATAATAAAAGTTGAGATGATTTCCAGTTCTAAGATTGTATGGTAAATATGGTTCCAAATGGGCTGCTAGAGGGTGCAGTGGATAGACCTGGAGTCAGGAAGATGAGTTCAAATTACTTGTTGTGTGACCCTGAGTAAGTCATTTAACTCTGCCTCAGTTTCCTCATCTATAAAATGAATTGAGAAAGAAATGGCAAAACACTCCAGTATTTTTGCCAAGAAAACCCCTAAAGGGGTCACAAAGAGTCAGACATAACTTAAACCACTCAATAACAGCATACTTCCTAATAGATTGCCCCTCAAAAGCTTCTTGCTACACTGCTCTCCTTGATGCCTTATATAACCTGAGCTGCATATAAATACAATAATATATTTATTGTACAATTGTAGAATTAATGTACAATAAATACAATAAAACAAATGTCAGCATTATTTACTAGATACATAGGTAGGTAAATAGGTAGATAGGTAGAAAGATAGATGGACAGACAGATAGATAGATGATAGATAGATAGATAAAGCATTTATTGTTTACTATGTGCCAGGTATTGTGCTAAGTGTTGGTGATAAACAACAACAGAATGTTTCCTACTCTCAGGGAGCTTACATTTCAGTGTGCGAATATAATACATAAAGGGGAGGTTCAGTAGAGATGGGGCACTTAAGCTGGAGCAAGGCAACTGCTGTGGAGTTGGAGCAGATTGCAGAGTGAGCTGGGAGGGAAATGAACAATGTGATGGACTTCTGATGTGGCAGTTCCAGACAAGCACTTGTCAGTTATTGAGTCAGCCTCAGGGTGGGGTCAATCTTGAGGTCAAGGCATGCAGTATGGGGTTAGAATAGCTTCAACAGTGAGCTGGGGGTAAGGGAGGGAAGAGTATCTGGCTAGAGTGAATTGTTATTCTTCTCAGACAAGTTAGAATCTTTGAACTTGATTTAAGGCATTGCTCTGTAAAAGGTTATAGATGAATAGGAGAATTAGGGCAACCTCAATATCCTTGTTGGACTCTCCCAATGTTAATTAAAGATAACATATCCTGGGGCAGCTAGGTGGCTCAGTGGATAAAGCACCGGCCCTGGAGTCAGGAGGACCTGAGTTCAAATCTGGCCTCAGACCCTTGACACTTACTAGTTGTGTGACCCTGGGCAAGTCACTTAACCCCAATTGCCTCACACACACACAAAAAGATTAACATATCCCTCCTCTAATGTTAAGTAGAGATATTAAAAAATGATACCCAAAGATCTCCAATAGTTGCACTAGTAGGAGACCCTACTATAGGATTCTTGAACTCTCTCTGAATGATTACCCAGTGGAATTTTTGCAAATATTTTCTGAGTTTAGTTCAACCCTCTTACTGAATTTTATTTCTGAATGTCACAATCATCAAAAGAGATTTGTATGCCAAGAGTGGGGAAGACAATTTGGTAGGTACCTTCTGAATGTCTAGCATCAAGAGGAAAGAGATAAATTCAGGCCTATTTGAAATCTTGTGATTCTCAGTGCTCTGTTATTCAGAGAATGTTGTACTTTTGTGATTTCCTGGACAGTTACTAAGATGATTGAATGGTCAATGAAGTATTTACTAAGTGATTACTATGTTCAAAGCATGGCATCATAAACATGGATGCTTTTTCAACTAATATAGACTATAGCTCTTGCAAATCTTAATCCTGTTTGAATCTTTTTCTTGTCTTTCCATAAATTATCCAACTTGTCAAAGACCTCCTGTTGGTCATTTAAAATTTTAGGAGTCCTGGGGAAACACTTGGATCATTCCTATGACACCCTAGCTCTATGACCCTGGGTAAATAACCTTGGTTTTTTCTGCAGAGACCAAATGAGAAAACATATAAAGTACATGTCTAATGCTGTAGAGTGCATTCAAAAAGTATCAGTTGAGTTTTAAGCTACGATTATTACCATCATTATTTTAAATTTCAGAGGAACCAATGCAGCATGTTAGTTATTCATCTTACACATTTCATTTTTATTACATGACTAGCTCACCTCTTTTTCCAGTTTTACATGATCTTCATTAAAGTAAATAACTTTGGAGGTGGAAAAATATTTCAAAAGCCTAATGTCCTCTACAGCAATGATAACAAGTAGTCATCTACCCTTTACTTAAAGAGCTCTATTGGGCGGGGGGGAGGGGTGAGGGGTGAGAAGCCCACCATATCTTGACTCAATCCAGCCCTGTTTTGGCCATTCCAATTGTTAGGGAATCTTTCATCACTTTGAAGTGAAATTTGACTCTTTACAAGATTAATATATATATATATATATATATATATATATATATATATATATATATATATATATATATTTTTTTTTTTTTTTGCGGGGCAATGGGGGTTAAGTGACTTGCCCAGGGTCACACAGCTAGTAAGTGTCAAGTGTCTGAGGCCGGATTTGAACTCAGGAACTCCTGAATCCAGGGCCGGTGCTTTATCCACTGCGCCACCTAGCCGCCCCCATTTACAAGATTAATATTGATTGATTCCATCTATTACTTCTATTTTCCCTCTGGGACCAACTGGAACAAAGAAAAACCCTTTTTTATATGAGAATCTTTCTAATACTAATCATTTCTCTCCCAAGTCTTCTCTCCTTTCTAAGCTGAATGTCTCTTGTTTAATCAATCCTTGTGGGATATAGTGTCCAATTCTTTCAGCATCCTCTTATGGTATCTGCTCCAGTTAGTCATAGTCCTTCCTAAAGCTCAGTGCCCAAATCTGAACACAAATCTAAGTAGGGTTTTATCAGAATGTCCTTTGGGGTTGCTTATTAATCCTGTGAGCTCTTATAGAGCTTGTAACTCATTAAAACCCCAGATCTTTTCTCTCATGGGCTAAGAACACTGGGCTATGAGTTGAGGCCACTTAGTAGTGATATGATACTGGATAGATCCCAAATTCTCTGTCCTCTGGTTTCCTTATCTGCAAAATGGAGATAATCTTCACACCAACTACCTTAAGGAATGGTTTTGAAGAAAATGTTTTGTAAATTGAAGTGTTATATCAGTGTAAATGATTTGTACTAAGGAAACTAAGTAGTGACCTTGCAATTATCAAATGCAAGTTAGAAGAGAGTTGTGAATGAGATACTTTATAATTGATAAAGTTTGGAATGTTCACAAGGCCAGGTGATTGGGCAGAAGCAAAACAATATTACAACAAATTATGTCTACCACATTCTTGCCATGGGAAAGCAGGGTTGTAATATGTTTTATATTTGAGTAATTACAGTTAAGGGGAACATTTTAAACTACTGAGTCATAGGGAGGAATTGAAGGAAAATTTTAGGACACTTAAAAGAGTGGGCTCAGAGGGGGTTTGCTGTCCTTGAGAAATAAGATTCTCCTGTTTTTTTTTTTTAAATTTAGAAACATTTTTCTTTTTCCTTCTCTCTTTTTTTTGGGGGGGGGTGAGGCAATTGGGGGTAAGTGACTTGCCCAGGGTCACACAGTTAGTAAGTGTCAAGTGTCTGAGACCAGATTTGAACCCATGTCCTTCTGAATCCAGGGCTGATGCTCTATCCATTGCACCACTTAGCTGCCCTGAGAAATGAGATTCTCTGTCTTTTTCTTCACATAATCAGGATTTTTAACATATTTATTCAAAATGCCCCAAATAACCCTGGGCCATTTATCTTTATTGTTCTATATGGTCTATCTTTCCAAGAGGTATTTTCCCTGAAAATTACAGCCTTTACCAATGACCCAGTGTCATATGACTAAGTATGTATCTATGTATTTCTTCCCTTTCAAGAGCCTTGGTACCATTCATCTCCCATCTCTGTGTTTGTGTTTTTTTTCTGACTGACTGCAGTTTGTTGCTGTTGGAAGTTTATTGAAGCTAAGTTCCTCTTATTGCATAGTTATCTAATTAAGCTAATAAATGAAAATCCCAAGAGACAGAGTTTATGGGTAATTAACTATCAATTTATTAAATAGGAGCTAATCATCAATAAATTGATGATCACTGGTTTCTCTTGACAAACCCATGGTGATCATCAAATCCTTAAAGAACTTTGGAAAAATGGGTGTTTCTGCGGGGCAGATATCAACACTGATTGGTGAACAATTAATGATGGAGTGGATATATTAATGAGGAGGTGGGCTAAAAGTCTTTAGCTCCTCCTGCTGAGAACTTGACTTGATCACGAGATTCAGTCACCTCCAGTAATCTGGACATAAGAATCCATTTCTATCCAGACTACTCTGGTTGGTTTTCTTCTTCATAAGCTGGATCACCCTAAATTCTAATGGAAGGTTCAAAGGACAAGGGCTTAAATCATAAAAGTCTTCTAGTTGGGTGGGGTCCTGCCCAAGATGGAGAAGCATGTACCCAGAGGATTTGGGCAATCTCATCTATCAGCAATGTCCTTCAGAGACTGGTAGAATGACCTATAGGGGCTGCTCTTTGAATGAGGAAGTAGGAAGTAGGAAGGAAAAACCTTAATCCTAATTTAACAATTGGTTATTAGTATAAGAAAAAAAGAATTATTTCTCTCATTCCTATTTTGATGAATTATGATTTGCAGATTTCTATTTGAGCTAAAATGTCTACAAGGTGATGAATGTAGCATTTCATTCTGCTTTTTTTTCCTTCAGTGCCCTGGATGAGTGTGAGTTGTTGAACAGAATCTGCCAAAACTCACTCTTGATAAAGCTTAAAGATCCAAGGTTCCTTAGATTCCTGGAACATATTGTAAAAGCACTGTATGTCCATGGAAGCAGGCATACTAACTCTATGGAAGGGTTTTTTGTTTTAGTTCGATGGTGGGAGGTGTGGAGAAGCAGTGCCTAGACCTGTTATTTCATTGGTGTAAACAACTCTCAGTATGTAAACTCTCGTGGGCAATTTGCAACTTACAGTTTTAGACAGTTTCCTGTGGCACTGAGAAATTTAAGTGTTTTGCTTCTAGTCCAATAACTAGTATTTGTCAGTGGCAGGATTTAAACCCAGGTCTTCCCGATTCTAAGGCAAGTCCTCTCTGCACTGTACCATGGTACCTTTCATTGAAGTATGATATGTATATTAAAAAAATCTTTGTTAAATGTGACAAAAACATGATTTGCCTTTCATTTATCACTACACTTCATATTTTATTGCTGTTTTTTTTTTTTGGTCAGGCAATGAGGGTTAAGTGACTTGCCCAGGGTCACACAGCTAGTGTCAAGTGTCTGAGGTCAGATTCAGGTCCTCCTGAATCCAGGGCCAGAGCTTTATCCACTGCGCTACCTAGCTGCCCCATGACTTCATATTTTAAACATCTGTGATTTCATTGATTTGGGTACCCCTTACATTGATGACCATCTATGACATAGTAGACATTCTCTGAGAATTGCCATGGCTAAAAATTACATCATCCTGTGGCCAACATTGTAATGAGCCCTGAAATAAAACAAAGCTTTATTAAGAAGTAATTAGAGATAGATATGTAGATGCTATGAGAAATAGGTATTATAATACCACCAAAATGTTAGCAATGGAAGCTAACCAATGTGATTACCATTCTTTCTCACTCATTAATATTTCTATTCTTGAAGAAAAAGATGTGATTACAAAGTGCAAATTAAGGCCAGGCACCAGCTAATTTATTTTACTTGATTTTATTCTTGTGAAAATGTACCTTGTTGATTGACAAAAATTTGAAGAAGGACTCTATGAGTTATTTTTCTATAAAATGTTTTTTAAAATAACTAACTTTGCACTCCGCTTAAGACATTTTTATAAGAAAAACAACAGTGGGTTTATTATCTAGTTCTAATATCTTATCCTCAAACATTGAGAAATATTTAGAAGATTTGTGTTTAAATATGTGACCATCTGCATCATGTTGTTTATGCTCCATAAAAATACAGGAAATGATATTTTCACAATGGATATTAATTAGCACTTGTGTTCAGGAAGATGGCTTGAGGAGATTAGTTTTGTCACTCTGAACAAGTCACATTATGTGTCTGGGTTCTCAGTTTCCTTATTTATAAAATGAATGAGCTAGACTGAGTGACCTCCAAATTTCCTTCCAGTACTAAAGGGTTATGATTCTATGATATTAAAATGTTGTGGGGCAGCTAGGTGGTGCAGTGGATAGAGCACCAGCCCTGGAGTCAGGAGTACCTGAGTTCAAATCTGGCTTCAGACACTTAACACTTACTAGCTGTGTGACCCTGGGCAAGTCACTTAACCCCAATTGCCTCACTAAAAAAAAAAAAAAAGGTTGTGCTTCTTAGTCTTTCACATTAAGAATAAAGAATCTATTAGTTCTTAATCACAGAGTTGGTACAATACCAATCAAACCACCAATGGAGATACTTTATAGAATTAGATAAAATAACAAGAAATATCATTTGAAGAAACAAAAGGTCTAAAATAACAGGGAACATGATAACAAAAAAAGTAAAGGGGGAATATAATTTCCAGACCTCAGATTATACTATAAAACAATAATCATGAAAAATAATTGATACTGGTTAAATATGAGAAAAGTAAATCAGTAGAAAACCAGAATCAGAAATAGTTAAATAACCATGATGTGGGGACCAATTTTTAATTGGGGAGTGCTAGCTAAGCGGCTCACCACAATATTGGGGCAAGGAAGGAGACTGGCAGCCTCCCTCAAAACAGAACAAGATTTATTTTAACAAGAACGAACTAAAAAAAAAAAACACAAACAGGATCAGTAGGATCAAGGGAAAGGAAATAAAATGGGGAAAGGGAAATTATAATACCTGAAAAAATACTACCTCCCAGGAATCAGCTGAAAATACACGGCTTCCACCTAGAATGCTCAATTCTCCTCCCCCAAACCTAGAAACACCCCACACAGCCCCAGCCAATGGGATGGCTGCTCTGACAGTCACATGACTGCCCTCACTAGGCTTCCAATCATTATAATTTTGCCAGGCCCATGTAGGGGTCAGTGAGTGGTGACCACATGAGGTGCCAGAGCCCTGGCAATAGCTATAACCAGTGGGTGGAGCACCGTGCGGTTTGTGGAGCCCCAGGCCAGTGCGCACCGAGGCATAAAAACCTCAAATAACAATTAATTCTTTCCATTGAGAACTTAAATTATTTGGGGAAAACTCCCAATTTGACAAGGACTGTCTGAGGAAACTGGAAAGCAATTCAGTGAAAATTAGATTTAGTCCAGGGTCTTATATCATATCCCACAATTATTTCAAAATTGATATAAAACCAGAATGTTAAAGGCTTTACTATGACATAAAGTCAGAAAGGAAACAGTACAAGGTGTATATCAAAGCTATGGCTAGGGGTTAAAATTCTTAACCAAATGTGGAATAGAAGTGATTACAAAAATTAAAACATCATTTCAAGTACATAAAATTTAAAAATTTCTGCACAAACAAAATCAATGCAACTAGTATAAGAAGGCCAATTGGCGAAGGAAAAATATTTACATAAAATATCTTTGCTTAGGGTTAGATACACACATATATACATATGTATATATGCATAAATATATACATATGTATATATACATAAATATATACATACACACATGCATATAAATATATCTGTATACACACAGAAGGAGAGAAACTAACACTAATAGAAATATATATGGCCAAGAGCCATTTCTCAGATAACTAAATAGTTAAAGTATAGAAACAAACATTTCTCAAAAGAATTGCAAATTATTATTAATAATGAAAGATTACTGCAAATCACTAATATTGTTGTTCTGTTGTTGTTCAGTCGTTTTAGTTGTATCCAAATCTTTGTGACCTTATTTGAGGTTTTCCTGGCAAGGATACTTCGAGTAGTTTGCCATTTCCTTCTCCAGCTCATTTTTCAGATGAGAAAACCAAGGTAAACAGGGTTAAATGAATTGCCTGGGGTCACACAGATAGCAAGTATCTGAGGCTAGATTTTAACTTGGGTCTTTTTGACTCTAGGGCCAGCACTCTATCCACTGCAGCACCTAGCTGACCCAATTAATAATGAGAGAAATGTAAATCAAAGCAACTCCAGACTTTCACCTCACATCCAGCAAATTGACAAAGAGGATAAAAGATATGAATAGTCAATGTTAGAGAAAGACAGGTACACTAATGCAATTTTGGCAGAGTTGTGATTTACAAATGTCCAACCATTCTGGGAATCAATTTGAAACTATGCTAAGAAAGTGACCAGAATGTCCCTACCTTTTGACCTATAGATTTTATTGTTAGATTTATTCCCCAAGGAGGGTAAAGATGGAGAAACATGCCATAAAACATTAGAGCATTGATAGCTACCACTTTTGTGGTAGCAAAAAGAAAAAATAGAAAGAAGGTAGATGTCCAACAAATGGCTTAAACAAATTAAGATCCCTTCATAAAATGGAATATTGTTGCATGAATGTAAAAAATGATAAAAAGGGAGAAGTCAGAGAAACATGGGTGGTCCTATTTGAACCAAGGCAGAGCAAAGTAAATAGAACAAGGAAAACAATGTGCACAATAATTGCAATAGTGTATGTGGAAAGAACAATAGTAACAACAAAACAAAATGTAATGTTATAGAGATGGGAAAACCTTGAACCCTGAAGAAGAGATGAGAAATTCTACTTTTGCAGACGTGGTATAGAACTGTGAGAGCAGAACCTTGCATGTACTATCAGGCTTATTTGATGCTTTCTTTCCCTATTTTATTTGTTCCAAAGCATAGCTTGTTGAGTGTGGGAAAGGAAAGGGATGTATTTGGAGGTAAAGATGTAAAAACAAGATATATCATTAAAAATAAAAACAAAGGGGCAGCTAGGTGGCACAGTGGATAGAGCACCAGCCCTGGAATCAGGAGTACCTGAGTTCAAATCAGCCCTCAGACACTTAACACTTACTAGCTGTGTGACCCTGGGAAAGTCACTTAACCCCAATTGCCTCACTAGAAAAAAAAAACCCAAACAAAATAAAAACAAAAAATACACTGATTGATACAGAGATCTATGGCTGCTTTCCATGCTTCCCTTTCCCATTGTACCACCTAGCTTCGAGGCCAGCTAGATGGCCCAGTGTATAGAACTCTGGATCTGGAATCAGGAAAACCTGAGTTCAAATTCAGTCTCAGACACTTACCAGCTGTATGACCCTGGACAAGGCCTTTAACCTCTGTTTGTCTGTTTCCTCAACTGCAAAATGGGAATGATAATAGCACTCACCTCACAGTATGGTTGTGAGGATTAAGTGAGATAATTTGGAAAGTGCCTGTCACATAGTAGGTGCTTTATAAATGCTCATTCCCCTTCTCTTTTTTGAGTATGCACAGATCTATGTATTTCACTACAAAATGGACTTACAGTTGACCTATGGATGATGCTATTTAATTCAAGTCAACTCAGTAAGCAATTTTAAAACAGCCATAATTATGATATTTGGCATCTAGGACAAGTCCAGAGCAAGACAAAGACACAGGCTGCTGATGGCATCCTGTCATTGCCTCGCTGTAGTGTCTGCCTATGATACTAGATGTCCTATGGTATAGCTTCTAAGGTCCAGTGGCATAATGTGGGCAATCTGCTCCAGTAGATGGTGTTCAGAGATAATATGATGCACAGGCAGTGGTGTAGATTGAAGAACTAAAAGGGGTTGTTTCACCACTTGCTGTAGGACAATGAATCATATATAGGGAAAGAAGTGCCTATTCCCCACCCCTGCACCCCACACATATGTTAGGTACAAAGTGAAGCCCTGATTGCTTTGCACTAATTAAAGCTCTGGCTAAGCATTTACTCTGTTAATTATTCATGCATAGTTTTAAAGGTGCTTTTTAGCTATCTTTAAAAAAAAATTGCACGAGGGTATCCATTTAGAATTTTGAGCTTCTAGAGGCCAGACACCATTATTTCTGCATTATTATTTATTTGCATATAATCATGCACTATGATGATGCTTTAGGGTTAGATCTGAAAAATATCTTCATCTATGTTTTTATAGGTTTTCCATGAGCTGTCTGTCTCAATATTGCTTAGAATACCTCTACTACAGGCAACTTCACTCATTCCCTTTGTGCATCATTACACTGTCCAATTAACTGCTGCATTAAAAAAAGCATTAAAAATTTTAGAACCAAAATGTTCTTTTAAAAGTTTAGTCATTACTATGGGTACTTGTGTGAAGAACTGAAAACAACTCCTTTTATGTTTTGTTGCTTTCTTGCATATAATTAAACTTTATCAACCTCTTTTCTTTTAATCTTTTTTTCTAGATTACTTAGGAGGAATTTTGTTTCACCTTAACAGAACATGATTTGCACCTTTTCTATTTTCAAATTTGATTTTTAAAAACTTCTTTTTATCCAACCTCCCACTAGGGATGCTTTTAATGTGCCCAGGTAGTCCTGGTAAAAGTATGCTTTTCAACTGGATGAATTTCTGCTGCAGGCAATGGAGTTGTTTGCTTCAATAGTATATATACTAAAATTGGAATGAAACAGACAATTCACATAGCTCCTGTGCAAGGATGACATGAAATAAGTGAAGTGTTCTATGTTTTAAAAAAAATTAATAAAACAATACAACAAAATGTGTGTTTGTTGTTCAGTCATTTTCCAGTCCTGTCTGATTCTTTATGACCCCATTTGGGGTTTTCTTGGCAAAGATACTGGAGTGGTTTCCCATTGCCATCTCCAGTTCATTTTGCAGGTGAGAAAAATGAAGCAAACAGGGTTATGTGACTTGCCCAGGGGCACAATGCTAATAAGTGTCAGGCTGGATATGAACTCAGAAAGATGAGTCTTCCTGATTTAAGGCCCAGCCCTCTATGCACATCATCATCTATCTGCCTTATATGCATATCTGTATATGCACAATATGTATAATATGCATATGTATAGATGTGCATATACACATATGCATATATAAATTAATAAGAAAACAAGAAGTTCATAAGGGAACAAATGAACTGGGCAACTTTGTTACTACTTTAAAAAATTTAATATAGACTTTTACAAAACAAACTTTAACTAATAGAAATTCACAGTAATATATACAATCCTTTTTTGTTCCTCTTTGCATGTTGGGCATTAAGCTAGTAATAAAAAAGCACATTTTTGAAAAGAGAAAAATAAAGGCAGCAGAGCCTCCTTTACCTCAGATTTTTGTTCTTGTAGTTGCCAGTTGACCACTAGAGGTCATACATGCACCTGAAATGTGAAAAGTCCTGTTGCTTTCAGCTATTCAGTGGGTTTTAGCCATGTTCAGCAATAATGAATGACATTATCAAAATGGAAAGAAGCTATATAAAGGAGATTTAAAAGAGCATGAATGAAAGAATCCACACCTTAACTCCCAGTTCTTCTCAGACTCAGTGCTCAGGCTTTCTGTTTACTATTAAAAAATCCTGGCTATTGGTATATTGTTGTTTGTCCTTCATTCTCCAAGAGGACCATGATATTGGGGTGATGTGATGACTTGCAGTCAATTGGATTTAAGCGAGGGAGGGCTATGCAAGGTCATCAACTCACTCTCTCCTCTAGAGCCATCTGGGTACACTGGCAAGATTTATATCAGGACAACTGGAGATGGCCCTGGATGTTTTAAGGCAATTAGGGTTAAGTGATCTGTCCACAGTCACACAGCTAGTGAGTGTCTGAGATGAGATTTGAACTCAGGTCATCCTGACTCCAGGGCCAACGCTCTATCCACTGAGCCACCTAGCTGTCTCATGTGTTGGTACATGGCAACAGTCTGTAGGCAGTGAGAAGAGCCTAGATAGGATCATAGCATTTAGAACTACAAGAAAGACAAGTCCTCTTTATATTATATCATGTTTCACTGAGCTAAGAGTGCAATGACCTGAGTTCAAATGTCAGCTTTGCCACTAATTTGCTTTGTGATCTTTGGCAAGTCAACACACTTCTGGCACTCAGTTTCTTCACCTGTAGATCTATAGGATAACAATTTCATAGAGTCATCCATTTAAAATTGAAAGAGACCTTCAAGATCATCTAATGAATCTCTCATTTTACATATGATGAAGAAGGCCCAGAGGAGTGAAATGATCTGACCAAGATCTCACAAAGAGCAAGCAACAGAACCAGGATTTGAACCCACATCCTTTGAATCCACAAACACTCTTCTTCTGCACTAAACCATGTAGAACTGTACAATAAGGGTGTCAGACTACCTCCATTCTGTCATCTCTAAGGTCTCTTCTAACTCAATGATTTGGGGATTTTCAATTCAATTCAACCTGATGGTTAAGTACCTATGATGTGGTACCTACCAGCTGTGTGACTAAGGGTAAGGCTTTTAGTCTCTGAGCCTCAGGCAACATACTAAACTGATAAATTCTAGATGATCTCTGATCTGCTTTGGTAGAGGGAGCTCCCATCCCTGGAGACTTCACACTAATAATGACATAGGTATTTGACATTTTGATGTATATAGGTATAAAGATGAAAACCAAGATGGTCACTGCTTTTAAAGAGTTGAAACAGCCCATAAATAGTAACAGTCAATTGGAATTTTATGACCTGGTTATAGATGGGGTGAAGGACAAGAAGAAGGGAACAATTTAGGGTCTGTGGGCTTTTATGTTGAGGTATAGCTGGACTTCTTTACAAATGTACCAAGCAGACTCCCAGCTATCCTAACATAACCCAAATAATGAGTAAGCTAGCTAAAGATAACTATAGGGTTTGATAGAATTCTTTTGGTATAAGAGACTGTGCTTAATGCCTCATTTTTTTCTGGTACTTTCTGTCCACATGTCCACCTTTCTCTTTCTGCAAGAAGGGTCCTAAACTAAACAAACAGCATCAATGTTCAAGGCAAGTTAAGCCAGAACTATAAGCCTTCAGTTCTGTCTCCCAACCCAATGCATTCTCCTTTAATGAGATAAGTAGAGCAAGCATAGGAGGACAATCTGTTCTGATGATTCCCACTCTCTGAGATCAATTATTAAGTACTGGAGATAAACATGTAGATAAGATGTATCTTACTTATTTAGCAGACCTTCAACTATACAGAATAGTTTTGCAAACAATAAGAAAAAAATATCTCTGAGTAGCCAAAGTTGGCTTTACAAAGTCCATTTGCTAAAGCCCATGAACTTTACTCCCTGTATTTTACACACAATTATAATAACACTGGTTATTCGGTTTCTCAATCGAGAAAAAATAAGAAGCAGCAAATTAAAATGCAGCAAGGGGAGGAAGGAAAACTCTTAGGAAATCATACATTGATGACATTTTTAAATTAGCAACTGATTATGAAGGAGAACCAAAAATGTAACCCCCCCCCCGCCCTAAAATCCAAACCACAAAAATGAATTTCTAGACTAGCACTTGGGTCATTTTATGTGTGAGCAAATACTTCTCTAGAGCTGCTACTTCAGTTCTCACTTATGTGTCAGGTAACCAGAGCATGGCTGCTATGTTCTCTCGGGGGTCTCAGGGTGACAGAGGGGTTGGAGTTCTTTTCCAGTACTATCATTTATGGGCCCCCACTGATGTGCTTCCTTGCCCTCCAAATGATGAGTTGAGAATAATCAGCTATACTTAATTTATATTTAGAAAAGGGTATTTGCTAAGGTGATACAATAAGGACAGTTGGTACAAACCATGTTTCCAAAAGTTGTGACACACTCTCCTACCAATACACACAGATTCTAGGGAATAGTAGGCATAACCTTAAAGAGCACACGTGGCACCTTGTTATTGGAAATCCTTTTCAATGTAATGTTCAAGAAATCCCCTTAGGTATGTTTTAGGGTCCCCCCACCCTATCTCAGGCCCTTTGTAGACCTGTGAATGCACGTTCAATCTGTCTTTGGTTCCCAATGCAGATACTGTTACCAACTGCTACTGTCTTGGGGCGCAATTCTAGGATGTCAATGGAAAGATAGAAAGTCCCAAGTTCTCTGGACCTTTTGAAGTTCAAAAGGTCCTTCTCTGCCCAAAAGGTATAGGGGAAAAGACCAAGGTTGAAGCTATAGTGCTACTTTCCTCCAAAGCAACTGGTTTCTCATGGTATTTAGCTAGAATGCTGCCTCTTGGTTCTCCATCTGCTAAGATTCACATCTCTGGTAGGTGCCCTAAATATTTGAGTTCTGAACTGGTCTTCTATTTTAACCTACAAAGTGTGACCAAATTTACTCAAACAATCCAGTTCATTCGAGAACTCTTCATACTTAATCTGAAATCTTTAACTGGTTGATTAGTTCCATACTTATTATCATCTCCTTAAGGAAACAGGGCGTTTAACCACTTATTTTAAGTGGATGGTGATGGGATGACTTGATTGATTTACTCAATTAATCCCACCTTTACATACTTCAATGGTCTTTGATGGTATGTATTTAGGATGGAATAATAATTGGTGTTTATAATGAATAATGTACCAAGTGCATACTGTATGTAAATCACTATGCTAAGCACTGTGAATTCACAGAAAAGTTTAGAGGGTCCTTGCTCTCAAAGAGCTCACAGTCTTCTGGAAGAGACAATACATATGGAAGATCTTAGCTGCATCAAATGGAAAATTCCCTTGATCCTTAGGGTACAACACAAAACAGATGTTAATACTCCTCCTTTGGAAAATGGAAGTGTCATTTCCATGGATAAAATCACATCAATTTGATGTTAAGCCATTTGACAATGCCAAGGACTTTAGTGGCAGGAACTCTGCTTCCTTGGTCTTCAGTAGGTATGGCTATAGCACTTTCAAGAACGGTTACTTGCCAGGCTGTATCTCCACAGGGGTTGCTTCCCAGGGTGACAGCTGAGGGCAATGAGCTAGCAACAATGTCATTTCCAAGCTTCTTGGCTTCAGAGTCATGGGCTGATTCTATTAGGTGTGGAGGGAAGTGGTGGTCAAGTTGGTGGTGATGTTAATTTGACTTGTCTGGCATACTGGTTCTTATCTCTTCCTCAGAGTGCCTTGCTGCTGAAACAAGGCTGTGCTCTGTTGAAGCTAACTTGCCTGTCCACTGTGTGGCAGATGGTTGGTTGGTTGGTTGGCAGTTGGTAGGGATGGCTGACCCTTTCTCCACGGTAGTTACTTTCCTGGATGATTGGCTGTGAAGGCTATGATGATGCCTGAAGCATCAAGTAAAAAAAGTATATTTAAGAAGGCAAATAACTGTATATACATTAAGGAAAGATTTCTATTAAAATGGCCATTTTAAAAAGTTTTGATACTTAAAGAGGTATGTTTCAATTACTTGTAATATCTGCTTATATAAAACAACCCAGTCCCCAGGGAAGACAGATCTATCACAACAGTTTAGAGTTGGAAAGGATCTTAGAGTTACCACTTGCTTGTAGATTTTCCAAAGTTGATCTAATTGCAGTTGTGACTATAAATCACTTACATACTAACAATAGCTCCTGTTTATATAATGTTTTATATTTTATAAACAATAACACATTTATTTAGCAGAAAGCACTTTCTTCACAACCGCCTTTGTGAAGTAGGTGGTATACATATTATCACCCCAATTTTTTCAAATGAGGAAATGAAACCAGGATATTAGTAGCTAAATTTAGGCAGGGAGGCAATGTGGTCATGTTGAAAGAACACAGAAACCTGGATTCTATTCCTGAGTTTGCCCCTAATTAGTGATATAACCTTGTCCAGATCACTTCTCTGATCTAATTTTTCTCATCTTCTACAATCAACTAGATGATCTCAAAAATCTCTTCCCACTTCAAATTTATAGGATTCTAGAAATAAGAGAGGAAGTGTGAGGTGTGTGTGTGTGTGTGTGTGACAAATTTGTAGTTAGAATATGAGTTTAAACCCAGACTTTGCCTCTAATTACTATGTGATCACATCACTTAACCTCTCTTATCCTCAGTCTCCTCGTTTATAAAATGGGGAGGGGGCTGGGTGAGATAATCTCTAAAGTTCCCTCTAGTTCTAAATCCCATGATCCTATAATCTTATGACCAAGAAATTAATCTCCTTAGAGTGTGATGCATCATCTTCTGCTTGAAGCCTTTCCTAATTCTCCAGAATTGCTTGTGTACTCTTTGGGAGAATACCTTGTATTTGATTACTTTGTATATGTTTATACTGATTCATTTTCTAGTTATGCTGTATGTTTATGATATACAATATTGTATACAATACAACATATACAATATATATGTATGTGTATGTGTATTTATATGCCAATATATCTGCTTCCTGGCTATTTCCACTTTATTCTGCCTGCTCTCTGGCTATGGTCTCTATCACTCTCTCTACTCTAGAACTCTGGATTCCATCTCTGGATTTACTGGTTCTGATAAGTGAGTTTGTCTTATTTTGCCCAGAACCAGGCCTCCTCACCACTTTCTAGGCACCTAATATCCCCAGCTCTTAGCACAGTGCTTTGCACATAGTAAGCACTGATAAATTAACTTATTCATTCATCTTCATACCATGCCTTCTTCCCTTTTTTGGTGGGATTGCTAAACTAGTAGGTGAGGGAATGTTGTGGATATAATTTACCTAGATTTTGGCAAAAAAATTGATGAAGTAACTCATCATTTCGAAGAAGATGGAGAGATATGGATTTGAAAATAATGCAGTCAAGTAGATTCAGAACTGGTTAGATGGCCAGACAGAAAGTAGAGTTGTTAATGGTCTGATGTCAGTGTAGCAAAGGGTCTCCAGTACAGTACTCCAGAGATCTGTAGCTGACCCAGTGCTCTATATAATTTTTATCATTTAAAATAAAAATTATTAACTAAGATAATTAACATGCTTAGTTATATAACTAGATTATATACATATACATATATATATATATTTATTTTTTTGCGGGACAATGAGGGTTAAGTGATTTGCCCAGGGTCACACAGGTAGTAAGTGTCAAGTGTCTGAGGCCGAATTTGAACTCAGGTCCTCCCGAATCCAGGGCCAGTGCTTTATCCACTGTTGCCCCCTAGATAACAGACTTATTAAGTTATCCATATATTTTAAGTTATTTATCAATAAATTAGATAATATACGTGGTAAGCTATTTGGTATCCTCATCATCAGTTGGGCAAGTGTGATGCCCTGGGAAAATATCGAAGGGTGGAGGGTTCAGAGGTCATGATGAAGACAAAGAATAGGTCTGGGAGGAGTAAGATATAGGGAAAGATTGAAGGACAGGAGGTTATGATCAGATAAAGACATTTCAGAATTCTTGACCAATTAAGTAGAAGACATATGGGTACTGGTGAGATCAAGGGTATGACTTTCCCTTTTTGTGGCTGATGTAAAATGGAGGAGTAGGTCAAGATAATTGAGTAGAGTAAGGAACTGGGAGGTTAGGGTGTTTAAGAGAACATCAACATGAGATCTCCTCTAGTAAAAGGACATGAGTTGAGGTGGAAGAATGATCTTGGGGCTGCCAGATAACTGTCACCAGCACTTGGACTGGATGATAAATTTGAATGGAATGTACTTTAAGGAGGAGAGGTTGCTATGTGATGATGGCTGAGGGAGAGACTGGAAATGGCAATGGTGAGCAAAAAAACCCCCGCAAAAACCCAAACTATTCCAATTCTCCCTCCAGAAGTATTAAGAGAAGGTCCAACTGAAATTGGGGGCCACCATCATGGGGTTGTGGCAAGAACCACATTCCTCTGAGTGCCCCAAAATGAAAGGAGTATGAAAGGAAGAACTCTAAATTGAGGAGATATATGTTAATTATTATCTGGAGTGCCAGAAGTCATAGTAAAAGGGCCAGGTAGATTTGGAGTGAGTCATTAGAGGGTCAGGGTTGAGGAGGATAGAGATAAGGGAACAGGAAGCAAAAGGGTATGATTTGGCAGGGAAGTTGTTTAGTTATTGGGAGTGGGAATCGGTATAACTGAGACTAGAAGAGTAAGAGAGAGTGGGATTTTGCTAAATTGGTACAATTTAAATCTTTACAGTCACATTCATAAACAATAGACCAAATCTCATGGGACTTTTCAAATCCCATTGCAATTCTACGTTAGTAAATGTCTGTTTAAACATTTTTCTGTGTTTTTTGGTTAGATAGTTTAGGATTTGTAGTTGAATCCTCCATGGGACTGCAGTCTCAAAGATAACTATATAACAAGTTGCCCTCATTCTTTGAACCTATTGGGTTTTTAATAGAAACAACTCTCTTCTTTTTATTATTTGTTCTTAAACCAAAGTTTTCCAAACAGGGCACCATGGGTGAAATCACTGACAAGGTCCATGTGAACTCAGGTCAACCATAGGATTGTAAACTTGGGGTCAGAGGGAACCTTAGAATTAAGTTCCCTCATTTTCACACTGGGAAACTGAGGCCAAGACAGGTTAAGTGAGTTTCCAAAGTCATCCTGGAAGGAAATAACAGACCCAAGATTCAAACTGAGATCATCTCACTCCAAATTCAGAGTTCTTTCATACTAGTATGTTTTCAGGGGCTCTAAGAAGAACCCTTGGCATATCCCTGCCCAGATCCTCTCATATCTATTGGCTGAAACCCTAAAATCTGTTATTCAGTGTTTTTCCCCTCCACTTTAAGGCTTTGGTATTTTTAAATGGAAATATCCCCTGGGAAAGGTAACAATCCCAGAATAATGTGAGTAAGGGCAGGAATTTTCAAGTGAAGAGAAGTGACAGAGTCAGGGAAAGCTTTTGGATACTAAGTAAATCAGTCTGCTGGGGTGATCACTTGACTTCGATTTCTCTACTGACCAGTGTCCATTCATATAGGGTGGTCACCAAAATCTTAATGCAGTTTTAAACTATTTAAGCTATTAAAGCTTAAAACTACTCTAAGACTTTTGAAATACACTACATAACACATTGGCTATTTAGCATGAAGAGTTTTGGAAAAATCTTATATTAACTTAGAGCCCAAGTATCAAATGAGAAGAAATATTGCAAAGTGAGTAGAACACTGAATTTGATACATTTTCAGCCCTAGGTTTGAATCCTACAACTAGTTTTATAACCATGGCAATGCATTTAACCACTCAGAGTCTCATTTCCTCATTTGTAAAATGGGAATAATAATACTTCCCTTCATGATGAATGTGATGTGTAAATATGTGTTTATTAGGAGTACCAGATGGTATAGTACAGAGGTACTAGACTTACTAGCTGGTTGACCCTGAGCAAGTTAATTATCAGCTCTTATCCATTTCATAATAGTACTGACCTTATAAAGCTGTTGTAAAGAGCAAACAAGGCAATATATGTGAAGTACTTTGAAAAATGCAATTATTATTATTATTATTGTAATACAAAAGATACAGTCAATTAGTCCACCATTTACTAAGTGCTTACTATGTGCTAGGTACTCGTTGATTGTTGAATTGTTTAAATGAAAGAATTCCCACTAAAAGAGCTTACATTCCAAAGAGACTATATACATGTGTATATATGTACATATATGAACTAGACAACAAGTATATATGTATATAAGTATATGTATATATGTGCATATACATATATGTGCTTGTGTATATATAAAATATAATATAGACATATATAATATACATGTATTAATATAATATAATGTAATATAATACAATATATGTATAAAACTAGGGTATAGTGTGTGACCAGACCATGAAAGATGGAGACTTCCACATAGATAATGCCATCTTAGGTAGTCTATGTAAGTACTAAATTTCCATTATATTCATATTCACACATACATAGTTATGTATACAGAAGAGCTATAAGAAGCATGAAAATAAATAAATAAAAGGTAGTTAGGGGAGAGGGTAGTTGGGGGAATCAGGAAAGACTTCAAGCAGAAGGTGGCACTTGGGCCAAGTTCTGAAAGAAGAGCAGGATTCTATGATGTAGAGATCAGAAGTGAGTACATTTTAGCCACTGGAGATGGCCGGTTCAAAGGCAGGGAGATGGTAGGAGTGAAGATCATGTGTGAAGATCAATCAGAGAAAAGGTCAGTTTGACTGGATAGCAGAATATGGGAGGGGATGCTGAAAAGTTAGATTAAGTCTTTGTAAAGGGCTTCAGGAGTTAAGCAGAAAAGTCAGGGTGAGCATTAGTTTATATTTTATCCTGGATATATTAGGGAGCCATTGGAGTTTATTGAGTAGAAAAGTGACATGGTTGGATCTTTCCTCATGGAAAATTATGCTGGCAGCAGTGTAAGGGGTAGACTGAAGTGGAGAGAATTGAAGTAAGGAGACCTAACCAGGTGGTATGAAAGAGAAGGAATTAGGTTTGAGAGTTGTTATAGAGGTAGAAATGAAAAGATTTGGCAACTGATTGAATACATGGGGTAAGGAAGAGTGGGGAGTCAGGGATAATGTCGAGGATGGAATCCTGGGAGATTGGAAGAATGGTAGTACTGTTAAGATGCATAGGAAATTTAGCAAAAGGGCAGGAGGAAAGATAATGGGTTCTGTTTTGGACATGTTGAGTCTGAGATGCCCTTGGAGCATCCAGTTTGAAACACAAAACTCCCAAACAAACCCAGAACAAAACAATCACATGATAAAAAGACAGATTGCTGAAGAAAGTGATGTGCTCTCTAGTGCCAAAGGGGTGGGGAGAAATACATACAGAAAAAGGGGAAGATAGAGTGGCTAGTACCCAAAAGATAAGTTCCTGTTTACCTTCTTTTGTCTTTTTACTACTTTCACACATTAGATCGATTTTTGCCTGTGACATAATCCTATTGGGTACTTGTAATAATAAATAATAAACAACAACTAATATCTATATAACACTATGTGCCAGGCACTATGTTAAGCACTTTATAATGATTATCTCATTTGATCCTGATAACAACCCAGTGAAGTAGATGTTCCCCATTTTATTGAAGAGGAATCCAAGGAAAACAGGTTAAGTGACTTGCCTAAGGTCTCACAGCCAATAAGTGTTTGAGACTGGATTTGGACTCCAGTCCCAATACTCTATTCATTGCACTATCTGGGTGCTCTTCCTTGTATGCTGTATGACTCCAATCCCTAAAGTTTTGGAAACAGTGAGGGAAGCAGAACTAGTTAATGTCTTTCTCCTACCCCCTTTCACAAAGACCTCCATGCTACTTCTATCAAGGCTTGACCTTATGTTATGGGCCCAATTTCTCTTATTAAGACTTTTCTTAGGTGACAGGCCCACATGAGTCCAACATTAATCTATTTTAAAAGCCACGTGTGGGGTTTGAGCCAGTTAAACATTTACTGAATTTGTTTTTTATTGCCTATAAAAATAGTGAACACAAGCAAGAAAAAATTTAGAGGGAGAAAAAACCCAACAACTCTGCACCCAACTTTCTGTTAAACTGAAGGCAGATGGTATCTAGGGGCTCTTTTCTGATCTTCTATCATCCTATGAGCCAACTTTTGATGGGAGCTGAAGTTGGGATGGTATGGAGAGAATAAAGATATTAAAAAATACTACAGAGGTAGCTCAAGTAAAATAAAATGCACAGGAATCCCTTGAACAACAAAGATTGGAATTTACCCCCAAACTTCTAGTCTCAAAAACCATTTTAATCAACCCCCAAATATTTATTCTGTACCTATCATTTATGTGCCAGGAACATTGTTGAGTGCTGGTGATTTAAAGACAAAAACAACATATGACCCTGTCCTCAAGTAGCTTACACTATATCAAGGGAAACAACATGTTCACAAACAAGTAAATATGAAATATATGCAAAGTAAATCCAAGGTAATTTCAGTGTGGGGTGGGGGGCAGGGGAAGGAAGACTCTGGCCATTGATCAGATCAGGAAAGGCCTCATATAGGAGCTGAGCTTTGAAGGAAGCTAGGGATTCTAAGACACATTTTGACAGAGATGAGGAAGGAGTCACAGTCCAGGCATGGGGGAGGAAAGGCATAGAGATTGGGGCTGGGATGCTATGTGTGTGAAGGATAGCAACTAGACTAGTTTGGATCTATGTTATTGTGTATTAGGGGGAGCAATGTCTAGTTAGCCTGGAAAGGTAGTCAGTCAGAAATTAGATTGTGAAGAGCTTGAAATCACTAAGGAGTTTGTATTTTATCCTAGGGGTAATAAGGGAGTTTTTGAAGCAGTTTGAGCAGAGGATGGACATGATCACATCTGCTACTGAAGTATATCTATTTAATGACAGCTGTGAGGAAGATGGATTGGAGACGTGAGAGACAAAGTAAGAAGTCTAGCTCAGTGCTCACACATAGTAGACACTCTAAAATCTTGCTGGTTGATTGAAAAGAAGAACAATTAGGAGGTTATTACTATCATGTTGGCAAGAGGTAATATAGATTTATAGATAATATTTTTAATAATTTTATTTACACTTTTATATAAAATATATTTTATAGATTTAAACACACAAATATATGTGTGTGTATATATACATGTGGGTGTATATATGCATATGTATGCATTTATGTGTACATACACACATATGGGCACATATATGAATATATGTATATATTTGTGCATATGTATAAATGTTCAATATGTGCATATGCATATGTCTATATGTATGTGTGTATACACACCCAAACTAGTACGGTGGTTCTTTGAATGGAGAGAAGGGGATGGATGAGAAAGATTTTGTCAAGGTAGAATCATCAAGATGTAGTGATAGATTAAATATAGAGGGAGAATGAAAGAGGAGTTTGAGAGTGAATCTGAGGTTTATAAACCTGATTTTGACTGAGAAAAGGCCATTGAATTTGGTAATTTAGAGATCATTGGTAACTTTGCAGATAGCAGCGTCAGTGAACAATGAGATCACAAGCCAGATTGCAAGGATTGGAGAAGTGAGTGAGAGAAGAGAAAGTAGGAATCTAAAAAGAGACAGATTTTTCTAGGAGTTTGTGCAATTGAAGAGAGATAGAAGCTTGAAAGGATGGTAGAATCAAGTAAGGTTTTTTGGTTTGGGTTTTTTAAAGCATGGCGGGGGGGCACATAAATATAAGGCTGCAGGGAAGGAATCAATAGATGAGGAAAGATTGAAAGTTAGAGACAGAAATGATTGGGGGGTACTTTGGAGGAGAATACAGGAGGGGATGGGATGTAAGAAACACGTGGAGGGATTGGTGACAGTGAGGCATGCCTCCTCTTCAGCAGAGACTGGTGTGAAGGAGGAGAGAAAGGGGAATAATGTCATGTGGGAGATGCAGAGATGGGGAGAATAGAGAGTTCATGGCAAGTAGTCTTCATAAAGTATAAGGAAAGGCTCTGTGATGAGAGGGTAGAGCAGGAGGAGGGTGTTGTGGCATGCTTGAAGAAAAAAGAGAAGGTTCCGAATAGGGATTGTGGGGAGCAGGACATAGAACAGAGGAAGTAATCCAAAGGATGGGATCTGGCATAGCACGAATAGTGATAAAAGAAAGGAGGACCAGAAGAGTAGGTTTTAGTCACTAGGTTGTTTTCTGTTTGTTTTTTAGTTGGATTTCATTCGTATTGGGAGTATTGAGGATACTCCGTCTACCAGTGCAGATAAGCACTCGATGCACAATTTATAATTTTGGAGAGGTGTCAGAGATGCTGAGACATTCATTTACTTTCCCAGGGGCACATAAACGAGTATGTGTCAGAGCTGGGACTTGAACCCAGATATAGCCGACTGTCAAGTTAGTTCTTTATGTACTAGAAGAGGTATTGATCACATGGCCTACAACCACATGTGACTTCCAACACTTCCTGGGCTTGAGCCAGATTAAAATGCAATTAGGAAATATTTAAGAAAATAAATAAAAACACACCAAAATGTAGATAATATTAGATGTTATTATGTGGCTTTGAGGAGTTCTTACATATGGATGTGTGTACCTCTGTTTCCATTTGAGTTGAGACCACTGCTCTAGTGGAGACCATAATGCATCTAATTATTTAAGATTCTTATTGGGATATACTGTCCCTATCTCTTTGTGATTTCTTTGTTAATTTGGCATTTTTTGCTAATAGTATTTTTACTTTGTTAATTTGGTATTTTTATTTATTTCCTATCATAATAAAATAAGTTTCATTTAGTTTTGGTTACCACCTATTTGACTTAAATTTTCTGGATCTCAGTTTCCTTATCTGTAAAAATGAAAATATTTGCTTGGGTGACTTCTGAGATCCTTCCTAGTTCTAGAAATTATTTTGGAGGCATGAAGGTGAAATAAATAAGCAATGGGTTGGGGGGGTTCAGAAGAGCTGGGTTTTACCATCAGACCTTTTTGCCTCCAAAATATTTCAGTTCTTTCCTTAATAGGTAAACTTTCTGGAGTGCCTTTAGCTCTTTAGCAATGCAGATTTGAGGTTCCACTGGTATTCCCTATTTTGCTTATCCAAAACTTGAATTAATGTAAATTTAAGATGAGTCAGGTTGCAGTGGTAAATAACAGGGCTGGTCTTGGAGTCAAGAACTGGGTTCAAATCCTGCCCCTAACATTTACTGAGTGTCCCTATAGGAAAATGATTTAATCTCTATGTGCTTCTTGTATCCAAAACTCCTTAGGACTAAATCATAGAGTGAGAGAATTACAGATCCATCCTGTAAAGCAATTTAAGGTATGGCTCTTTGCCAGCCTGGTGGAGAAAAAGGATGAATCAATGGCCAAAATTTTTGAATATTTTTGAGTTACAACTATTGTATAAGGAAATCCACATTTTTCCTGTATTTTCTCCATTTCATACCATGATTCAGCTTTTTTTCAATTAAAAAATTCAAATCAACCCCAAAAGACAGAGATGGACTCAGCAAATTCACTCTGCAGGGAAAAATTATTTGGCAAAGTATGTGCAAATAACTCAATTGTGAAAAGATTTTTGCAAAATCTGTATACATGCACAATTCAACACCACCATTTTCATTTGGAGAAGTGTTATAAGATAGTTAGTTCCTGTAATTGAACTTGAAGTGTGTAAACATCAGGTTTTCTAGGAATTCTGGTTGAATTTATTCCTAAGCTATGTCTTTCTTTTAGGCTTTACATTTAGAAGTTTTGGAATCATTCTTCTAAGTTTGTGTTTTGAACATCCCTGTCACCATGCTAGATTTTTATGGTGGGATTCTTTTTGTTTCTTCATTCTTCCAGTCTACTTTCTGACTTTGGACTTTATATTAGGATTGGGCTCTGCATATTTTTGGAGGAAGTTTTTGGGTTGTGTTTGTTTCTTCTTCAGCCCTGCTGCTGTTTTCAGGGTACTGAGTATTATATTACTCTAGGATTTCTGGGTCACCTCAGTCTGGTGACCTGCAAGCTTTCAGTGCTCCCAAAGTTGTCTGATCCAGGGAAAAATCTGAGTGCTACAGTTTGGAGCTGAGCTCTGCAAATTCCTGATCTGAGTTTGGGTCTGAGCAATACAACTGTGGGCTTACCCCCAGTTAGAGTAGTAGCACATTAATGCTACTACTCACCATAGGCTTCTTTTTGGTCTGGGCTTCTTACCCTGGTTATTTTTCTGGTTATTCAGATTGGACCTGAGGGTGGAACTGAGATTTCATTCTGCTCCCAGGGTGAGAGTCCCATAGCTCTTGCTTACTTCTGTGTACTTTCTACTTCATACTATGATTCATAATGAAAAAAATTGGCTACATTTATGAAAAAGGTAGAGCTGTGGATAAGAAATTTATAAAATAACATTTATATATATTTGGTAATTAAAAAATTCTTGTTATACAAATGCAATAGCTATGTCTAAGGTAGCTAGGTGGCACAGTGGATAGAGTGCCAGGCATGGAGTCAGGAAAACCTGAGTTCAAATTCAGCCTTAGACACTTACCAGCTATGTTACTCTGGACAAGTTACTTAACTTCTGTTTGCCTCAGTTTCCTCATCTATAAAGGGAGAATGATAATAATACCTATCTCCTAGGATTGTTGTAAAGATCAAATGGGATAATATTTGTAGTGTGCTTATCAGTGCCTGGCACATAGTAAGTGCTATAAAAAGGTTGTTATTTTTATTATTCTGTACTTGCTTCTCACTCGATACATAATCTAGGGCCCCTGCATCCTTTCCTCCAATTGAACTAGATCTATGACTTAGCTCTAGTTAGTGAAAGACAGAGCTGGCATTTGGTGGCCCCATTCCTTCTTGCATAAATTCCAGCCTCTGCCAGATTTGGCACCTCTTCTTGCTCCAGTGCACAGTTCAGGGCAATCCTCATTCAGTCTCTATGCTAGAAGGCTTTATGTAGCTGTTCCTGGTTAGATGCCATCTCCAATGTCCACAGACCTCATTGTCTCCCTCTACTGACCTGGGCTGGAAAAAATGACTTATAGTAAGTTTTTCCTTTGATTTCCCAAGTTAGGACTTGATCTGGTGCATTTTCAGATTTTTGTAGAGTAGTTGCGTGTGAAAGCTTGGTTCTACTTCTTGCTACACTGCCATCTTTGCTGCTCTCTTCTCTAATTTGATTATATATAGAATCATAGACTTTGAGTTCACATGGTACAAATTCAACCCCTTCATTTTACAAATTAGGAAACTGAGGTCCAGAAAAGTTAAATGATTTGACCAGAGTCACACAGTTACTAGATATCTGAGGCAGGGGATAAATCTAGATCTTCCTTGAAATGCCAAAGCAAGATGAAATTTCAATATAATAAATTGATTTGAATAAGAAAATCCTAAAATGATATATTGGATAATTGTATTGAACTTTACTGATGGGGATCATTTGATGTCAGAACAAAACACAAGTACATTTGCTATTTGAAAATGTGACCCTCTCATATGGCTTGAACACATTGTTTCTTCATGATCACTTACTTGAAGAAATGCAAGGGAAGAGTTAAACATAGCTTTTAACGTTGTTACAAAATATAGCTATTAAAAAAACAATGGAGACTCTTGGGAAAAAAAATGTGTGATGATATGGGGAAGAGAGAACAGGGCATTTCTATATTTCTGTGAAGCATGCTGGCTTTTTCCTTCCAAAGTACTTTGAAGGGGGTTTAAGGTAGAAGAAGAAAAAAACTCATTTTTAAAGTGATAGTAAAAGAGATGAAGCAAGTTCATTTTATAATAGTTTTTCTCCTGATTTTTGATTATTCCCTGGTTGTTGTTGTTTTTTAAATCTGAGTTCTCTAAATTTATCAGTGCAAGGTTTTCTATTCCATACTATAATTCAGAATGATAAATTGTCTGCATTTATGAAAAAGTTAGAGCTATGGATAATACATTTACAGAATAATATTTTCATACATTTACAAATTTAAAAAATATTTGCCCTGCAAATGAAATAGAAGTAAATAGTCTTGCTTATTAATCATTTGACTGACCTTCAGAAGCAATTCTCATTTCATTTGAAAGAACTAGATATTTCTAAATATGGATGGATAGTGAACCCATTTTCCATGGACAGTTATGATACATTAGATTCTGTTCTTATTAAAATAGCAGCAAAATCTGGAACATCACTCTGCAGGATGAACTAAAGAGCATTTTTATAAGCTACAAGTATAAAATTATAAAGAATTTTATCAGTATGTGCACATTATATTATTTCTTTTTTTTAAAAAAATTTTTGCAGGGCAATGAGGGTTAAATGACTTGCCCAGGGTCACACAGCTAGTTAAGTGTCAAGTGTCTGAGGCTGGATTTGAACTCAGGTCCTCCTGAATCCAAGGCCAGTGCTTTATCCACTGTGCCACCTAGCTGCCCCCACATTATATTATTTCATTGCATGATTAAGATTTGTTTGTGTGTTATAAGAGCTAATACATTGTTTTTTACCCATGCAATAAAGCAAGTTTATATACATTTAACATTTTCTGATGTAAATTTAAATATTTTACAAAAAAAGATTTCCATTAAAACATATAAATTTCACTGAACGTATTCCCCTACCCCAACACGTCTCTTAAAAATATAAACGTTATTTGATTTTCAGGGTTAATGTGTTTGAATTGCACCATGGAGAAGGCACTTGTGTTGCAGGATGTCTCCAGCAAGTCCATGAAGAAGCAGGTGCAGGAAGACAGCTTCTCCTCTGGGCGTGGCCGAGTGCCTCCAGGACCAGAGCTAATACATTCTTTTTTTTTTTTTTTTTTTTTTAATTTTTGCAGGGCAATGAGGGTTAAGTGGCTTGCCCGGGGTCACACAGCTAGTTAAGTGTCAAGTGTCTGAGGCTGGACTTGAACTCGGGTACTTCTGAATCCAAGGCCACTGCTTTATCCACTGTGCCACCTAGCTGCCCCCACATTTTTAATTTTATTTTGATAAATTGTGAGCTTTGTTTTATGGATCACATTTTATTTTAAGGATTGCCCTTAGGTAATGAAGAGTGGATAAGACACACAGCCAGTGAAGAACTTTGAAGACAATAAGGGTGAAATTACTGACCTATTTGAGCATGTGGGCAAAATATGAATTAAGAAAATTATCGAGGGTAAGGACCATTAAATTTTTTTTTGTATCCCCAGCACCTAATATAGAGTCTGTCACTTGGTCAGTTCTCGATAAGTACTTGATGATTGTTTTATGAAAAGTGAAGTCCATGGCTTATGCCTTTTTTTTCCCCTGTAAAAAATGGAAGTATCACTACATAAAGTGTGGAAACTACTGATGTACAAGATGAACTTTTCTTATAGTAGCAACCAATTTGACCGAACCCTACCGGAAGAAAAACTTCTATAAAGGGAAATCTGGACATCTTGACTTTTTACAGATTCATCAAGATAGGCTGGCAAATACCTGTAGTGAAAATCCTCTCTTGGGATTCCTTTTAAGGGTGCCATCTGCATAAAAGTTATATTAGGATTCCCTTTTTCTCTTTATGAAGAGGAACCCTGAACTCCAGCTACATTAGTTCATGCTTCTAACCCTAATCTCCCTCTGGAGGGAGACACAGTCCAGCTTTTATATCAGATTGCATCTCCTCCCTTCTCATCTCCCTTACTCTCCTTTTTCTGCAGGACCATTGTTTCCCTTCAGCAAGCGCTAGTAGCAACTTGCAGAATTGACTGTTGGGGGAGAAGCTGAGGCGATGCTGCCGGATCTTTCTATCCCATTTTACTGCTAAACTCAGCCAGGAGACGTGGGTGCTAGAGACTTCTGGAGTTTCATTTGGATTCTGTGGGGTTGTAATTTATTCCCAATTCTCTGGAGAGATAGGTGGGCTAGGGTCTAGGTAGGATAGCAAAACTCTGTCCCTGAAGGACTTTATTTATTTATTTTTTAAAAAAGAAAGCCCCAGTTTCGTTCGCCAGTGCAGTTCTCCTAGGAGGGACAGGGAAGGAAGGTGTGTAGATTCTATACGTTGTAGGTTCCATACGTCCTTCTGTCCTTGTTGGGATTTGGGCTTGTTTCCTCATTGCTGCCTCTCCTTTTCCCTTCCTTTCTTCCCATCCCTGGGGGTCTCTAGTGAAGCGATACTGGCGACACCTGCCTGCCTGTATTCGACGTTGGGACTCACACCTTTTTTCCCTGGTGACAGTGTCAGGAGTAGTTGGGGCGGGGGTGGTGGGGTACTTAGGGAACCGCAGGTTTCCTGGGACCATTCGGAACACTCTAGAGCCATTGCAGTTGTCCAAGAGTTGCTGTTAACTGGACTCCAGGAGCCAGAGCGAAGTCACAAGCAGCTGGAGAGAGAGCGAGCTGCCGGAGACGTGCCAACAACAACAACCTTGCTACCAGGACGGAGGAACCAGGGTTATCTCTGGAAAGGGAAGAAAGAGATAATAGGAGAGACCGAGATCCCTCCGGTCTCTCCCAGTGTGTCTGCCCTAAGCTCCAGCAACATCTTCCCCTTGCTAACCATCCGGTGAGACCCCAGGATTTCGGGATGACCGGGAAACTAGACAATTCGTGGAGGATGCTGCTTTCCTGAAGGTGAACCTCCAATTTGCCTTTCCCAGGAGAGAGAGGGAGAGAGGGAAGGCGGGAGGAAAGAACAGGGAGTTGGTGTGCCTGTCTGGGTGTGAGAGGGAAAGGGAGAGAAAAAGAGAGGACAGAGAGAAAGAGAGGCAGCTTGTGACAAGGATAAGTCTTTGCTCGACATTAAAAGCAAACAAATCGGGACCGGTATAAGAGAGGTAATAGCTGGAAGAGGCTCTTAGATTCCGGCAGTTGGGAGGCTGAGCTGGACCTCACCACTCCACCGGGGACCCGTGGCGGGGGCCAGCGGAGCTGTCCAGGGCGCAGGGACTTGGGCTGTCTCAATCAACAAATCTTTTGATTACTTTAGCGTTGTAGGGGCAAAAAAAAATTTAAAGAAAGAAAGAAAAAAGGAGAAGAGGGAGACGCGCGCATACTACCCACCACCTGCTTTGGGAATTCCAATTTGGATTTCAGGAGATTCCTGAAACCTCCCTTTGCCATCCAAAAGGAGGAAATACACTCACGCGCACGCACGCACACACACACACACACACACACACACACACACACACACGCACGCACTCACTCACACACTCACACATACACACACACGCGCGCGCGCACACAGGGTCACACTCACACGCCCGCTCCAAGCACACACCAGACCGCAGGTCCCTATGCCCCTGGATGGTGAAGGTGGATTGGGATTTGGCAAACGATGCAAGAACGATAAGGCTGGCGCTGGCCCCCGGAAGCTACAGGAGCATCGCTAGGTGTTGCCACAGGGAAGCGGGGCTGCAGGTAGGTGCGACAGCAACCACTTCAGCTCTCTCTCCAGCTGGAGACTCCGTCAAGGGGTGGGGTGAGCGGGACTGGCCTGGTGCTGGTGTCGATCAGGGCAACCGGAACGGATTGGGAGGGGGGAGCCCACCACCCCTTCCTCTCCCTCGGTGGTCTCGGTCTGCGGTGGGCTCGAGGGTAGAAAGGGGCAATACGAATTGGGCAGGCAATGTCCTACCTCTTTGCCCAAAGGAGAGCCCTGGTGGACACTCCAGGGAGAGGGAAAGGTGTTGGGGACACGATTCAGAGGCACAGAGAAAGGGTTCTGTGAGGGGCTCCCTCTTTCTGCTCCCGGTTCCTTTGCTTCTAAATTGATCAAGAATCAAAGCCATGGGATCCCCAGCGCCAGATCAATCCCGGGCTGTAACCATATTGGACTCCTAATAAGTAGAAAGAGTCTCGTACTAGGAAGGATCAATGAGATGTGTCAGGTCGCCTTTTTGAAATCCCCACTTTCTGTCCACTTCTGATTAGTTAATTCTCCGGCCTGTCTGCCCAAGGTGGGGCGCTTTAGCGAGGTTATCGATTTCTCTACCTAACTATTTTCATAAAGGACCAGGCTGCTAAGCTCAGAGCCTCAGATATCCAGAGGTTTACTAGAACTTGGAGAATGATCTCTCGGGTAAAGATGTAAAGAATTAAGACTCTTTTCAAGAATAGAGTTAAGAAAAAAAATGCCTTGGAGAAAATGTGGTTTTTAACCTTTGCTTTCTGGACAGATATACCTCTTATCCTGGTAATGATATCGGAATTTTCTTTCGGGCTTGCTTTGTTGATCCTTCCCTTTTTCTTTAAACAGACCAGTTTACTACTAAATGGTATTTTCTTGTCTGCTACCGACCCTCGCTCACTTCGCAGTGGGGAATTAGTTCGCTGTAACTGGTCCCTTGGATAGGAAAGTTTTGCCACTGCGCCCTATTTCTCTGAGAACAGTGGGATTAGTTGCCTGGTCTCTCCATGCAAAGAACACACAGTTGAAGCCCTCTGCGTAGTAGTTGGAGCTAGCACCTTCTAATTCCGCGTGTTATCTCCCTTCTTGACCAAGAGTTAAACATTTGCCTGAAGCATTTAGAATCAGATTTGTAGTTAAAATCACGGTCTGGAGGAGAGTTTGGCTTTAGGCAGCTGAGCCCAAACACCTTGCTTTTATGAGCATAGAAGGAATTTCCTATTGACTCTAGCACGGTTCTTAAACGTGAGGTATGTTTAAACCTAACTCTCAAAGTCCTTTAAAGATCAGGGTGTTTTAGGGTCTTCTCTCCTCACAGGATGGATTTAAATAACCATTGACTAAATGATAATTATCTGGCTTCTGGTTTCCCAATTAGATTGCTTGAGACATCAACATTCAGACTATTATCAATTAACTCTTTAAAAGACTCTATTAGGCAATATAAGCAAAGGCAAATTAGAAATTAATTTTAGATTTCTTGCTCAAGTGTTAAATGACAAGAATTTGTGGAGATTGGAAACACTTCTGAAGCCATTTTAAAACAAGAGCACAAAGATTGTCTTTATTTATCCCAGTCGTCTATAGTTGCACATTTACTCTTATCCTGGTGGATTTTGGTCAATTTCAAAATTACATTGAAGGTTTAAAGACATCATACACAATCCATTTCCTTTCTTCCTCCTTCCCACTCCATTTTGATCTTTATAACATCATGGGGACATTTGTTTTTGATCTTTAGCTTACTATTGCCCTGCTTTTTAAAGATAAGCAGCTACTTGTAACCACACTGGACTTTACATTACTATCATTCTTCTGATTTCTGTCTAAAGAAAGAGGTTGCATTATTTATAGATATAATAGAATGAGAGCAGTGTTACTACTCACTGAATACTTAGTCTGCCTGTAGTCAAGCACAGGGAGACTTTTAAGTGAGAAAAATACACAGTTTGGCTATGTTGCCTGGTTAGCAGTATTATAGTTTTTGAGATGAAAGCCTGGATTCTCTTAATACTATTTTAATCAGTATATTCAGTAGACTGCAACTAATCCAGCAAGTGTATTTGGTCACATGTTTGCACACAGCATATATCTCTTAAAGAGAAACCAAGAAAATCAGACATTAAAATTGACACCTGTACTGTAATTATGTGGATTGTGTTGGTAGGGAATCCAGGTTTAGGAGTATGTGTGATTTAATATATGTAAATAGGAGGTATTTTAGCCATGAGAAAGTGACGTGTAAAGATCTATTGAAATGCAGGTTTGTGGAGAAAGGGAACATTCTATTTAGTGACTACAATTGTTAACAACCAAGTTTCCAAATGTAATGATGTGGCTCTAAAAATGAACTGTTTTCAGATGAAGCTGCTTTATTCTTTTATGAAATATAAAATGTTAAAACCTACTGATGACATCAGAATTCTTAAAATAATACCCTATACATGATCACAACCTCCCCCTCCCCATCCATACTTTTAAAATTCTAGGAGCCCTTAATGATATTATTTTAACAATGACTGTTTAAACTAATTCTAATAACTAATTTTAATAACTTTTCAATGCATTTTAGTTTCTAAAACCAATGACAGTATGTGAATTACCTGTTACAGGTAGAGTGTAAGCAGTATCTGCCTCTACTTCATTTCTTAGGCTTTCCCCCCCTCTTGCCTAATGTAAGATACCAGATGAGTGATCTTGTCTGATACTGCCTGTATTAAACCTTGCCTACATAAATTGATAAACATTTGTCTATCTACTGTATGACCTGATCCAGGGATGCTTGAAAACACCACCAGTTTCTTTATCTGTATTTGAAATGCTGAAACTACCAGAGACCAAACAGTTCTGTGCCCCTGCTTTTACTTCTGCAGTATTTTATTAGGGATGCCTCATTAAGTCACATTATTCTGCAGCTGTTTTGCTCATTGAAGATTCAAGTAAAAATAGGGAACTTTATTGTGCAATGCAGTATTGTTTTCTTGGTTAAAAACTGTAAATGAAAGCAGAAGTATACATCCAGCAGATTCTCCTGTGATCTATGCCTGGCCTTTACAGATGCAATTCATCAACCTGTTTATTAGTACGACTCCATCAAAACAAAGAAAAGAAATGCATGAAAGCTAGTAGACAAAAAAAAAATTAAAAGACTGGAGCTTGATATGAAGGCCAAATCAATTGAGAGATTTCATATCTGGAGAATTTATATACAAGCATATATACTTCCACCCTATTTTGAAAATCACATTTCAGTGAAATACAGTATGGATACAGCTAGTGTCTGAGTCATTGATTTTTTTTTTTGGTAATATTGTACAACATGGTGAACCTGCCATTTCCTCTGAACAGCCCATAGTTAAAAATTATATTTTATCATTTTAGGATTATAGACAAAGATGGAAAAGACCTTGGATACCATTTAGTCCAATCCTCTCATTTAACAGATTGAGAAACTTAGGTCTAGAGAGAGTAAGTGATTGCCCAAGATCACATAAGTAGTAATCGGGATTTGAACTCAGGTTCTCTGACCATGAGTCAAACATGCTTTCCATGTAGTGTACCATGCTGTTGCCTTCTTGGGAAACTACTTGAATTTTTGCTGTAAATTATTACAGTGCTAATTATAGGAGCATTCCAAAATGCAATACCATGTATGAGTTTTAGAGTTAATTTTGTATTTAGATTGAGATCATTATCTCACACAGGAGCAGTAGGACAGAGCAAATACTACTGAGGAGTCATTGTTAGATTCCTATTTGGTGGCCACTATTTAGCTGGGGAACTTTGGGTAAATAGTATCTGCTCATTGCAATACTTCAAATTTCCCATATGTAAAATTGGGATAACCCTACCTAGCATCTACATGCTTTATGAAAACTGCCATGACAATTAGGTGGTCATGGTCAGGTAAGTACTTTTAACATATTGAGAATAAATACTATGAAAATGCACTTCCATGTTAATATACATCAGGATAACTGGAGGTGACCCCAGATGTTTAAGGCAATTGGGGTTAAGTGACTTGCCCAATGTCACACAGATAGTAAGTGTCTGAGGTGAGATTTGAACTCGGGTCCTCCCAACTTCAGGGTCAGTGCTCTATCCACTATATCACCTAGCTGCCTCTACTATGTTAATGCATATTACTTCTAATGATATTCCATCCCGATGCTGGTTGGGTGTTAGGTGACAAGGCTATACAACTTTATAAGCTTTCCATGCCCTGTGGAGGGGTGTGCCATTCATCCTTGCACTTATGAGAAATATGATTGGAGCAAGTTGCTTTCCCAAGTATAAATGGATCCTTGGCATAGCAAGATATCTTGCAAAGTAATTATCCCATTCAAGCTCCTAGTATATTTTTTCTCTATTTTGTTTTTGTAGATATTTTGACTCACCAGGCTAGAAATGCAAAATATAATTTAAAAATTTTTTTCCTTCTGTGCAAGGATGTTGGGGGAATCTATTTATTGAAACAACGATAGGGAGTTTTGATACATTTTAAGCACTGAATATCGCAGTATGCAGTACTTATTAAAGATAGACCTCCCCAGTCAAAACACAAACCATGCATAACATTAGAGCATTTTATTTTGTTCTACAAATTATAGCTACAGATTTTCCAGAATCATACTCAAACTGTACTAAAAAACCATGTTAGGTTGCCAAAGACCACCCACTTCCATGTGTAAACCAATACACACTTCCATACACATATGCTGGGCTTCAGGCTCACTCATTGATAGACAGCGCTGAAATAGAGTTAATGGTAATCTAGCCTGTCTAAGCAATTGAGAACTCTGCCCACTGGAAAGTCAGACATTTGGTTTGTTCTGGGATTAAGCTGAACCATGAACAAACCAGCAAAGAGGAGCATATTCCATTCTGTTCTACTTAATTCATAAGGGCTATGATACTCAACTGCAGGAGTAAAATTTATGTTCTCCTAACAGATAGAATACTTTTAATCATCTCCTTCATGCTCTTAAGTTACATCCTAGGAGTTGTAATTGTTTTTTTGATTTCCCCAGACTGGCCACTTAGCTCAAGGCACAACATTTACCAGTACAAACCTCAGATTCACAATTCAATTTATATTTATATTGCTTCTTTTAGAGACTGTAGCTACATCTAAAAAAACTCTTTTGAGAGAGATGCAGTAATGTGATAATGTTTTACACTAGCCGTTATGGTGGTATATTGAAGACCGTACTTTGACAAAATGGAGACAGCTGGCCAAACAAGTTTTCTTTGCTCTTTTGCTTCCTGGGGTGTTTGAAGATCTCTCTCCACATGGTGCCTGGAGAGTTAAAAGGAGGTTTTGATAAATGTAGAATTTGTTTTACTAAATAACTTCATATCTCTTGCAGTAGCAAACCAGTCATCTGTATAATTGCATGTATGTGAGTGGGGTAAGTGGGTTGACCTTTAAAGGTCACAAACCTCCTAAACCTTTTATTAAATGGTGTTAATTGCCAATGGGCTCCAGTAGCTGCATGTGGTTTCCCACTGTTGACCCCGATGATACACAGTGATAATATCTGACTTCCATATAGAATTGTGCAGCTCTTTCTATGGAGGCATTGTTTAGAAATGCTATGGAAAGGGTCCATAGTAGTGTAAGTAAAGAAAGTTTTTTTGGAAAGCTAGATTTGTGCCTGAGAACTGAAGGCATGATATATCAAAGAATAACCTTGGCTATGATCAGTGATGTGTATTCTTTTAATGCTATAACTTATAATCTGATAGTTTTATTTATTGAATAAAACTTTTATACCTTTTTATTTCTATGCCATTCTATGATTTTCTCCTTCTCCTTTTTCCTATGTGAAGAATTTTCAGTGATGATCAGTACAAAACTTCCAGAGATGTAGATAGGTTTGCCTTTCCCCCCTTGCCTGTAATAGAGATCATGTCTGTGCTCAGGAAATGTCTTGTAGAATTTGTCTTTGACTATCTTTTTCTTGTACTGTATTCATTGTATTGGCATAAAAAAACCAAACAAAATAATGGGACAAAAAGGTTATGTGATCACAGAAATTTTAGCAACAAAGCTCGATCTCTTGTTGTCAAGGAAGCAAATGAATGTCCAATCAATAAACCTAGAAGTATTTATTAAGCACCCACTATGTACCAGGTGCTAGAGGTACAAATACAATGGATGGTACAATTCCTACTCACAAGAAGAATGTGTTCTAATGGGAAGACAACAAGAATATATACATATACACATATACACACATATATACTTATATGTAGAACAAATATAAAGAAAATAAATATAAGTATGCAGTAGTTTAGGAGAGGGAAATGAGGAAAGGATTCTTATAGAAGATGGTGCTTCAACTGAGCCTTTTTTTTTGGGTGGGGCATTGAGGGTTAAGTGACTTGCTCAGGGTCATACAGTTAGTAAGTGTCAACTTTCTGAGGCCAGATTTGAACTAAGGTCCTCCTGAATTCAGGGCAGATGCTTTATCCACTGTGACACTTAGCTGCCTCCTAAACTGTGTCTTAAAGTTGAATGACATTGAAATGAACTGAAGCCGAGGAAGAAATCCATTATAATCTTAGGAGATGACCAGTGTAAAGTCAGGGAAATGAGAATTGAAGTGTTGTGTGTGAACACAGAGGATGAAAAAGATGGAAGGCCATTTTGACTGAATTGCAGGGTGCAAGAGAGGGAGTAATGCCCAGTAAGATAGGCTGGGACCAGGGTGTAAAGGGCTTTAAAATCTAAACAGAAGTCAGAAGCCACTCAAATTTATTGAGTAAGTGATGGGCATGGTAGAATTATTGCTAAGGAAAATCACTTTGGAAGCAATGGTGGTCTGGAGACCAATTAGGAGATCATTGCAATAAGCTGCATGAGAAGTGATAGGGGACTGAACTAAGGAAGTGATTGTGTGAGAAGAGATGAGGAAGGGGGCAGCTAAGTGGTGCAGTGGATAGAGCACCAGCCCTGGATTCAGGAGGACCTGAGTTCAAATCCGGCCTCAGACACTTAACGCTTACTAGCTATATGACTCTGGGCAAGTCACTTAACCCCAATTGCCTCACCGAAACAAACAAACAAACAAAAAAGAGATGAGGAGTCAGACGGGAAAGATGTGGAGGTAGAAATGGCAAGATTTGGTAACAGAGTAGACATATGGAATGAGGGAGAATGGGCAGTTGAGGGTAAGGCTCAAGTTATAAACCTGGGAGACTGGGAGATTTCCTTATAATATAAACTCCCAGAGGGCAAGGAGTAAGTGGACTGTAGTTCTCTGTCTGTTTATTACAACATAGATGGTTATGTGTGCATCAGTCCTTTTCTTCAGGTGATGGTGATACTTGTAGTGATGGCGATTAAGGAGATAGGCAGAAAATGGGCAAAATTCCTGATTTTGCATGGACAGTGAATCTAAATGTTTTATTAATGTGTGTGCTAGTTCATTTCTTACCTTTCTTCCTGTGTAAAATTTGTTTTTTTCAGTTCTATATTGGGTGGCCTCCTCTTGACACTCCACCCTCACATTCCCTCTTTTTCTTCTCTTTTTTTAAAAAAAATTTATTATTATTATTTTTTTTGCAGGGCAATGGGGGTTAAGTGACTTGCCCAAGGTCACACAGCTAGTAGGTGTCAAGTGTCTGAGGCCAGATTTGAACTCAGTTACTCCTGAATCCAGGGCTGGTGCTTTATCCGCTGGGCCACCTAGCTGCCCCTTTTTCTTTTCTTAACTTCTGCAGCTGAACAGAAACCCCTTTAGGGATTGAGGTTGGCATGTTTAGTCTCCAAGGAAGGTTTCGGTTAAAGATTGTTAGCTATCTACTCACCACAACCAGGAAGAAGGATAGTAGAGATTGACTGGAAGCCCTAATCAAGTCCACAGGTGATTTAGTTTAATGGCCCACTCACCTAGATTGGCTCTAAAGCTACTCTATGGTAACTCTATAGTAGTAAACCTTAAAATGCTTTGTAAATGTGAATTATTAATAATAATACTATATTGTGAACCCTTCAGTCAGTCCATCAACAAACATTTAAATGCTTTCCATGGGTCAGACAGTGCTGCTCGGGGTGAAGGATGGGGGAAAGCCTCTTGTAGAAGTTGGGATTTGATCTGAGTTTTGAAAGTAGCCAGGGAAACCAGGAGGCAAAGGTGAACAGGCAGAGCATTCCAAGCAAGGGGGAACTTTCAAAGAACTGGGTTACATCTTTTTGATAAAAAGATTTTGGTACAATTAGTGTCAAGTGCAAGGGATGTGCTGGAGTCACCTTGTACTAGATTGAGAGCAAATTGTTAAATATTCAGTGTGAGTATTTACACCTCAGAAATGGGTGAACTTACAAATCAGGGCTTGATTTATTGTTTTGGTGATTATCTAGAGCAAAGAAAGCGATGGAAAAAATGTTAATGCGGATTAGCCTTCAAAGTGTATCAGAAAATACATTTTTTTGAGTCTTTTGTTAAATATTTATTAGCACACTTGAGAGAAATGATGATCAATAGCCAATTATTGGGAAGATCCAGGTTTTTTCCCCTGTCCTTGTTTGAAGCTCAGTCTTAGAAGAACATTACTGACCTCTGCGAAAAATTTACCCCATCTTTACTGTTTGTTTGTTTTTGTTTGTTTGTTTTGTGGGGCAATGAGGGTTGAGTGACTTGTCCAGGGTCACACAGCTAGTAAACATCAAGTGTCAGGCTGGATTTGAACTCAGGTCCTCCTGAATTCAGGGCCAACGCTTTATCCACTGTGCCACCTAGCTGTCCCGAGACCATCTTATCTAAGTGAATTCCTTCTCATTGTGTCCTAATCAAGTTTGGGTGGGGATAAAATCTTTGATTAAATTGCCCAAGGCTAGGAATGATTTGGAAGTAAATGACATGATCAAAGTCATGTCCCCATATTGATTCTCTCTCATTACTTGTTAACCAATCAGAGTTGATTGCCATCTTCAGGAACACACATTCTTCCAAGGGCATATAACTGTTCAGTGGGTTCCACAATTGTTCTTTGGCATTGGATAAGTGTCACTGACCTCTATTAATAATATGCTAGTATTATTTAAAAATATTATTAATAAAATGAATAATTACCCAGAAATTATGTCTCTCAAACTTTTTAAATATCACACAACACTGCCAGTGGATATTCAGTTAAATACTTGTTGCCTGAAGGATAAATCTGTACATTGTATCTACTTTCTCCATGTATATTGCACCAACTATTTGGTATTCATGATGTGTCCCCTATATAGGATGTAAACTCCTTAAGGGTAGGGGCTGTTTTGTTTTTGTTTCTGTATTTAGCATAGTACCTGGTGCAAAGTTCTTTGATTTGGGCTTGTTGAATGAAGGAACCCAATCCAAGAAGCAATATGGTGTCTTCATACTATCCCATTTCCCACCCTGATTCTATTTGGTTTGGTAATGCATGTATGTGTGTATGTGTGTGTGTGTGTGTGTGTGTGTGTGTATGTGTGTGTGTATATGTATAAATGTGTTTTTGTGTGCGTATACACACACTCACACAAAATGAAGTGGTACTGTGAGCAGGGATGTGGTGGTAAGCATTGACATCCAGTCCTCTGAAACAAAATGTATCTATAACACACTTTTAAATTTAGGCAGCATTACTTTCTTATATCTGGATATACAATAAAAAAAAAAAAAAACCAAAACCAAATCAAGCCCTGATTTGTAGCCTCTTTCAATTTCTGAAGTGAAAATGCTCAACAATCCTCTCTCCTGATCCAGTATAGCTAACTTCAGCACACTACTCTGTGTGTTTGCATTTGTGTGTGTATAGGAAATATTGATAAGTTGTTAGGCTCTGTCAGGAAGAGTTTTACAGATTCCTCTATACCTTGGTCATTCACCTGAGGTGCATGGTATAGTTTGTAGTTTATAGATTTTCAGGTTCAGGAACTTGATTTTAATCAGTTCTTCTAGAACAAGCTTATCAGAGACTGGCAAGCCGGTATGTCAATTTATTTATACTGATATATAAATGACTAATTTAACTAATTATTATATTATTAATTATAAATTTATACATTTCCTTATAAATGCTAAGTAGACTGATTACTTGTGACAGCTGATCAGCATATTCTCTTTTGGGGAGAAAAACCAATTTATAGAAATATATAAAGTCTTAGAAATTTTCTCTTTGGTGCAGAGAGATTAAGTGCATTGCCTATAATCCTCAGCTACTCAGAATACTGGAGGCAGGATTTGAACACTAGTCTTCCTCTGCTCTACCCACTGTGTGTATTGTCTGTCTGATGTTAACTTAAGAAACCACATTAATTTTAATGTTTGTTAAATGCATCTGTTGTCCAGAAGTTAAAAGTCCATTAGCCTGTTGCTATTTTGAAAATGTCTATTATAAAACTGTTGTATTGCTGCAAAGAGAATTCTTGAGGAGAGTCATCCTCACTCTGGCAATAACTAGTTATAAGCCCTTTTAGCAAGTCATATGACCTCATTTGTTCTCATTTTCCTGACCTCTTTAATGGATGGGTTAGACTAGATGATTCTTAAAAACCTCTTTTGGTTAAAAATTACTAATAAATTAAAAAAGTTCTGAAAAGATAGAGTTTTAAGAAATGTAGTCATGATTGTGAGTGTATGAATTTATTAGATGCCCTTATCCTATCACCAAAACATTTTTATAATGAAAATAATTATGAAAATATATACTTGCCCATTCTTCTTTTTCTTGTTTCCTATTTTTTTTTGCCTTCAACTTATTTCCCCTCCCATTTTTTGATCTGGCTGTAGAAATTCTTTCAAATTCTTCATTTTCTTTTTCTTTCTTTTGGACAAACTCTTCATTTTCTATCTATTATTTTCCTGTAATTTCATCACTTCTCACACCTATATTGAGGACAATACCATATTTGTTTTTGCCCAGTTGTTTTTCTTTCCAAATCCTCCCCTCCCCTTTCTGGAACCCAAATGCCTAACAGTTAACTTTCTGTAACCAGAGATTGAAATTCTTATTATTCAGGGACTGATTACAATGCTTGCTTCATTTCTGCCTTTTTCCTATTGAACACCTTTGACCACTTTGCTGTTCATTATCACCTGTGCCAGTGGATAAGAAGGAACAGGAAAAGAAATTTAAATCTGTCAAATTAGAGATTCATGAGCAGGTTTTATTAGGGGAGGAGACTGAAATTATGAGTGAAAGCAGGTAATTTGGGTTATCATCTGAGATCATATCACCACCCATAAAAATGGATAATTCTTGTAAAAAAAAGTGATTTTAACTTTTCTATATTCTGAATAGAAGAAATGCTTTATGCTAAATTGTCTAGTATTTCCTAATGAGTCATAAGGCATTTTGTATTAAACATGCTTTTTTTTTGGAGGAAGCTTGAAATTTTTTGTTGGTTATCATGTAAAAAATTAATATTAGCAAGTCACAATTATGGAAAATTTTAAGATTCACAAAGAGCTTTCCTAAAAAAAAAACCCTTTGAAGTACATAATGTAAATATGTTATATATAGTTGTTCTGGATCTATGATTTCATTGATATAGAGAACTCATAGTGAGAAAAGTTGCCCCGTGGTTGCTATTATTATTATTGTTACCAACGCATGTCAGCACCTGCTCTACGGTTTAGAGAGTTGCCTGGGGGCACTTAGAGATTAAATAACTTCCTCAGGGTTATATATACAGCCAGCATTTGTCACAGGTGGGACTTAAACCCAGATCTCCTTGACTCCATGGCCAGCTTCACAGAACAAATCTTGTTGTCCTTATCTTACAAATGTACAAAATGAAGGCTTAAGGAAATAAAATGATTTGTCAGTGGTTACACAGTTAATACATATATAAGCCAAGATTAAAGCCCAGGCTTCCTGACTTACTAGGCTAGCATTCTACTCTACTCTGCTCTACTGTCTCAATAGTCAATAGGTAATTCAAATGATAGCCTTTGTATCTGACATGAATTAGTTATAAACTTTGTTCATCTTGCCTTTCGATAGATAATAAGCTATTTGAGCTTAATGCATTTCCCCTATCCTAATAGAAGGTATCATTGCATAGTGAACAATGTATCAGACTAGGAGTCAAGAGACCCAAGTTTTAGTCCCAGCTAGGTCACTAATGGAGCTGGAGTCAGGAAGACTCATTTTTTTGAAGTTCAAATCTGGCCTCCAATACTTACAAGCTGCGTGACCTTGGTCAAGTTACTTAACCCTGTTTGCTTCAGTCTTCTCATCTGTAACACGATCCAAGAAGGAAATGGCAAACCATTCCAGTATCTTTGCCAAGAAAACCCCAAATGGGGTTATGAAGTGCTGGACACAACTGAAATGACTGAACAGTAACAACAATGTCACTAACTGTTTGACCATGGGAAAACCATGTAATTTCTCCCTGCTCGGTTTCTTTTGTCAGTCACCTTACCTTATTGGGTTGTCAGTTCAATCCCACCCTTATTTCTTGAGCCCCAGGATCATGCACCCTAGGAAAAAACTTGTGAAAGATGGTTCCTGCAATGATAGAGATTACCATATACTGTTGTGAGGTAGACAAAATATACTCAAGTGAGATAACTAACAATTGTCGTATAGGCAATAAATATATGATCAAGGGTCAAAATGAGGACTTGTGAGGATCAAATAAAATATTAAGTGTAATAGAGTTTGAAAAATATAAAACACCACATGAATATAAAGCAATTTTGAGTGATTTTAAGCCAGACCTTGGTAACAATTGGAGCTGTCCAACACAGAGCAGGGTGCTTTGAAAAGTGAGCTTTTTATCACTGTAAATATTCCAATGGAGGTTCAATGAGAAGCAGATCCCTGTTTTGGTCAAGATATTGAAGATGCCTACCAACACCACGAATTGATTGTGTGATCACTATCAGAGACATTGTGTTGTGTTTGTAGGGGCAATCAAACTCCAAATTAATCCAGAACCTAAATCCCTGATTTGTGAATCATTCTGTTCTTTGCTCATAAGGCTATTTCATGCAGACCAGCTGTGCTGGCTGATGACAAACATAATGGTCAATTTAGATACAACCAGTTAAGATGAGTAAGTCATCTGTGGCTCACTGATAATTTCATCCAAATGAAATGGGATTGGGCAGAATGTCCATCTTAAATCGAAGCTCCTGGTTCAAGCACTCTGTTGTTGATGCTTTGCATGAGCCTATTGGCATTTTTAAAAAGGCTTTATGCAAAAATAGAACCCTTGGGAAAATTCTGAATATAATTCCTGAAAATAAATAAGCATAAAAAATCAGAGGAACTTAATTCAGTTAGGATTAATGGTGAAATAATCTGAGACAGAGGGAGATGTCGATCAATGAAAAAAGAATTTACTAAATGATGAAGATTCAAAGACAAAAGGGAAATAGACCCTACTCCTAAGGAGCTTATAATTTAAGGAGTGGGATGGGGGGGGCAGATGACATATACAGGTATGTGCAACATACATGAATGGAGGTAAAAGGTAGCCTTAGAAGGAAAGGAATGAATAGCTAGGGGTGAGAGGTGACAGAAAGGAAAGACCTAGAGAAGGTGGTTCTTGAGCTGCCTCTACTTACCCAGGCTTGGAACCTAGTGTTATCATTGACTCCTCATTCTCTCTTGCTCCATATCCAATCTGTTGCCAAAGTCCATCAATTTAACCCTTATAAAATCTCACTTATATGCCCTCTTCTCTCCTCTGATACTGCCAACCATCTTGGTGTAAGCCCTAATGGCTTCACACTTGGACTATAAAAATACCCTGAGGTTGGTCAGCCTGCCATAAGTCTCTAACTTACTCCTGTCTATTCTCCCCTCATCTGCTTTTTTTTTAAAGTGAGGCAATTGGGGTTAAGTGACTTGCCCAAGGTCACATAGCTAGTAAGTGTCAAGTGTCTGAGGCTGGATTTGAACTCAGGTCCTCCTGACTCCAGGGCCAGTCCTCTATCCACTGTGCCACCTAGCTGCCCCTCCCCATATCTGTTAAAGCAATCTTCCTAAAGTGCAGGTCTGACTATGTTATTTCCCCCCTCCCCCCCCATTCAGTAAGCTCCAGTGGCTCCCTATTACTTCCAGAGTTAAATATAGAATCTTTGGGAGTTCAAAGTCCTTCATATGCAGGGTCCCTCCTACCTTTCTAGTCTTTTTATACCTTACTCCCTTTCCCTTCCACCCATGTGCTCTTCCATTTAATGATGTCCCTCATACAAAAAACTCCTTTTCCTGACTCCAGGCATTTTCTCTAGCTGTCCCCCATGTCTGGAATTAGCTCCCTCCCCATCTCGATCTCCTGGATTCCCTGGATTTCTTGGTTTCCTTTAAGTCTCCAGCTTTAAAACTCCAGCTTCAACAAGAGCCCTTCTGGATTCCTTTTTTTTGTTTGTTTTTTTGCAGGGCAATGAGGGTTAAGTGACTTGCCCAGGATCACACAGCTAGTAAGTGTCAAATGTCTGAGCCAGATTTGAACTCAGGTCCTCCTGAATCCAGGGCCGGTGCTTTATCCACTGTGCCACCTAGCTGCCCCTGTGTATTCCTCTTAATCCTAATTCCCCTCTCTATTAATTATCAGTGATCTCATATACATATACATATACACATACACATATATGTACACACACATAGAATTCGTTTGTACAAAGTTCTTTATTCCCAGTAGATGGTGAGCTCCTTGAGATCAGGGACTTTTTTTGCCTGTCTTTGTAACTCTCAAACTTAGCACTGTGTCTGGCACAAAGGGGCTTAATAAATGCTTATCAGCTGACTGAAGGAAAGCATAGATTCTAAGAGGCCAAGAGGAGAAAGGAGAACATTTCTGGCATGGGGGACATTCTGTGCAAAAGCATGAATTCAGAAGATAAAGCATCTCGTGGCACCTGAGGCACCCCATTATAGGAACATCAAATGGTAAGGTAGAGTAACTGAAGGCATGTAATATAGGAAGCAATATGAGACAAATGGGAATGCAAGAACCCTCAGGTTGAGGGAGGTTTATACACATATAGCAGATGACCATGCTTCACCATTTATACTTTCATATATCTCTAGCTCATCAAAATAAATTAGTCTGTGCCCTCAAGGAGTTTTTATTCTAAAAGAGAAAATTAGCATGCTTCCCCCCACCTCCTATATAGGCAGGGGTGTGCTGGAGTCAGCTTAAGCCAACTAAAAAACGTAAGAGGGGTTATTATCTTTTCAGCATGAACATTTACATCTCAGAAATCTGCAAACTATAAATCAGGGCTTGATTTATTGTTTTGTAGATCATCTTGCCTTAAGAAGGTAGTGGAGAAAATATTTTAAATGCAGATTAAACTTAAATATGGATCCTCTGTGCATTATTATTTTTTTCTCTTGGAGTTGGTTGCTAAACATTTACCAGCACAGCACTGTATAATATATGCAAAGCAAATACAAAATCACTTTGGTCTGGAATAGAAAAGTCCTAGCAACTGTGGAAATCAGGGAAGGCATCTTCTAGGAGGTGGCAGGCAGCTCATTGCCTTTGAAATCATTGGCATTTCTGTCAAGGGCATCCCTATTCTTCCAGTCACCCAGATTTGAAACCTTAGCATCAACCTTGACTCATCTCTTTGATTCTCATCTATCACATTCAATCATTTTCCAAGTCTTGTCAATTCTACCTCCATGGCACTTTGCATCTGTCCACTTCTCTTATTACATAACTATCATAGCCCAGGACCTCTTTTTGCCTAATGATAATAGCCTCTCTATTGTTCTACCTACCTTAAATCTCTGTGCTGGTCGATCCAAAGTAATATACTTAAGGCTATGATTTGACCATAGAACTTTTCTACTTAAAAAGCTTCATTAGTTTCTTTTTTGTTTGTTTTTTTTGCAGGGCAATGAGGATTAAGTGACTTGCTGAGGGTCACACAGCTAGTGTCAAGTGTCTGAGGCTGGATTTGAACTCAGGTCCTCCTGAAATCAGGGCTGGAGCTTTATCCACTGCACCACCTAGCTCCCTGCTCCATTAGTTTCTTTTTGCTTCAAATTTCTTTATTTGGCATTTAAAGTCATTCATCACTTGGCTCTCATCTACTTTCCCAAGCTGATTAGAATTATTGCCCCTCATCATAATAGCTGATATTTATATTGTGCTCATATGTGCCAAGTACTATGCTAAGCATTTTGTGAATATTAACTCATTTAATTCTCACAACCATTCTGGGAAGGTAGGTTCTATTATTATCTCCATTTTACAGGGAGACGGGCAGCTAGGTGGTGCATTTGATAGAGTACTGGCCCTGGAGTCAAAATGACCTGAGTTCAAATCTCACCTCAGACACTTACTAGCTGTGTGACTCTAGGCAAATCACTTAACCCCAATTGCCTTAAAACATCCGGGGCTATCTCCAGTCATCCTGCTATATATTTTGTCACTGGACCCAGATGGCTCTGGAGGAGAGAGTGAGGTTGGTGACTTTGCACAGCCCTCCCTCACTTAAATCCAATTTAGTGTAAGTCATGATATCATCCCAGTGTCATAGTACTCTTAGAGAATGAAGGACAAACAGCAATCATTTTGCAGATGAGGAAACTGAGGAAAGCAGAGACTAAAGTGACTTGCTCAGGGTCACACAATAGGTATGTGTCTGAGGCCAAATCTGGTGCATGCTATAGCATGAAGTGTACTTCAGTCAAACTGGCCTTCCTTGTATAACTCTAGCTCACTTCTGGGCTTTGTCACAGGCAGTCCCCTCATGTCTAGAATTCTCATCCTTTTCACTCCTGGATTCCTTCAAGACTCAGAATGAGTGCCATTTTCTGCATGAGGCCTTTCCTGATTGTCACAGTTATTAGTGACACCCTCCACCCATTATTTTGTATTTATTTTCTATATATTCTACATTTATTTATTTTTTTAGTATGCAAGTTGTTAATAGAATGCAAGGTCATTGATGGAAGGGATTATCTTACTTTTGTATTTGTATTCCCAGAACCTTATACAGTGCCTGGCACACAGAAGACTCTTAATGAATCTTGTTCCTTGATTGATTGGGGGACTAGTTTAGCATTACACATGTGCAGGATGCTGCAAGTATCTTCATACACCTGGGAGAAGAATTCAAGCTTTCTGATTCTAGTCCAGTGCTTTCTCTTCTATACCATATCATCTCTCCTGGAAGGCTATTTAGAGAGTCTCTACATGACCTGTGTGTAGTTACATTATTCTCTTAGGCAGGGAAAATGGTTTTAATCCCCTTCCATAAACCTGGAGGTTTTTTTCTCTTTTTAATTTAAATCTGGTTTCTTTTTCATATGTTGGGAGAATCAGACTCATTTATTTCAGTGCACAGAATATTATTTTCTACAATCCACTATATGTAGACAATCTCTTAAGGTTAAATCCAACTTCCCCTTTTCCCTTCCCCCCACATAGTAACTTCCATGGTCTGAACAATAATTGCTTCTTTCTAGGATTAGGTGTTAGGACTTCAACCTCTTCCTGACTCCCCTCTTCCTCTCTCCTTCCTAAAACAATCTTTCCAAAGGAAATGATCACTCATGAGTTTGAAGATGTAATGAATCTCTCTTTCATGGAGATCTACCTTTTTAACGAACATTTATTAATGTTATACTCAAGGCCAGGTTATGAGTCATCCGCCATAATTGTTCTGACATCCATCCTGGTGTTACTGAGACCTGAGCTAATGTCATAGGCAGTTCATTCTATAGAAATGTTTAGATTGCAGCTTTTTAAATGATGTTGGAAGTTCTCATGCTTTCTCTCCAGTGAGCTGTACATAATAACAATAATCAAGAACTGGATTCAGAAAAGTCAGTCCGGGTGAATGATGGAAGCAGCATTCCCCCTCCCCCAGAACTTTTTCCTATAATCCTTATCATTAACATTAACATTAACAATATAATAATATTAATGCCAGAGGACTATACACTTTTTTCCCCGTTAATTGCATGGCAGGTTCTGTTGTATAAATGAAGTGGGCTCATTCCAAAGCAATGACACAACTAACTGTATTATACCAGAAGTAACTTCTAGGATATAAAGGAAAGATCACTGTATTTGGAGTCAGAGGATCTGGGTTTGAATCCTGGTTTCAACTGAATGTTATCTCTGTGATGTTAAGTCATTTAACTTCTCTGGTTCTCAATTTTCTTTTCTGGAAAAATCATGGGTTTTGACTAGATCAGGGGTTCATAACCTTTTCTTGTATCATGAATCCCCTTAATGGTTTAAAGTTGATGGACCCCTCAGATAATGTTTGCAAATGAAAAAAAAATGCCTAGGATTAAAAAAAAAAAGAAGCAAAGGTCAGTGAAAATAAAGATGTAATTCTCCCTGTCTAATTCGCTAACCTTTTGAAATCTATCAATTAATTCCTTCGTGGATCATGGACCCCACTTTAAGAACCCTTGGATTAAGTGATGTCTAGGGTCCTTTCCAGCTCCATTCAAACTACTGGTGAAGTCTTTTAAATTGCTCTTAGAGAGCTACAATCTATGTTCTGAGGAACGGACTTCAGTAATCATAACTTCTTACAAGTATTTCTTCAATTTTTGATAGGGAGTCCTGAGGGAAAAAAGAGAAATAAATAAATTGGCTAGATCAAAGAGTACATGTGAGTAAATATATCATAGGAATACCTCAAATCAAGTATTTTGGATCTGTTTTCCCCTCTTCATCTTTAACTTGAAAACAGTTTTTTTTTTAATTGGTGAGGCAATTGGAGTTAAGTGACTTTCCCAGGGTCACACAGCTAGTAAGTGTTAAGTGTCTGAGGTTGGATTTGAACTTAGGTCCTCCTGACTCCATGGCCAGTGCTCTATTCATTGCGCCACCTAGCTGCCCCACTTGAAAGCAGTTTGTAGCACAAATGCAAACTACAAATTCAAGATGGAATAGAGAAGATGAAAACTAAATGAATAGCTTGGCCAGAGTACTTCTCTGTTATCTCATGGTAGGGTTCAAGTGACCCTGGGTTGTTACAAGCTGTGCTAATCATTTCACAAAGTTGGAAAGACGTCAAGTGAGTATGCAGCAACAGACTCAAGTATCTGTCTCCTGAGTGCCTATGGCGAATCATCAAGTTGACCACAATGTGATATAGTTTTTGGCCTCTGTAACTTACAAAGTCAACATCTTAGGCATGGGGGAGAAGGGACGTTAGATCTGCATCAGAGGAGGGAACACCCGAACTACTTTAATCATAAATCTTTTAAGCATCTCAATAAGTATTTTGACCACTATTCACTTTATTTCCCCAACTTTCCTTGGAAACAGGAGTTTCCTGAGACACTCCTCTTTCCTGTGCTGTCATATAAATTAAGTAATAGTCTTCAAAATGAAATCTGTGTTGTGAATCACATATGGAATATATTTTGATTGCTCTTGTCAGTGACTTGATTCATCATCCTTCAAGGAATTCACAACCATTCATCATTATCTTCATAATTATCATCTTCATAATTTATATTAGACTCTTTGGAATTTCTACTTTTCTAATTTTTTTTACCTACTTTGGCATCAATTAAATTGCAAGTTACCAATATATTCTAAAAATTTTAAAGTATTTAACACGGCACCTTGAACATAGTAGGTCCCCCTATATTTGTTCGTATGATTTATTTTTTTCTTTTTTATTGTCTGGAAACCAAAGCTTTGACATCCTTTCCTCCCCTTCCCCCATAATGCTAAAATAAATCTAATGGAATTCAAAATTTTGAGGGTTTTTTTTTGTGTGTATGTGGGGGGTGCATGTCCTTTTGATTTAAGCAGTATTAAGACTTTTTTTTTTTTTTACTGAGTAGAAAAGCAACCCTTAGAGATTTGTATCAACCACTGAGTATATTAAGAGACATGTTCATGGTCAAACAACTAATGTGAGTTAGAGAAAGAACTTAAATTTAGGCCTTTCTGAGTCCTCTATCTGCTATATCATTTTTCTTTTTGGGGCTTGTTTAATAATTGATTAACCCACTATCTCTGTCTCTGCCTCTGTTTCACATGAAGAGTAGCCCTCTTCTTTGCCTAAGCAAATCCCTCTACATATACAAATAATTTCATTCCATCTGATCTTCTCCAGCAAATTTCCCCATTTATCATTCCTACTCTCTCACTTATCTTCAATCTCTCCTTGTCTGCTGGCTGCTTTCCTACTGCCTACAAATGTGTTCATGTTCCCCCCTGTTCAAAACCCCTCAACCTTAAACCTTCACTTGATCCATCCATTCCCTCATATGCTTCCTCCCTTTTGTGGCTAAACCCCTTGAGAAAGTAATCTAATTGATGTCTCTGCTTCCTCTCACTCTCTCCCTAATTCTCTAAAGTCTGACATCTGACTTCATCGTTCAACTGAAAACTGCTTTTTTAAAAAAATTACCAATGACTTCTTAATGGGGAAATCCAATGGACTTTTCTAAATCTTTATTTTTATTTACCTCTCTGTGGCCCTTGGTATGGTTGATCATCCTCTTTTCCTTGGTACTTTCTTCTCTCTAGGTTTTAATGACACTGTTCTCTCTTGGTTATCATTCTACCCATCTGATCATCCCCTCATTCTTCTTTGCTGGATCTTTATCTATGTCCCCTTACTGTAGGTGTCCCAAAGGGCTCTTGTCCTGGGTCCTCTTTTCCCTCTATAATGTTTCACTTGTTGATGCTGTCAGCTCTCTTGGCTTCAATAATCATTTCTATGTGGAGGATTTTCAACTCTACTTATTGAACCCTAGACACCCTGCTGATCTCCAGTCTTGCATCTCTAGATGCATATCTTGAACTGGAGGTCCTATAAACATCTTAAACTCAGTATATCCAAAACCAACCTCAACTTTCACCCAAACCCTTCTCTCTTCTTAACTTTCCCATTATGATCAGGGTCATACTGTCATTTCAATCACCCAGGTTCAAAACCTAGGTGTCTTCCTTGATTTCTTACTATCTTACCTTCCACATCCAATCTGTTGACAGGACCTGTCAATTTTATCTTCACAACATCTTTCTTATATGCTTCCTTGTCTTATCTGATACTGCCAACACCCTAGTATAGTCCCTAATCACTTCACAACTGGACTATGGTAATAGTCTACTGGTTGGTCTGGCTTCCTTAAGTCTCTTCCAACTTCAGTCTATGTTCTGCTCAGAAGTCAAATGGATCTTCCTAAAGCATGGGTCTGACTGTGTTACCCCCTAAATCGATATACTTCAATTGTTCCCTATCAACTCTATGATTAAATATGAAATCCCCTGGTATTCAAAGCTTTTCATAACCTGGCCCCTCCCACCTTTCTAGCTTTCACATACCTTATTTACTCCCCAAGTACTTTTTGACTCAGTGGCACTGACCTCCTTGCTGTTCCTTACACAATATTTCATTTGCCAGTCCCAGGGCATTTTCATTGGCTGTTCTCCAGATGCCTAATAAATGTTTATTGAGTGGCTAACTGATTAAGTAAATCACTACAAATTGATGGTATGGAACTGGAAAAAATCTGTATCCTAGCCACTGGGATTCAGAGCCTATAGCTAAATTCTTTATTATTGTCAGTCAATTTTCATTATATTTTATTTAATAATCTTATTACTTTTTGCTTCCCTCAAGTTTACTAACTTTTTCCCGAATCTCTAAAATACTTTCTTTATACTTGGTGAGGAATATATAAGAGATGTATCTTTTCTAGGTTCTCCAAAGGTGTCAAAGACAAGTTATAACTTTTAGAGACCTGGGATTTCCATGTACACACTGAAAACACTCCATCTCATTTATTTACAGAAGTGAATATAATTATATCTATTCCCACTCTTCCTCCTCCTTTCCCATCTCTCCTCAGCTCTGTATGTGAAACAAATTGAGATTTAAAAATATTCTAAGTCATGGTAGGGACAATATCTACTATGTAGATTGAACTTGTGTCTTTCTTAAGAGATAGAGAAGCTGTTTTTGAGATTTGACTTGGTCCAAGGTGCTGGATTCTAGACATTGCTATGGTTTCCTGATCACAGAGGCATAAAAGATTAGGCCCCAATGAATCAATGCCCTTTAGATTTGGCAAATGTTCCACTGTCATCACACCTGCTAATCAGGTATGTTTCTATATGGAGAATAGGACACTCACATTGACCTGAACCAGTACTGTATCCTGGTTGTATATTCTTTCCATGATTCTGTGACATGAACTTCCTTTTGTTAACTCTAATATCTTTAACTAGATTTGTGTTATTTCCCCTCTCCCATCCAGTCTCTCATGCCTTGTTACCAGCCTGTATCACTCATAATTAGTTTCTGTGGGTAAGTCGACACTTATGAAATCTGAGTGGAATGTTGAGAGGCAGCAGTGCCTGTCTGGGTCAGTATAGCTGTTGGTAACAATAGGCACTTCAGTTGTAAAAACAGTAAGCATAGCTCCCTGCCCTGCTAGGTGAGGGGAGGGTGATGACACCCTCTCAAGGAAGGAACTTTACATGTGGCCCCTGAAACATGGGGTTAATAAGGAATCAATCATCCAAAATCCCATGGGGATTTTTTTAGTAAAGTTGTGTTAGCACTGAACATGGTAGCAAGGGTCCTTCAGCCTAACTCAAGCCAAAGCATCCCCTAAAAGCTGTGCTTTACTTGGATATAAGGGGTTGTTGTACAGGATTAGTTCATTTTCACCCAGGAAAGAGTCCCATTCTTCCTTCCCCATTCTTCCCCAGGGCTACCTGAACTCTCCCTCATACTGCCACACTTCAGTAGGCAGAGACCTGAAAGAATCCAACTTTCTTAGAACATTGATACCTACAGTGATGACAATGCTGATTGGGATGGATGAATCCACAGTAAAGCCCAAATGTTATGGTGGCCCACCCACATAAAGGACAAAGGGTAGAACATCAGACCAAGGAAAATCTAGGCTCCAGCTCTATCAGTCAAGTTTTGGCGAATAAGCAGATAAGGAGAAGCCAGTTGATTCCAGACATAGATCAGAACAAGCTTTTGACACCCACTTCCCAATTGTCTGAAAAGAAAGCTTATTGGATTCTGTGGGTTTTGGAGAATTCATATTCTGTACTTGGGTATCTTGATAACCTCCATTTACTGAATCACTTGCAAGGTGGCTTTGTTTAAATAGAGCTCAGAATGGGCTACAATGTTAGAATATCCAAAGTAGATTATCCAGTAGACCTTGTAGAACTTGTAGGACCCCTCTTTTTGGCATCACCTCATGCAAGATTCTGACAGAGACCTAAAGGTGACCAGAAGAAATCACTATTGGGCTTCTGAGTTTCCATGCGATGGCTAAATATTTCTCTTTTAATTAACTGTTAGATGGCTTTTGAGTATTTTATTTTGTTCTAGGCCTAGTCCTGAAGTGTCGGACTGGTTTGAGTTAGGCCTGACATATGACTTAGGTCATTGAAATAATTCTGAAATCATTAAATGGAATTAAAATGAAGCTTACATTACATCACATTGGTGAATTTCTCCTTGGATCCAAAGTTCATGTAATGCTATAGAACGGAGAAGAGCAGGAGCCAGAAAGATTTGGTAAATTGTGGTTTTTCTCACTCTGAATCTTCTTTCATCATTAGATTATGTGGACTCTCTAAAGTGAATTTCATTTGTTGGGGTTAACTTATTTTACTTTGTATTTTAAAAGCTTGGCTTCAAAGCCCACTGGATAGATGGAGTCAACATGGAGAAAGAGAGAATAGCCTATTTAATAGCTGGCTAAAAAAAAGAGGTTAAGAAGGTGGCACAGTGGGATGGTGGGTAAGAAGCAACAATTAGGGGGCCAGATATGGTAGATGTGAGGAAGAAGAGAGAGACTGGGAAAGGGAATTTGCTGTATTTCATAAAAAGTAAATGTGAAATCCTTGGCCTTTGAGAAACTTAAGGAGTCATGTAAAGAATGTATACATCATGCTAACTGGAAATACAGGAAATAAAAGAGTGAAGAAGTAAAAGGTCAAGAGGATGGAAGACATATTTATTTATTTCAACAGGAATTAATTCTGTATTATATGCAAGACACTGTGTTAGATGCCAGAGATACAAAGACAAAAAAATGAAAAGTCTCTGCCCTGAGGGATCTTACATTTTGCTGGATTCAAAACCTTACAATATGTACACAGATAAGTAAATAATAGGAGATAAGTAAATGTCATAAGGAATAAAGATGGGTGTGCTGAAGCCAGCTTTAACTATCTTGTGAGAGCTGATTGTTAAATTTTCAGTGTGAGCATTTATACCTTGGCAATGGCTAAAAATTAGGGCTTAATTTATTGTTTTGCTAATTGTCTTAAATTAAGAAAGTGTTAATAAAGCAGATTAAATTTAAATTGTGTGTGCCTCTGTGTGTGTGTGTGTGTGTGTGTGTGTGTATCAAAGTCCAGTTGTTAAACATTTTCCAGCACATTCTTGGGTAGAGCAACCTGGGTGGTCAGTAATACTTCATTTAGAATATAGCATCTGATCTGAAGAGGTGAGGAAGTCTAAGTAAGAGATATTAGTGGAGGTAAGGAGAGAATTCCAGGAATAGTATCCAAACGAAGGCACAGATATGAGACATGAAATATTTGTGGAATACCTAGTAGGCCAGTTTGGGAAATAAAATTAATGAAGAAAAAAATAAAAGGATAATTGTTCACAAAGTTGGGTAAAGGGCTTTAATATTATTACCAGCAATGATAAGGTGAGATTGATTAATTGGTAGCATTCCTCCATCAGCCAGGTAAGGTCTGAACACAATTCTCTCTCTCCCTCTCTCCCCCTCTCTCTCTCCCTCTTCCCCCTCCCTCTGTGTGTGTCTGTCTCTGTCTCTTTGTCTATATACATGTAGATATATAAATACATAGATATGTGCATATATATGTATACACATACATACATACAGTGGAAGATGCAGAAAAAAAATGGATAGCAGTCAGTCAGTTTGGGTTGGTAGCCCATGTAGGACTCAGGGTAGAGTAAACCTCTGTCATTGTAAGCTATCTGTCATTGGCCTCAGGGAAGTGGAACAAGGCAAGTTTTTCTCTGTGGCTAGCACAAGAGAGGAACTTGGGAAGGTCAAAAACATATAGACAATGTAGGGGGTGGGGTAGATGTGACTGCTCATTTTACAATGAAGTATGGGTTAGTTTAAAAGATGGAGCCACTCATACTGGAGGGGGAAGATACAGGACTCTTTCTCCACAGGAATAATATATCTGGAAAAGTAGATTGGAGCGATATCATAGAGAGCTTAGCCTAGGAGTTTCTATTTTATCCTAGAGTCAATAGGGCATCATTGAATATTTTTGAGAAGGGGAGTGACATAGTTAGATTAATCTCTCAGGAATATTAATTTGGTATCCTTTTAGAGGATGGTGAGTCTCCAAAGTGGGGAATCAAAGACAATTTTTCCTTCAGTCCTATAAAACTTTCATTTAGATCTATAGCAATAATAGCCTGCATTTACATATTTTCGTGTAATATTGCATATGACAACTTTAAGTTTTACAATGTACTTTCCATATTTCATTTGATCCTTACAGGAACCCTGTGAGGTATGGACTGTTTTTAATTTCCTTTTTCTAGATAAGAAAACTGAAGCTGAGATGTTGTGAAGGGTCCCCACATTCAACCAGTTAATAATGTGAGAGTCAGACTTCAAGGCCAAGTCTTCCTAACTCCAAATTTAGAACTATCCACTATACCCCACTGCTTCTCAGTAGAGGAATTTAATCATTCTTTGGACCAATTTTAAAAGGAATTTAATCATTCTTTGGACCAATTTTAAAAAATTTCCTTAGTGAAGATTATAAAATTATACTTTTAATCAAGTACCCTGTTGGAATTCAGAAGGTCTAAATCTTGATAGAGTTCAGTGACTCTAGTAGGTCCCCCTCAAGGCCATACTCAAATTCAATTCATATCCTAAAAAAATAAGATATACATAAATGGGTAGATATTGATAAATAATAATTATACAATCATATTTTGGAGAAAAATGTGGTCTCTAATAAAATCTATACAGCAATTTAATTTCTTGGGCAGGCCACTTAATTCTACTGAATCTCAGTTTTCTTCTCTGTAAAATGAAGGGATTGGGTTGCATTTCTGAAGCTTTTTTCCACCACTACCATTTGTGATTTTATGATTCTAATAGTTTGAATCATTTTTCATTCCAATATGCAGAGTCATAACAAGCAATTTTGGTGCTTGAGGCAATTATGCATTTATTCACTTTTAAAGACAAGTTGTGTGTGTGTATGTGTGTGGGTGTATGTGTATGCATGTGCATGTATGTATAAGAAAAGACCCAAAGACATTGCTTAATGGTAGGAAGAGAATCTTTAGGCATGAACCTCAGCCTGGGCAGGAGATTGAATGGGATGTGGCTGACTTGGTAGATAGAGAAAATTGGTTATCTGGTAACTTCTTATTTTACCTAATTATTCTTGACAACTAGGTGCCAAAGTCAATTGTTGCCAGAGGAATGTTGCTGAAAGAGTGTTATTGATGACCTTTAAATTTTCATGACCAGGGACAGAGCCCTCATCATCTTACCCTAGTTATATCTCTGTCATATAGCATGGGTTTTCAAAATTTTTGCAATTGAAGAAGATTTTAGTTTGAATAAAACATTAAAGATATTGCATCTGTACTCCCTAGGGTAGAAATGGGACCAATGAGCCTGAGGAATTTGTGCTTTGCTGTTTATGACCTGTGTGAACGTGGCCAAATCACCTCACCAATCTGGGTTTTAGTTTCTTTCTCCATAAAGTGAATAGGTTGGACTAGCCATTCTTTGTGTGTGTGTGTGTGTGTGTGTGTGTGTGTGGCAATGGGGGTTAAGTGACTTGCCCAGGGTCACACAGCTAGTAAGTGTCAAGTGTCTGAGGCCGGATTTGAACTCAGGTACTCCTGAATCCAGGGCCAGTGCTCTATCCACTGCGCCACCTAGCCGCCCCCTGGACTAGCCATTCTTAAAGTCAATTCCAGCTCTAAATTCGATTTTCCCATATATGAGTGATTAAGAGAAATCATCAGGGCTGGAAGGGGAGAAGGAGGATGGCCCAAGCCATTATCTGAGAGACAGAGAGAGGAAATCAGAGACTTGCTGAGTCAAACTAAGCTCACTATGAATATGAAATCTGGCAGTGAAGGCCAGAAGCAGGAAACAGAAGAGGAAACTGATCTGAAACCAGGATAACTTACATGGAATCAGGAAGAACATACTACAATGAGGACTTGTGAATGTTGCTGAAATAACTGATTTATCCTCCTTCCCTAAAGAAAGGGATCTGCCTCACCTTTGCCACATTGGCTGTTGTTGCTCTGTGGATGTACTGATGGAACCATTGCTGCAATACTGAAAAAAAAATTTTTTACAAGATCCCACATAAGATTGACTCATAAACAGAGAAAAATAATATAGCTATTCCTTCTACATTGTTGGGATTAGGGGCATGTCACCCCAGTGATCTGAAAATCTGCTTAAAATCTGTAAGGGTAAACCTTTCACCTTCATTTCCTTTAGGAAATCATATAACCTTTTATTATATGATTCCAGAGTCTACTGAAATGATATTTTTTGGTGGGGCAATGAGGGTTAAGTGACTTTCCCAGGGTCATACAGCTAATAAGTGTCAAGTGTCTGAGGTCAGATTTGAACTCAGGTCCTCCTGAATCCAGGGCTGATGCTTTATCCACTGCATCATCTAGCTGCCCCGAAATGTCTTTTAAAAAAAATAGCAATCCTGCATTTCAGAGTTTTTAAACTTTTTCTGTGTTGTCACTGGTCTTCATGTGTTGTTGGTGGCTTCTGCAAAACTCCCCCCAAATTTCTATTTGATTTCTTATGCCCATCTGCAATATATATTGAAATTGTGATAAGGAAAGTCAGGAGGTGGATGGGATAACTGTATTTTCATTTTCCTTTGATTATCCATATCCTCCTGAAAAAAAAAACAAGAAAAAGATAATAAAAATATGCTTCATTATGCACCCTGAGTCCATTAATTTTCTGTTTGGAGATGGATAGCACATTTCATCATGAGGCCTTTGGAACTCTGGTGGGTCATTATGTTGTCCAAAGTTACTAAGTCTTTCACTGTTGATAATCTTTACATTATTTCTGTGACTCTAAATTATTTTCTTGGTTCTCACTTCATTTTGTATCAGTTCACACAAGTCTTTCCAGGCTTTTCTGAAACCATCCATTCATGATTTCTTACAGCACAATAAAAATTATGTTTTAAAATCAGTTTTATTTCATATATAATGATATTACAATTACTGCCTACCTGACTAGGATGCCCCATTTTGGTGCTTTTTCTTAGACTTGCCTTCTTTCTGTAGATGAAACCTTGTGAGAGAAACAGTAGAAAAATCACTGAATTTAGACTTAAAAGATCTGCATTGGAATTCTGTACCAGCTACTAACTACCTGGGTGACCTTGGCTGATTCACTTAACTTTTCTCATTTTTCAATGGGAACAATAATAGTTCTCTTATCTTTGTGCAAGGTTGAAGAATTGAAAGGATGAATTGAGATAATGGATGTAAAGTAACTTTGCAAACCTTGAAGTGCTATACAAATGTTGGCTAAGTGCTATTACTAGTGGTGAAGTACCTAGCTATATAAATGACCTTGGATCTCCCCTCTCCTTCCCTCCAGTTTGCTTCCCTCACCTCATTCTCTTCTCCTCCTCTCCTCTCTTTTCCTTCTTTCCCTTTACTTTTTTGCTCCCCTATCCTACTACTACAATTCTGTTCCAGGACCCATTTGTGATATTTCCTTAGGTGTAAAATTCCTACAACTAAAGAATGTAGTAGGGTGAGGCATTCTTTTTAGTTTCTTCCATGGAGTGCAGAAATCTTCAAAGAGTTTCATTTATAGGTTTATATGAAACAAATCTCTATGTCACAGGCCAAAAAAAGTAAACTCATTCTTTCCAGCAGAATGTAAGTTGGAGATTTTCCTCAAAAAGAAATTCTTTAACTCTAAAGACATTAAATAGGTCCTTTCTTCAAAAGAATGAAATTAAAGCATCAAGCACTATACAATAAATAACCTCTATTCTGTTCGTGGAATATAACAATAATACTAATGGTTGCTAGCATTTAGGGCTTTAAGGTTTGCAGTCTGCTTTATACATATTTTTTCATTTTATTTTTTTCTGGGTAATTTAATCATTTTATTAATAAGGTCAGCATATTATTAATAAAAGGATGGTTATTTGGTCATCCTTCTTAGACCAAAACCTATTGGTTCGCAGTTTATACGCCCTATGAAGAGGAAGTATTCCTGAGGGATGCCCAATCATCTCTGATTGGTGAATCAAATGGTATGTGGGCTTTCTTGGGGTATGTGACTTAGGTTACTCAAATTTTGACCATATTTTCTCATTTTAGCCTCACAATCCTATGAAGTAGTTGTTATTATTATGCCCGTTTTATAGACAAGGAAACTAAGCCTGAGAGATGGGCTCGTTTACCCAGCAAGCATAGCAAAAGTAGGTTTTCCTGACTCCAGGTACAATCTTTTATCCATTGTGCCACCTAGCTGCATATAATGCCATAAGTAAAAAATTTATGATTTCTTATTCATCCTTTTAATGAATAAATATGGATTAAGTAAGTATGTATTGTTACATACAGGGCAATAGAGGTATTGGGAGATGTATAGAGTTTAGGCAAGACATTGTTCTTTCCCTCATGGGACTTTCCCTCATGGGAGTACAATGGTTTCCCCTGGTTTGCCAACTCCATCTCATCATTTGGAGAAGTAGTTGCTTGATGGCAGCTCCAACTCTAAGGTCAGTCAGATCAAGAACTCCGAGACCTGATTCATGGGGTTTCAATACTTGGAAGTGATTGTGATTCTTAAGTTCTCTGGGAGCTCTTAGTAACTAAGGCTAGAAATTTACACAAAGAGCTGGTGCTGGATTAATTCCTCCTGACCATCCTTCCCAGAGAAAACAGGACTTAGGTGAAGTCATAATGTCAAGAAAGCAGTGAGGAGACAAATATCAAAATCAAATTCTTAGATGGGAAGACCTGTCTTCTCAGGATTCTGCTTTGGGAAAAGAACATAGCAGAAGTAAAGCCAACAGCCAACTTCTAGAGACAATGATTTTTGACCTGGAAAGAATAAAACAAAAAAAAATATCAAATTTATAGATTATGAACTTATCTCTGTCTGAGCTCAAGTTCAAAGTAGGATGAAGATTCTGGTTGGACACATCCAGTTGGGTATCCTGTTGATATCTTAAATTCAATATGCTCCGTGTCTTAACCCTTAAATCCATTACCCTTCCAACATTCTCTGTCTCTTGTGAGGTAACCACCACCTTTCCAGTCACCCAGGGTCATAACTTCCAAGTCATTCTTGACTCTCACCCTTATTCAATATTTCTAACCAGTTACTATGTCCTGTCAATGCTTCACTCAAATCTATCTTCACTCCCAATGACAAAACTTTAGTTCATGTCCTCGCATGGACAAAACTCTGATTCAGGCCCTTAATCATGTACCTCTTGCTTGGGTTATTGTAATTGCCTTCTTTTTGATCTCCCCTCTAGTCTCTTCCTTCCCCAATATGTTCTCCAAATAGCTGCCATGCTGATATTCCTAAAGCACAAGTCTGATAAGAGTGCTTTTGTTGTTCAAATAATAATAGCACTCATCTTCCATGGTTGTTGTGAGGATAAAATGAGATTATATTTGAAAAGTGTTTTATAAACCTTAATGTACCATATGTTGTTGTTCAGTCATTTCAGTCCTATCTAGCTCTTTGTGTCCCCATGTGGGATTTTCTTGGCAAAGATACTAGAGTGGTTTGCTATTTCCTTCTCCAGCTCATTTTACTGGAGGAAACTGAGGCAAATAAGGTGAAGTGATTTGTCCAGGGTCACACAGCTAGTGTCTGAGCCTGGATTTAAACTGAGGAAGATGAGTCTTCCTGACTCCAGGACTTCCTGACTTCTATCCACTGTGTCACCTAGCTGTACCAGTGATATTACTACCTTGCTCAAAACCTTTCAATGATTCCCCTATTGCCTATATGATGAAAAACAAAAACAAAAACCCCAAACCCCAAACTTCCCAGCTGGGAATTTAACTCTCAGAAGTCTGGTGATAATTTACTCTTCCATAATTATTTTATATTAGTGTCCTTCACAAATTCTATGTGTAAGCCAAAATTGGCTACCCACTGTTCCCCAGACTTGAAAAACCAAAACCCATGTATGTGCATTCACTCAAGCTAAAAATTTTGGTCTGGAGTTTATTCTCTCCTCATCTCTGCTTCTCAAAAAATCTTACCTTCTTTCAAGCTATGCTCAGTTTCCTTATCCCACACCTTATTTCCTGAAATCATTAAAGTTCTTTTCCATTAGTGAAATTGCTTTGTATTTGTTGTTTAGTCATTTTTTTCCAGGAACTTCCGACTTTTCATGACCCCTTCTGGTGTTTTCTTGGCAAAGACATTGGAGTGGTTTGTCATTTCCTTCTCCAGCTCATTTTACAGATGAGGAAACTGAGGCAGCTAGGGTTAAGCAATTTGCTCGGGGTCACACAGCTAGTAAGTGTTTGAGGTCAAATTCAAACTCAGGTCCTCAGCACTTCATCACTTGAGCCACACATCTAGCTACCCCTATTTTGTGTTTACTTCTCCATATATATATGATGTATTTCCCAATGGAGTGGAAGCTCCTTCAGGTCAAGAAATGTTTTCATTTTTTGTTGTTTTATTTGGTTTGGGGTTACTAGAGGGGGGGAATAGAGTATTGGTTTGACTTGGAGTCAGGAAGACTTGAGTTTGAATCTGCTTCAGACACATTAGCTGTGTGACACTGGGCCTGTCATATAAACTCTATCAATCCCAGTTTTTTTTTTCATCTGGAAATGAATAATAGGATAATGATAATACCTACCTTACAGGGTTGTTATGAGGCTCAAATAAGATTATATCTGTATCTATATTGCTTTGTAAACTTGAAGGCATTATATAAACACTAGCTATTATTGTTGTTGTTATTAATAATTATTATTAGATCTCTAGTTTCTTCCAGCACAATGCCTTGCTCATAGTAGGAGCTTAACAATGAGTTATTAAATTAAATTTATTTGGTTTTATGCCTTGTTAGATGAGATATAAATGTGTATTTTAAACAAATTTAAAGATGATTGTTTTAGGTCTCTTATTTACATATTGGTTTGACCAATCAATAAATCAATCAACAAGTATTTATTAGGCAATTGCTATGTGCTGAGACCTTGCTAAGTGACAGGGTGAGAAAATGGAAGCAAGAAACCCTTCCCCAAACTTTGAACTAATGGGCTAGATGAAGCCTATATCTTCTTTGAATTTAAATTAAGGTTTCCATTTCCCATTCCATTTGTCTTGCAGAAATCTGTTGTTAGCGCTTGCTATATAAGATGGAGGAGTTTCTTAGGGGTATGAACAGCATGTGCAGCCGTGTTGCGTTGCAGGATTCTGTTGCATTTGTAGAACATCAATATGAGGCTAATTACATGCTAAATGCTTAGTGAGTATTGAGTAGTGCAATTTTCTAATTTTTTGATTAATGGCAAAGCCTTACAAAACATTAATTATAGTTGGAAGAATCTAACAATCCCTTTTTGAGTTATACTTTAAAAATTAATTTTATTTATAATAAATGATATGGTAAAAACAGAAAAATATCTGGAAATGGTTTTTTCTTTATTTTTCTTTTTGGTGTATTACATGATAATGTAGTCAGTAGGCATTATTCCATGATGATGTTAATTGCATCTTATTCTAAAAGGTTATGGATGTTTTTTAATATGAGGGCAACATCAAAGTAGCAGCATTGCGTTATAGCTATAGTGTATTTTCTTCCACATCTGCATTTGGGTTTGAGTATCTGAAGAAGGAGGGAACAGATTAGTAATCCGGCTTGCTTTTATTTTTTTAAATAATGGATCTCATGCAAATTTTCTTATTCTTTAATGTGTGTCTGCATGGGCAGATATAGAAGATATACCAGTGGGCTTAGGAATCAGGAAGATGAGTTTAAATTTTTGATACTTATTGGCTGTGTGACTGGGCAAGTCATATCACTTCTCTGAGCCTCAGTTTCCTCATCTGTAACATACAGATAATAATCTCTTCATACTAATCTCAAAGGGTTTTTGATGAGTCTCAAATGAAATCATGCATGTAAATCATTTGGCAAATGAACACTTTAAAATTAAATATTTTAATTTATGTAAATAATCCTGCAGACTTTAGTTATTTTTTATGATACACTTTACATCTCTCACTTGTTTTCTTGCTATGTAATTTGTATCTTTGCCTTTAAAGTTGAATCACCATTCATTGTTGACAATTTGGTTAAATTACCCATAAGCCATGTGTGACTATTAGATGTATTCCAGAAATGATAAATACCAGTGACGCTTTCACAGCTGGAGCCAAGAGAAAGGCATCTTATGGAAGATAATATTCAGTCACAACAAACCACCATGTAATTCCACTTAAAGAACCACTTTGAGGATGATGACAAGGTGGTATTTTTTTCAGCTGGCTGGGCATACAGCAAAGAGAGAGCGTGCCATAATGCTGGCTTGTTAGAGATGTAAGAACATTTATAAAGAAAGAAGTCAAAATGGAAAGTTTAAGGAAATGAAAAAATATGGCAGTAGTAAGTAGGCACATCAAATATTTATGTTTTACATGTTATGTTTTAATTCCCCAGCAGTAGTTTATTTCATGGGATGTTAGAGCTTGAAGAGATGGATCATTTCAATTCCCCATTTCATTTTCCTTATTTCAATTCCCATATTTGACAGATGAAGAAAGCAGAGTATGAAGTTGATTCTCCCAAGGTCACAAAGACAATGGCTGAGCTGGGATTCAAATCAATGTTTCCTGATTCCTTGCCTACAAATTATCTTTCTGCTGCACATGGTCTCCATTTTTCATAGCTTCTTTATTGGTTGAAGGGACTTGAGTGGACATCTAATCTATCTCTGTCTTAAACCAATTAAACAAGCATTTCAATTCAATAAATATTTATTAAGTGCCTACTATGTGCCAGGCATATGGAGCTTACAATCCAATTTTTATTAAGTGTCTACTATGTGAAAGGCATTGTATTAGGATCTGGTGATAATAGAGATAAAAATGAAACTGTCTCTTTCCTTGTGGGGCTTACATCAAAGCCTGAGAGAAATTGATCTGATATTGAAAAACTGTAGAGAAAAAGGTTCCAAATCTCATCCAGTAATCCAGGCCCAGTTCTAAAAACATTTAGGATAGGCAGCATAGTCCTGTAGAAAGACCACTGATTCTGTTTTGTTGTTGTTGTTCAGTTGTTTACAGTCATGTATGACTCTTCTTGACCCTTTTTGGAGTTTTCTTTTCGAAGATGCTGGAGTGGTTTACCATGTCCTTCTCTAACTGACCCCACAAGAAGGTGCAAATTTACCTTCTGATACTTAATATTTATGTGACCTAAGGCAAGTCACTTGATCTCCTCAGCCCTCAGTTTCATTTATAAAATAATGATTCCAGAAGTTCTTTCTAGCCCTAGAACTGTGATCCTCTGAAATTCTTTCTCACCCATAATCTTAAACCTCTTATGTCTCATCTTGAGCTCGCTTTTATCTTTTTTTCCCTGTTGTTTTCTATGGAAATGGAATGGGTTACTGAGGAAGGCTAGAATCAATTTCTTCTGACATCATCTCTCCTGTAAGTTGTTCTTATCTGGAAGCAAGAGGATGGACTTCTTGATCTCTTAAGGCCACTTCCAGTTCTAGAATTCTGGAATTCCACTTTTTATGTGTGTAGATTCTTTTATCTGCCTTCTCTGAACCTCATAGCCTTCCATATTTCTCATGCACTTATCACATTCTGTTATGCAGTATAAGTATTTTTGTATGACCTCTCCACTGTTAGATGGCTGATTCCTTGAGTGTAGGGGGTCTTGCTATGTCTCTTTGTGGTTTTAGTGCACAGCTCTGGGTCTTCTACATGGTGGATCAGTAAATGTTTTCTGTAAATGACTTGCATTTGAGAGTGTAATGGTCTCTCTGCCTTTGTTCTTACTGAACTGAATTCACTTTGTTTCATGGATCATGACAATATGTGTCACTTTGTGTTTTGGATTTACCAGGAATTCTAAACTTAAGTTCAACACCTCCCCTCCCCACCTATCTTGGTTTTGTTAATCTGTGAATATTTGTAAAACACCTGCTTTATATTAAAAAAGGTATAAGATCCAGTGCATGTCATCAAAAAAACCACAAGTTTGTGTGTGTAATTGAAGGAACCCCCAATCAATTGAATTCTTAAATCTTGAAGAAATTACAGAATGCCAGGTTTGGAATGGTCCATTTGTAGTCTGTAAAGGTGAAGATACTGAGTAGAGGATTGGTAGTGACAGTGGGAAATGGTGGAAAATTGGCAATTGACTTATCTTGGGTTTGGATTACCCTGGTGTTATTTATTTGCCCACTTTGTCCACATGGGTGATATGGAAAGCCTATGATTAAAAACTGGGGAATTGAACCTTGTTGAATCAGTTGAGAAGAGACTCAGCCCTTGAGGAATTAATTGCCCTTGTATTGTAGAGTACAGTAAGGTGGGGGGAAGAGAGGATTTATTTCCTTCCCCCATCAGCAATGTCATCTTGTAGAAGATGCACACTGCTATGTGGAATGAAATGAAGAAAAACAAGTATTTATTAAGTGGCTACTGTGTTACAAATCTTATGTCCTTTAATCCTCACAACAACCCTGGGAGAGAGTTATTATGATTCTCTTTTTACAGTTGAGGAGACAGGCAGACAGAGTTAAAGCAACTTGTACAGAGTCGCACAACTAGTAAGTATCTGAGACCAAATTTGAACTTGGTTCTTCCTAACTCCAGGCCCAGCACAATATCTAGTTATTACAGGAGACATGTGCTTGCTTGAAGTCTGAGAGGGGGATTCAAAGACTTATTGCTTCCTTCCTGAATTCCAGTTCTCTTTATAAATGTTTGGGGGGAGAGAGAGAGAGAGAGAGAGAGAGAGAGAAGAGGAGAGGAGAGGAGAGGAGAGGAGAGGAGAGGAGAGGAGAGAGAGAGAGAGAGAGGCAAGAGAGAAAAGAAGAGAAAAAAGATAAGGGAAGGGAGATAAAAGAAAGATGGGGAGAGAAAGAGAGAATAAAAGGGAGGCAAGAGGAGAGGAGAGGAGAAGAGAGGGGAGAGAGAGAGAGAGAAAGAGAGAGCGAGCAATTGTCACTTGTATTGGGGGCACCTCCTGTATGGGAGATAGCAGGCCTCACAGCTGAGACTGTGAGAGGGCAGACATACTGTAGCCAAAGATTCATCTTAGACAGAAGCTAAAGGCTACAAAGACAATGGCAAAGGATATGAATAGGATAACTTGCAGACAACAGTTACAATAGACCCAATTAAACAATATATCTTGCTAAGATATGTTTCTTGGTGAGGAGCAAGGTATTTTTCCCACATAAGGGCATTAGAGGTCCTTCAGTGTCAGAACTATGAGTTGTCCATTGTCATGTATGCACTCCTCATGCATGATCTCTAGATCTGCTTATTCCCCCTCCCATTGATGGTGTTTATGTTTATGGGAGAGCATATCCTATATTTTGGAGGGGGAGAAAGTTTTATTATAAATCTTCTTACTATGTTATTCTAATAAGCACCTTTGTTTTGGGCTAATTGAGTCCTCTGGCCTTCTACTGAAAGGTAAATGCATCAGTGGAGGTTTGTGAGCTATAATTATAGAAATATGAACCCACAAAATAACATTAACCTAGTCCTCTATGACCCTGACCTATAAATCTGAGTGGCACTTGCCCTAGGGGCATTATCCTTGTCATTGATTAATAATGATAATGATAATAATAACACTAGCTATTAAGTATGGGCAGGGTTTATCCTAGGAATCTTATACTTATCTTTTACAACATTTTCAAACATACCCCATGAGACAGTTGGGTATTCTGGATTTGGCATTATAAGTTCTACTTTTAACTCCTACCTTGGATACCTAGTAGCTGTATAGTCACAGGCAAATAAATTACATTCTTAGAGTATCAGTTTTTTGGGGGAGGGGGTTGAAAAATGGGGATAATAACATTTGCCCTGCTGAGCTTTCTGGGTTGTAGTGAACAAAATTTTATGTCAATGTGAGCTATTATTATGTTCTCGCTTCATCATGTAGAACACAGATTAATATTTTAAAACTGGAGTCCAAGGTCAATAGCTAGAAAGAATTCATGGTGTAAAAGTACAATGGTCAAGGATTCACAAAACCTAGGTTTGTGGCCCAGCTCTGACACTAATTGCCTGGGGAACCTTTGGCACTCCTTAATACTCCTCTAGACTTTGGATTCCTCATGTATAAAAAGGGGGAATGGGAAGAGATGATTTCTTGTCTAGTGCTAAGATCTATTCATCTAAACTTGTGTATCATCAGGTTGATACCCATCTGTTGCCATTTTGTGATCTTGGAGCTTTTCTTTAGGTATGACTTAAAAGTCATTCATTCATTCATATATTTGTTTTTAAAAAATGATTTATATTCTCATTAGCTTCCAAAAAGCATGACTTGTATAGTTCAGGATCATAGAGGACTGGGTTAATGTTATTTTGTGAGTTTACATTGCTATAATTATAGTACACAAAACTCCATTGATGCATTTACCTTTCAGTTAGAAGGCCAGAGGACATGATTACCCCAAAACAAAAAGCATGATTAATATGTTGAATCAAGATAGTTTTGGGTTCTAGCCTTGCCTCTGCTACATACTGGTTGTATGATCCTGGATGAGTCATTTAATTACTCAGTTCCCCAGGCAACTCTCTAAGATTATAAGTCATATATAACAAATAATAATAACTAACACTTATATAGTGTATTGGGGCAGCTAGGTGGCACAATGGATAGAGTGCCAGGCCTAGAGTCAATAAGCCTCAAATTCCCAAGTTCAATTCTAGCTTCAGATATTTACTACCTAGGGGAGTCTGTCACAACACTGTTTGCCTTAGTTTCCTCATCTGTAAAATAAGCTGGAGAAGGACATGGCAAACCACTCCATTACCTTTGTTAAGAAAACTCCAAATGGGGTCATAAAGAGTCAGACATGACTGAAACAACAGAACAACAGCATATGGTACATTAATATTTACAAAACAAGTTACAAGTATAATCTAATTTTATCTTCACAACAACCCTGGAAGGGGGTGCTATTATTATCTCCATTTTATGCAAGAGAAAAATGAGGCAGTTAGGGTAAGTGAATTGTCCAGGGTCACACAGCTAGTAAGTGCCTAAGCCTGAATTTGAACTCAGGTCTTCCTGACTCCAGGCCCAGCATTCTGTCCATTGCACCATCTCACTGCCAAATCAGATTTAGAAAACAAAACAAACAAAACCAATAATCAAAAGACCCCATCCTATCAGAAAAGACCATTTGTTTTAGCTGAAAAGATTTTTTCATAAAGCCAAAATTTGGACAACCTCATAATCAGTTTCCTCTTTACACACTTATTTGTTGATTCCCCTACCCAATATCTTTCTAGTTAAAGATTTAGGTTTCTTCCTGAACATGGTCATTTCCCTGCTGCCTTATATATTTGATCTTCTGTAATCTTTGGTAACCTTTCTAACCCTCTGTTGTTGTTCAGTGGTTTCAGTCATATCTGACTCTTCATGAACCCATTTGAGATTTTCTTGGCAAAGATAATGCAGTAGTTTGCCATTTCCTTCTCCATCTCATTTTACAGAGGAGGAAACTGAGGCAAACAGGGTTAAGTAACTTGCCCAGGGTTGTACAACTAGTAAGTATCTGATGCCAGAATTGAACTCAGGGAGATGAGTCTTCCTGACTGTAGGTCTGTTGCTTTATCCACTGTGCTATTTAGCTGCTCCTCTTCTAACTCTTTATGAATTCTTTTCTTTTTTTTTTTTAGTGAGGCAATTGGGGTTAAGTGACTTGCCCAGGGTCACACAGCTGGTAAGTGTTAAGTGTCTGAGGCCGGATTTGAACTCAGGTACTCCTGACCCCAGGGCCGGTGCTCTATCCACTGCACCACCTAGCTGCCTCTCTTTATGAATTCTTAAAAGTGATATAATCATATATGTGTATGTTCATAATATGTATTTCTACATACATGGTATATTTCCTCTTTCTGTGTCTCTACATCTCTGTCTCTGTTTCTTTCTGTTTCTCCTTTTCTCTCTATATATTTTTAAGTTGTCATAGTATAGTATATAGTGTTATAACCTGGGTTCAAGTCCTGATTTTATGATATGCTGGTTATGTCATGATGGGCACATCACTGAATTGCACAACACCCGAGGCAGGTCCCTAGAGACCATAAATTATAGGTAAGGTGCTGCTCTGCATCAACGGAGGCAGTTTCCACAATTGGAATTCCTGACACCAGTGAAATCACAAGTCTGCTCCTAAAAAATATTTATGCCTCATCTCAATGTCACTGTTAGGTACTTCATCATAAGGAAAGGAATGATGCTCATTTAACACTCCCATGAGGTTTTTTCTTCCGTAGAAGGCTATTTTTCCTAGGAACCCTGTCTGGAAGGAATGCTGACACAGTAGAAGTCTCTCCTGATCACCCTTCAACTTTGTTCTAGCCACAGCTGTCACTTCCCCTCAATAACAACATAGCCCACAGCCCGTTACAGCTATGGGAGTAGCTACCTTTTTTAAACTTGCATCAGATTTCAGCCTGAAAATTGTACATGAGGGATTTTACTTTCTGTGAGGCTCTCTCTTCTTTTCTTCATACATAGACAAGCTATTTAAGACCTTGCATGTCCTGGTCTGCCACATTAAAAGGAAAATAACTCTAATAATGATAATATTATATATAATTGGAGATATATCTAGTTAAATTATGATGGATTATACCATGAACATAATACTATCTATCCACCAGCAATACTTCTTAAGTATGGATCAATAAGGGGATTAACATAGGACCTTATAATAATATGACCTTACATTTCCATGAGCTTTAAAGTTTTGAAAGCATTCTCATATTCCCATTACCATCACCCAAGTTTGGACTATTTATTACAACCTAGCTTGACTATTGTAGCCATCTCCTAGTGGTCTATCCTCTCTCCATGCTATGCTGCCTATACAAGCTATCCTTGATAGTGCTTTTTGATTTGGGCATGTCAGTGGTCTATTTAAAATATCTTTGATAATTCCCTAATTATTATCAAAGAAAGTTTAAGCACATTTCCCTGGAACTCAAGGTCCCCCACCATCTGGCACCACCCTACCTTTCCAGCCTTAACTCATATTATTCTTCTCCAAATATTCTGTGGTTTTTGTTTTGTTTTGTTTTGTTTTGGCGGGGCAATGAGGGTTAAGTGACTTGCCCAGGGTCACACAGCTAGTAAGTGTCAACTGTCTGAGGCCAGATTTGAACTCAGATTCTCCTGAATCCAGGGCTGGTTCTCTATCCACTGTGCCACCTAGCTGCCCCCTATTCTGTGTTTTAATATCTAGGGTCTATTCTCTGTCTCCTGAACATGCCATACATCCCTACCTTTTCACATACTGTTCCAAATACCTGTTGAATTCCTATCTATCCCTGAAAGCCTCTTCCTTCATTATTAACTTTTCTCCATCCACTGAGGACCTTACCCCTTTAATGTCACATTGTATTTTTTCTTTTTTCTTTTTTTTTTTTTTTTTTTTTTTAGTGAGGCAATTGGGGTTAAGTGACTTGCCCAGGGTCACACAGCTAGTAAGTGTTAAGTGTCTGAGGCCGGATTTGAACTCAGGTACTCCTGACTCCAGGGCCAGTGCTCTATCCACTGCGCCACCTAGCTGCCCCCACATTGTATTTTTTAATGTAATGTGCCTTGTAATTATGTGTTTGTCTCTCACATACGGACAGTGGTAACTGTGTTACAATGCCAACAACAGTTGTATCTTTAGCAACTCCTTCTCAACACTTCCTAGTTTCTAAAAATATGCCTGATTTTTGCATATTAACAGTTATTAATGATTAGTTATAATGGTTATAGGGCCATTGTAGGCAGGGGTTATGACCTTAGCACTCTAGGCATTAACTTTGGGATTTCTTTTCTCTTTTTTCTTTCTTTTCTCTTCTTCCTCCCTCCCTCCCTCCCTTCCTCCCTCTGTTCCTTCCTTCCTTCCTTCCTTCCTTCCTTCCTTCCTTCCTTCCTTCCTTCCTTCCTTCCTTCCTTCCTTCCTTCCTTCCTTCCTTCCTTCCTTCCTTCCTTCCTTCCTTCCTTCCTTCCTCCCTCCCTCCCTCCCTCCCTCCCTCCCTCCCTCCCTCCCTCCCTTCCTTCCTTCCTTCCTTCCTTCCTTCCTTCCTTCCTTCCTTCCTTCCTTCCTTCCTTCCTTCCTTCCTTCCTTCTTTCTTCCTCTCTCTCTCCCTCCCTCCCTCTTTCTCTCCCCCTCTCTCTTATTTTTGGAAAACTTTTTATTGTAGGTGGAGCAGGATAACTGGATGTAGTTTAGATGATTCCAATTTTGTTGGCAACATCCAAAACATCATAATGAGGAGGTAGTTGAACATAGACCTTTTCTCGCTCTCTCTTTCTTTTCTTTTATGTTAATTTTTTATTTTGTTACTGAAAAAAAAAGCCAGATCAGTGTCATGTAACTTCTTTCCAACTTGCCTGATCTGATGCTTGTTAACCTTCATGTCCACAATGAAAACAAGCAGGCTGTTGTCCTCAATTTTCTTCATGGAAGACCCAGTGGTCAAGGGAAACTGAACGATGACATAGTGACCAAACTTTGTTTCTCTGAGGGGCACTTTTCCTAGGGCATTTGGGTGCAGACATTTGGATCTTCTTTTTCTTCTTTGTGGCTATGGACACCCTTTAACACTGTCTTTTTGATCTCCAAGGCCTTGGACTTGGCTTCTGTCTTGGGCAACAATCTCTTCTTCCTTTGCCTTTCATTCCATCTTGGGGGAAATGGCCTTCTTCAGGATTCCAAAGGAGGAAGGTATCAGGGAAGATTTTTAAGAGGAGGTGAGTTGAGCTGTCCTTGGGCAAGTATTTTAATAGATGAAGAAGGTTCAGGATAGTATGCCAAGTACAGGGAAACGGAATGTGAGAAGGGCCGGAGACAGAAAAACATAAATCATTTTGGTGGGACAAAGAAAAAAACAGTTTTAAGTAGAATGAAGGGTATTTGTTGGTGAGGAGAGGGGGATAAGTGGAAAATAGGTTGGATCAATATTGTGGAAAGTTAAGCACTTGGATCTTTAATCTTTTAGATCACTGGAGGTTTTTTTTTTTTCCAGATAGGCAACATGATGAAAATAATCTTTTAGAAAGACTTACTTAATGGTGGCATGCAGGATAGATTGGAAGGAAGGAGAGACTGGCAGATGGTGAGCCCAGTTAGGGGGCATTAGGAGCCTGTAATTCAGTGACCACAGTGAGTATAGAGAGGAAAGCGTAGATGCAATAGATTGTGTGAGGACAGAAATGGGGAGATCTCTAGGACCCAGCATGTTACAGGACTGGGTGTGTTTCTGCTTTCATTTAGAAGCACTGTGATGGGCTCTTTCTTGCATTTGTAAAGGTGGAAAGAAATGTCAAGTTATCACTTTGTGGGTGCCTGCAGTAATACATTACACACATATAGCAGTTTCTCATGTGAGAAATGCTAGCTTGTAGTGGCCTGGAGCTGTCCACAGTTAGAGCTTGTTTTAGAGAGGTGGGTGAGATATACCACAAATGCTATGACTCTGCCAGTATTGCACATTTGGTGAGTCCAATTAAATTCAATTCAGCGAGAATTTAAGTACTTACTATGTTCCAGGTAACCTACCCCTGTTTGCCTCAGTTTCCTCATCTGTAAAATGGGCTGGAGAAGGAAATGGCAAACCACTTCAGTATCTCTGCCCAGAAAACCCCAAGTAGGGTCCCAAAGAGTCAGACATAACTGAAACTACTCAACAACAACAAAATGTTCCAGGTACTGTCAGTCATTTAGTCAGTAAACATTGATTTAGTGCCTACTATGTGCCAGTCACCATAACAAAAATGAAAATAACCCTAGGATTACAGATCTCCAGTACGGTTTCCTTTCCTGGGATCTGTCAGCTTTTGGGGGGGGGGTAATATTTTGATAACTGAATTTCAATATAATTGATTTCCTTTGTAATCCCAAGAATTTTATTTTGTGCATTTAATTTAATTTAATTTTTTTTTAGTGAGGCAATTGGGGTTAAGTGACTTGCCCAGGGTCACACAGCTAGTAAGTGTTAAGTGTCTGAGGCCGGATTTGAACTCAGATACTCCTGACTCCAGGGCCGGTGCTCTATCCACTGTGCCACCTAGCTGCCCCATTTTGTGCATTTTAAAACATCATTCTGAGAAGAGGTTCATAGGCATGATCAGATCACCAAAGGGTTTGTAACAGCAAAAAAGTGAAGAACTCCTGGTCTAGGGTGTGAAGAGACCTCATAGATCATAACATACTCCAGCTTCCTGATTTTACAGATGAGGAAACTGGTGCTCATAGAAATGAAGTGACCAAGATCACACAGGTAGTGAGTGACAAAGTTCAAGGTTTCAAGGGTTGAAATTTGGGTCTTATGACTCCATGTTTGTTCTCCAAGGTAAGCTGTCCATTTCACCACACAGTCCTTGCCCCAGGAGGAGATTACATTTTATTGTTAGGAGGTGCATTTGTATGGCTAAGTGAAAACACATCCTGGGAAATTTCTTTTTTCTTTTCTTTTCTTTTCTTTCTTTCTTTCTTTCTTTCTTTCTTTCTTTCTTTCTTTCTTTCTTTTTTCAGTGAGGCAATTGGGGTTAAGTGACTTGCACAGGGTCACACAGCTAGTGTCTGGAGCCAGATTTGAACTCAGGTCCTCCTGAATCTGGGGCTGGTGCTCTATCCACTGTGCCACCTAGCTGCCCCCTTGGCAATTTCTTCATCTTGGGCTGTTTTTCCTGATCCTGATGTCTTCTGGGTTGTATTTTTAGGTTTTGGAAATGTCTATTGCCTCTGGTCCCAACTGAATGATTACCTTAAAGGATGGAACCTGCAACTTTTGAGAACTCAGTTCTTTCTTTTGGGCTCCCCCTTAACTCAGACAGGAATATTGCAAACTGCCCTTCACAGATCAAGCCAGCCTGCTGATCACCTAGCCTCTCTCCAGGCCTGTTCCTAGACTCAGGGCTCAGTTAGTTTTACCAATGGGGAAGTGTGCCAGAAAATGGGAAAAAAGTGGAAAAATGAGGAAAAATGAGGGAAAAAACCTCACAAAGCTGTAATATTTCATTTTCAACATGTTCTGTGGCAAACACAGATAATAGTGTCAGATAGACATAGAGAGTTTATAGCTAGAAGAGACCTTGGAAAACATCTAGTCAAAAACCTTTCATTTTACAGATGAGGAAACTGAGGCAGAGAGCAAGAAAGTAGTTAACTTCATCTGCCACAAATAGTATTACATAGAGATGAGAGTTCTTGGTTTGGTGAAAACTTCTTAGTAACAAAGTTGTAAGATTTTTTTTCTGCCAAGTTATTCTTCCCTTCAGATAGTTCCTGACTACACCCTAGGGAATAGATAACTAAACTTCTATGGGTTGAAAGAGCAAGTTATTTTCTCAGGGCGGAATAAGAGAATCAAGGGACTTTGGCCTCAGTTGTGTCACTAAGTTGCTATGGGAGTTTGGGCAGACCTTTTAATATTTCTTAGCCTTAATTTTCTTGACTCCTTAGAGATTAGGGATTCTTTCATCCCCCAAAGTCATTAAGTCCAGTAGGGATGGGAGTTCTTTCTTGTCAGTGTCATTCATTAATATTACACCATTCTCCCTGACGTCATGCCCCAAGAGGACTTCCAGCTTGATGTCTTTGGCATTTTCCATAAGCCTGATCCCATTTTACAATTTAGATTTCCTAACATTCTTATACTTTTGTGCCATTCTTTTGAACTCTTCCTAAGCTTGTGTGCCCCTTATTGTTTCTTTTGAATATGTCCTATTAAAATGTAAGCTTATAAGAGAGGTCCTGAGCTGTTGTCTCCTGCTGTCTCCCTCTTCCTCATGAGGATCATTTTATCATCCAAATTTCCTTCTTGAGAGCCATCTTTGGAGAGCCATCTTCTCTTTTAGGGGTTTCATACCAACTTTGTAGTTCAAATGAGATTTGACTAGATAATCTTTATGGTCTCTCCCAAATGTAAAAAATCTCTTCCTTCCTTCCTTCCTTCCTTCCTTCCTTCCTTCCTTCCTTCCTTCCTTCCTTCCTTCCTTCCTTCCTTCCTTCCTTCCTTCCTTCCTTCCTTCCTTCCTCCCTCCCTCCCTCCCTCCCTTCCTTCCTTCCCACTTTCTCTCTCTCTCTGTCTCTGTCTATCTGTCTGTCTGTCTCTGTCTCTCTCTCCCTCTCTCTCCTTTCCTTCCCCACTCTCTTTCTTTCCTTCCTTTTTTCTTTCTTGTATACATACACACAGGCTACTTTGGGAAGCTAGATGACACAGTAGATAGAGAACTGAGTCTGGAGTTGAGGACTTGAGCTCAAATTGGGCATTAGACACTTGCTACCTATGTTACCCTGGTCAAGTCACTTAACCTTTGTTTGCCTTAGTTTCCTTATCCATAAAATGGGTATAATTATAGCTTATCTCCCAAGGTTGTTGTGAGGATCAAATAAAATAATTGTAAAGTGCTTAGCACAGTGTCTGGCAACCAATCAATTAACATTTATTAAGTGCTTAGGATGTGCCCTGTGTCCTTAGCACTAGGAATACAAAAAGAGGCAAAAGATAGTTTCTACCTTCAAGAAGCTTACGATCTAATGGGAGATACTGGAATATAGTAAGTAATATATAAATGTTAGCTATTGTTATAGCCATTTTATATCATTTTTATTTTTAAGGACATATTAAGACACGTATTTATGTGTGAATGTACAGAGATGTATCTTGCATCAATACAAGTTAATTTTCCAAGTTTGTGACACTTAACAATGCTGCTAAAATTGTAACCTTGGAATGTTTTAAATGTTTTTAGCACGACTGCATGAGAAAGTATGTGACTCAAATACTAATCTAGCTTTATGAACAGAAACACATTTTGCCAGCCTACAAATAGTTTTTCCCTCCTTTCTTAGATGATAAAGTTATAGTTAAGATTAAAAAAACCACATTCTTTACAGGGTATGCTCTTATCTGCTAACAATAATCAACAGTATCCCCCTTGAGGGTATTTTCCCATATCAAGGAATCTTAGGAAAGTGTTCTATTGCATTGAAGGTGACTTTTATCTGATAAAAATCTTTTAAAGATAGGCAATTGAGTTTATTCTGTGTTGTGTTGGAATCATGGAATTGGAATATCCTTGATCTAGCAATGAATACAGTCTTTTATATATAGTTAGAGCTCAAGAAATATTGGTTCAATTTTTAATCTCCTAAATTCAGATCAAGTCCATGATATGATATACTTTTTGTACTTTTTGCTTAATTTTAAAAAAATTAGCATTTGGAAGACTTCCTTTCTGGAGATGTTGAAGAACAGCATGTATAAGCATTTGAGATGGTTTAGATGAAGCCATGCCTAGATGAAGGGAGATGGATTAGTGATCTAGAGGACTCATCTAACTAGAATCCTATATCTGTCACCTGAAATATACAAATAAATGAAATATGCCTTTGCTATCATTCATTGTAGAAATCATCATAACTCGGACTATAATTCTACTTATTGAGGGGACATCAATTATGAGGCAGCAAGCTGACACAAATGATTTCATGCTCATCTTGGAGCTCCCAGAGACCCCAGTTCAAATCATGTCTTAGGCACTAATTAGTTGTGTAATTCTGGGCAGCTTTGTGGGGCAGTGGGTAAAGTGCCAGACCTGGAGTCAGGAAAGCTCATCTTTTTGAGTTAAAATCTGGCCTCAGGGGCAGCTAGGTGGCACAGTGGATAAAGCACTGGCCCTGGATTCAGGAGGACCTGAGTTCAAATCCAGCCTCAGACACTTGACATTTACTAGCTGTGTGACCCTGGGCAAGTCACTTAACCCTCATTGCCCTGAAAAAAATAATCTGGCCTCAGACACTTGACAGCTATGTGATCCTGGGCAAGTGGCTCAACCCTTTTTGCCTCAGCTTCCTCTTCTGCAAAATGAGCTGGAGAAAGAAATGGAAAACCACTTTAGCATCTTTGTCAATAAAAGCCCAAATGGAGTCACACAGAGTCAGAAAAATGACTGAGCAACAACAACAAAAAACAGGGCAAGTTACTTAACCTCTGTTTGCCTTCGTTTCCTCATCTGGAAAATGGGGATAATAATAAGCACCTATGTCCCTACCCTTTTTTTTTTTTTGTAGTCACCATCTAGCTGCCCCGCACCTACCTTTTAAAATTATTGTGAGGATAAAATGAGATATTTGTAAAGTATTTTGCAAACCTTAACGTGCTATATTTAAGTGCCAACTATTATTCATATTCTTTGGATTAGATTTTTTGACTATGAAAAAATCTCTATTTTTGGTTTTTTATTTTATTTTTTTGAAAAATCTCTAGATGATAAAGTTTGTTTATTTAAAAAAAATTTTCCCCCATCACCACTGTCTATTTGAAACAAACCCCCAAAGGATGATATTTCAGATAAGTCCAGACAAGATGGGAAAGAATGGGCATAGGCAGAGGCAGGTCAAGAAGGTGTAATTAAGAGGCAAATATGGAAGGAAAAGAAGAGAGGATGAAGAAAGGAAGTAGATGGAATAAGAGAAAAGAAGAGAAAGAAGGAGAAAAGAAAAGAAAATAGAAATGAGGGAACAGACTGAAAAGAATTAATATTGCTGCAAACCCCCTTTTTTTTTTTGCAGTCACCCACCTGTCATCCTCTCCCAGGAGTAAGTACCCACAAGAGGAACCTGGGGACTAGGAATTAAAAATGGAGCCTATTTTTTTCTTATTATTGTGGCAGAAATGGGGAAAGGAATAATGAAACTTAAGTATTCCACAAACAAAAACATTAGACAAGTGACTAAAAGTTAAATTCTTGACTCCAGGGCCCCTCTTACCTTTTATTACTGGCAAATAAAGCAGGTTTCTAGGCCTTCCATTATATATTAGTCACATGACAATGTTTAAGTGGGTGCTCTTCTGTAAATGCAAATGTTATGGAGCCTTTTATGAAAGCTTATGTGTTTCTGGTAGTACTTAAGTTTAATAGAGTTAATACTAAGAGAGAATGAGAATTTTTAGGATTTGTTTTCTGTTAGTATAAAAAAGAGGGAAATCGAAGTCCTTCCAAATGCTGCTAACTTGTGGATAGACACCCTACACTGAGGAGTTCACGGATCTATTCGAAATGTACTCATCCACCAATAGAAGGACATCTGACGTATTTCCTTGTTCTGCTTTAGATAGATAAAGGCTTTATTAAACACCTACTGTTTTCCAGACTGTGCTAAGTGATAGGAATTACGAATATAAGCACAAAAGACTTAAGAAGCTTACATTCCAATAGGGAACGATAAAAACACGAAGGGAAACTAGGAATGGAGAGAGTTAGGGCAAAATGGAAAAGTCTGGGAGATTCAGGAGTGGATCTGGGAGAGAAGTGAGCATGGATAGCCTGAGCTCTTCATAAAAAAGGTCTTTCCAAGGGAGGAACTCGCCAATCAGAGGAGGGGGCCTCAGAGGTAGAAGCATCTCCAGGGTGGTGAGGAGGTAGAAAAAGATGAAGCATTAGGACATTGGGTTTCAAACCAAACCAAAACACATAGGGAAGCATAAACGGAGAGGGCACTGGATTTGAAGTCAGGGAATCTGAATTCAAACCCTAGCTCCGCCATATACTACCAGAGTGATCTTAGGCCAGTGATTCAACATATCTGGGCGTTTATTTCCACAAGTGTAAAATAAGAGAGATTTGACTAAATGACTTTAAAAAAGTCCCTTCCAGGGGCAGCTAGATGGCACAGTGGATAGAGCACCGGCCCTGGATTCAGGAGTACCTGAGTTCAAATCCGGCCTCAGACACTTAACACTTACTAGCTGTGTGACCCTGGGCAAGTCACTTAACCCCAATTGCCCTGCAAAAAAAAAAAAAGTCCCTTCCATCTCTAAGTCAATGATCTCATGATCCTGATAGAAATATAACTGTCAAAAAGGCTACCCAGTAAAGGAGACAGAGAAGAATTAGTTATAAAAGTAGGAAGGGAGCCCCAGGGAGTAAAGAGTCCTGGAAGTCAAAGGAACAATATGGGAATGGCCAATAATACAGTAGGGAAGTCAGTAGAGACAAAAACTAAGAAAATACTGCTAGATTTGGTGATAGTAGGTTAATCAAGGGCCAAACCTGAGCCTTCTATGTGGGACAATACATTTAAAGCTTAGACTATATTGGCCATGCTGGGGTAATTCCTTCCTTCCTTCCTTCCTTCCTTCCTTCCTTCCTTCCTTCCTTCCTTCCTTCCTTCCTTCCTTCCTTCCTTCCTTCCTTCCTTCCCTCCATCCTTTCTTTCTCTAGTCATACATTTTATACTTCTAGTTTTCAAAAATATTTCAGCTGTATTTCATGTATATTTCTAGTCTTGAAAATATTTCAGGTAGTCATACATTTTATATTTCTAGGCTTGAAAAATATTTTAGGTATAATTGAGAGTGAAGAACATTGAACTGGGAGTTGGACATCTAAGTGTCAGACCCAGTTCTGCTGTGGATGAGCTATGTGCTCTTGGGCACACCGAAATTAATTTAATTTCTCTGGTTCCCAGTTTCCTTATCTGCAAATGTAGAATGTAGACCACGTGAATTCTAAGGTGTCTATAAATATCACTATAAAATGAACACATGGTGCACTTCTAAGGAAGTTGATAAATGGGTGTATTTTTTGAATATTTTTTCATATGCAATTTATTAATTTTTTTTAGTTTTCAACATTATTTTTGTGGGGCAATGAGGGTTGAGTGACTTGCCCAGGGTCACACAGCTAGTAAGTGTCGAGTGTCTGAGGCTGGATTTGAACTCAGGTCCTCCTGAATCCAGGGCTAGTGCTTTATCCACTGCACCACCTTGCTGCCCCCTCAGCATTCATTTTTATAATATTTTGAGTTCTAAATTTTTCTCCTTCCTTCTTTCCCTTCTCTACCCTCTCCCCAAGACAACAACCAATATGATATAGGTTATACATTTACTATATCAGTCAAGTTGTGGGGAAAAAAAGCAGAATAAACAGGAAAAATCACAAGAAAGAAAAAAGAAAAAACAATATAAACGTGAAAATAGTATGCTCCAATCTTCATTCACACTTCATAGTTGTTTCTCTGGATGTGGATAGCATTTTCCATCATGAGTCTTTTGGAATTGTTTTGGATCATTGTATTGCTGAGAAGAGCTAAATTTATCATAGTTGATCATCTCAGAATGTTGCTGTTACTGTGTACAATGTTCTCCTGGTTTTTCTCACTTCATTCATTATCAGTTCTTTCAAGTCTTTCCAGGTTTTTCTGAAATCTGCCTGCTCATCACTTTTTTTTTTTTGGGTGGGGCAATGAGAATTAAGTGACTTGTCCAGGGTCACATAGCTAGTAAGTGTTAAGTGTCTGAGGCTGAATTTGAACTCAGTTCCTCCTGACTTCAGGGCCAGTGCTTTATCCACTGTGCCACCTAGTGCTCATCACGTTTTATAGCACAATAATATTCTCCATTCATATACCACAACTTGTTCAGCCATTCCACAACTGATGGGCATCCCCTCAATTTCCAATTCTTTGCCACAACAAAAAGAGCTGTTATGAATATTTTTGTATATATGGGTCCTTTTCCTTTTTTACAATCTCTTTGGGATACAGACATAGTAGTGGTATTGCTGGATCAAAGGGTATGCACAGTTTTATAGTCCTTTTGGGCATAGTTCCCAGTTGCTCTCCAGAATGGTTGAATCAGTTCACAACTCCACCAATAATGCACTAGTGTTCCCATTTTCTCACATCTTCAACAACATTTATCATTTTCCTTTTCTGTCATATTAGCCAGTCTGATAGTAGTACCTCATAGTTGTTTTAATTTGCATTTCACTAAACAATAGTGATTTAGAGCATTTTTTCATATGATCATGGATAGCTTTAATTTCTTCATCAGAAAACTTCCTGTTCATAGCCTTTGACTATTTATCAATTGGGCAATGACTTGTATTCTTATAAGTTTGACTCAATTCTCTATATATTTGAGAAATGAGGACTTTATCAGAAACCATGGCTGTAAAATTTGTTTCCCAGCTTTCTGCTTTCCTTCTAATCTTGTTTGCATTAGTTTTGTTTATGCAAACCCTTTTAAATTTAATGTAACAAAAAGTATCCATTTTGCATTTCATAATGTTTACCATCTCTTGTTCGGTCATAAATTCTTCCCTTCTCCAAAGATCTGATAGGTAAACTTAAAAGGGTGCATTTCAAGGGGGAAGGCAAAGTGGTGAGTAGGAGACCATGCCATACACATGAAGATTGTTAGGAGAAACTGGGGATGTTTGGAGCAGAAAAGTCATGATCATTACCTTAGGTGTTGGAGGATTATCCTTGCAGAGAGATTAAACTCACTCTGCTTGGCCCCAGAAGAACAATGAGGGGATTTTATAGAGAAGCAATTGTTTTTCCTGGCATTGTCTTCCACAGTTTAGCTCCAACCTGCTTCTGTCCCCCTCCCCCAATCTTATCTATATTGTTCCCATTCCAGACCATTTGCCTTTAGAGCATGCCTCCATACCTTTGCTCATGTGGCTCTCCAATTCTGGAATATCCACTCTTTCAATTTTTATCTGTGAAATTTCTATCCATTCTTTAACCACCCAGCTCATATCCCACCTCCTGCATAAAGCCATGCTTGATTGCCCAGTTAATAAGATAGTTCTCTCTCAAATCTCACATAAATCTTTGTTTTGCAATTCTTGAATGCTCTCAGCATGTAATTACATACCATCTGTGTTTGTATCTTATCCCCCTACCAGTGTGGTAAACTCCATGGGGCAAAGACTGTGCCTTATCTAAAATTTGCATCTCCTTCAGTGCCTAGCATGGTGTTTTGCTATGTGCATAATAAATATCCACCAAATAAATCATTGTTGAGAGCCAGACTTTGACTGTATTGAAATGAGAATGTTCTAGCCATTTTGTATCTCCTGGCTATTTTTTGCTGCCTGTTCCAAAGTAGAATGTGCTGCCTTGGTGGGTAATGAGTTTCTCTATTCTTGGAGATCTTCAAGTAGAGACTGGATTATTAGGTAGAGATAGAGGAGAAAACTTTGAAGACACTTCCAACTTGAAGAGTCTGCGTGATTTTGTGATTCTAACATTGTGATGTTCTGAATAAAAACGTGTCTTAAATTCTCAAAGAACAGAGAGATGCTCTCCATTTCTAGAAACTAAGTGAAACTTTGGCTGCCCTTCAAGAACACAGAGTTCACCAAATCAGAGATCAATGAACTGAACTCTTTCCCAAACTACTGAGGGAGATCACTGCATAAAGAGCTGGGGTGTAAACTCAGATGTTCTTTGAACCATACTTGTGAAAAACATATCAAATGCAATATTTCTAGTCCCACTATCTTTGATTGCCTGAAATAAGATGATTTCTAACATTTTTATTTTATCTATGTCTTACCAAACAGCAAAAAATAGTTCTCAACTCTGATTATGGAAGCACCTGATTATGGAATAATGAGTAGTACTAGGATAGATGCAAGTAGAGCCAGGACGCCTCCTAGTTTGTTGGGAATTGATCGTAGGATTGCGTAGGCAAAGAGGAAGTATCATTCTGGTTTGATATCAGGGGAATATGTTAGAGAATTAAAAAATAGTCTTTGGGAAATATTTAAAATATGAATTTTCTTTTTCTTAGTCTTTATGTTTTTTAATATACTTGTCACAAGAACTGTGATTATGTGAATGCAAATGGTTACTGGTCCTAGTCATTTCTTGCTCTCCTGATTTTTAAACTCCATTGTAGTGATGATGACTCAGAGAGGGATTCATTTTATTTTCAAAACAAGTAAGCCAGTATATATTTATATTTGTATTTAAATAACAACCTCTTTCTCAATTGTATCTGTCTTGGAATGAGGATATCACAAATGGAAGAAGATATTGTGTAGGCTCCAATGTTTCTGTGATGACTTATTTGGTTCCAACAAATCATCTTTAAATAGGTAAGATACCTCCCTGAAAATGAGAAGGAAGGGCAAGGAAAAATGAGAACTACTTTCTTTATCCATCTCACTCTAGAAAATAGCATGAGCAATTTGAGAGAGAAGGTGTTTTGTGCAGCACAGAATTTGTTGGGCTTTAGGAATAAACAAAGGATAAGGCATTGACAATGAAAAACAATTCTTTAGGTAGCCATATTAAGAAATAATACAGTGAATAGCTTTCGGCAATTGTGATGATAAAACAGATAATAGTGGTCAGATTAATTAAAAAACAATTCTGGAAAGCAATGATTGTGAGTCATGCTTGCTCCTCAAGACCTGGAGACTTTTATCTAGATTTATGGATCATTTACAGAGGGTTTGGTGTGAATACTTCTTTCAACCATCCCTCTTCATATATTCCATTATAAGTTATTACTCTTTGGTCATGTGATATTCAAGGAAAACAAATGAAAGTTTCTATGTTAGTGGAATGATCAGACCAGGGCTGGAACAGCCCATTTCACTTTCTTTGACTGGGTGGCAGTCTTGTAAACTCCCCAACACTTAGGTGGCTATGATATAGTGGAATGTGGGTCAGGAGACCTGGAATTTGAATTCTAGTTTTGCCACTAACTCTGTGTGATCCTGAGCAAGTCACTTAGCCTGGATCAATTTTCTTTTTTGTAATGTGATGGGGTTAGCATTGATGATTGCTTCTAGTTTTATGACTTCAGTGGTTTCTTTTAGGCTACTTCAAGTATAGACAATGAAAGACTAGTAAAATATATAAGCTTCTTTAGGTCAGGGGCTATTTTCAACTCTGAAACTAGGATGAGGTCATAGAGCTTTGCCACAGGATATGAAATTTAAAGGTTGCCAATAGCTTCCTCAATGGACCTGTTTCCTTCCCCACCTAGACATGTCCCCTGGAAGCAATCTTGTTGGTGGCATTTTTCTTCCCCCTCCAGCTTCTCCCTCTGGCAGATGTACCCCAGGTAATTTTCCCTACTCCCTGTTGCCTGAGGATCAAAAATTGCTAGTTATAGCTCTGACTGTATCGTTTTTATCTTTGCATACTCAGTGTCTGGTTCAGTGGTTTGCACATTGTAGTTGCTTAAAAAATATTTTTTGAGTCATTGTTTGATTAGGGCTAGGGCATGGAATGAGTCCAACTTTTCCTAACTCCAGGTTCTTAGCAACTATCTTTAGCAAAGTCCTACATGAGAATAATGAGAATATGTGATTTGGTAGAGTCAGTAGACTGGAGGAAATATATACAATAGATGGAATTGTTTATCTTTTCAAGGAAGAGGTAGTAGTAATTACAGATCCATTTGTTACTTTAATTGAAAAAAATCAATTTTGATCCATTTTGGGTTTTGAATTGCCATTTGCTGTTAGCTTTATTTATTTGATTTTTAAAAATTTGTCCTGTGATACAATAACCTCAAGACACAAGTCTAAAAAAAGCCAAATATCCCAAACCAAAATAAAATAAAAACCAAACCCAAACCAAGTAAAATACTGGAAACTCTCCTAATGGATAGTTTTTCAGTGTGTGGTTTTGAATATTCATAGAATCATAAATCTTACAGTTGAAAGTCACCTTAAAAGATGATCCCTACCTTCGATAGCTTTGTATACATGGGGCATTTAAACAATATTCTTTGAACGAATCAGCACATTTTTCAGGTAAAGGGACACCCAAAGAAATTAAGTGACTGGTTCAGGATGACCCAGCTACATATAGGCACAGGAAGGACTGGAGTTTTGCCCTTTGGTGCTGTGTTCTTTGTAATGTTTCATGTAACCTATGTTGCAGGGAGCTGACATATAATTCAGATACATTACCCATAGCTAATATTAGGATTTTATAGTTTGATCTCTACCTGAGGACCTTTCACTCACTACTTATAAACTATTCAGTGATAATGATGATTGATAATGGTGATGATGACCACTACTAGCATTTTTTTTTAGTGAGGCAATTGGGGTTAAGTGACTTGCACAGGGTCACACAGCTAGTAAGTGTTAGGTGTCTGAGGCCGGATTTGAACTCAGGTCCTCCTGACTCCAGGGCCAATGCTCTATCCACTGCGTCACCTAGCTGCCCTACTACTAGCATTTTAAAACCACTTTAACACTGGTAAAACATTTTACAAACATTTCATTTTATCCTAATAACAATCCTATGAGGTAGCAACTATTATTATTATTCCTATTTGTGATTATTGCCCATGAGGAAACTGAAGCAGAGATTAAGTGAATTGTCCAGGGTTATACAACTATTAAGTGTATAAGCCTGGATTTGAACTCAGGTCTTTCTGAATACAGATGCAGTGTTCTCTCCACTGTGCCACCATTACATGATTTTTCTATTTTGGGGGATCTCTAGAACACACGCTCCATGAATGAGAAAGGATTTTCTACTCTAGTTTCAAATGATCATTAGTGTGGCATCAATTGGAACTTTCTAGTGTTTGCTAGAAAGTGCTGGGTGTGATTGAAAGTGTTATTCAAATGTGACTTATTAATGTTATTATTAACAATTTCAAGGCTAGTTATGCAGTGTGGCATAGACAAAGGTCAATACTTTGTGTTAAAACTTTAGCATTAATTTAGTAGCATTAACCAGGCATAGTGTATGAAGTGCTCAACTTGGAGTCTGAAAGACCTTTGTGCAGATCTTGCCCCTGACACTTCCTAACTGTGTGATCCCTTGGCAGATGATTTTGAGCTCCAGAGAAGTCTTTAAGAACATAAATCATAGATAGTTCTTGGTATGTATCAATGCAGGGAGTTCCTATGCCAATGAAATCATGTGACTTTCTAAACCATTATATTGACATTTAGACAAGAATTCCCATGTCATAATGACTGCAACAATGTAATGGAAAACACATGAACAGTATCAGAACTTTGATTAAAGTCTGACTCCAGAGTATCAATGGTAGATGATGCATGCTTCCCACCTTGTTACAGAGAGGTGGTGGACTATAGGTGAGGAATGGGGCATATGTTCTCCCACCTGGCCAATGCATTGGTTAATTTTGTTTAATTTTACTACCTTGTTATAAAGAGGTCTTTTCAAAGTTTGTGTGTGTGTGTGTGTGTGTGTGTGTGTGTGTGTGTGTGTGTGTGTGAGAGAGAGAGAGAGAGAGAGAGAGAGAGAGAGAGAGAGAGAGAGAGAGAGAAAGAGAGAGAGAGATCATTGGGAAATAACACTGATAAAAAAATGGAGCAAAATTTTTTTAAAACCCTGTATTGTTGTATTAGTGTTCTTTTATTTAGGGCTGCATTTCCCCCCACTTTCCTGGTCAGGAAAGTCTTGTAGTCAACTGTTTGGAGTGAGCTCTTCTTCTTCTTCTTCTTCTTCTTCTTCTTCTTCTTCTTCTTCTTCTTCTTCTTCTTCTTCTCCTCCTCCTCCTTCTCCTTCTCCTCCTCTTCCTTTTTTTCCTCCTCCTCCTCCTCTTTCTCCTCCTCCTCTTCCTCTTTCTCCTCCTTCTCCTCCTCCTCCTTCCTATTGGGGTTAAGTGACTTGCTCAGAGTCATACAGCTAGTAAGTGTCTGGAGATGGATTTGAACTCAGGTCATCCTGACTACTAGGGAATTGTTTAACTTCTTTTGGTTTCCTTGTCTCGCCCGAAAAATGAAACAATTGGGTGAAATGGTCTTTAACATTCTTTCTTGCTCTATGATTCTCTGCTAACATAGTAAGGCTGATTTTTTTTACCCCCTTTCAAATTTGTGCACCTTGTGCATAAGAAAGGAGCCTCTATTTTGACATACTTCTGCCTGGGGACCCATATGCCACACATTAGAATATATTGGATTATTTGGCTGGGTGTATTTATGGCATTAGGAATAGTAATAGGACTTGAGAAATAAATTCTTCAGTAATGTTTCATTTAGTTTTCAAATAAAGTTACCCAGTGAGCTATTGAAACACGGTAGCCTGATCCCTTGGTTGTATCTGGTGCTGGGGAGAAATAAAAAGCATGACTCGACCTTGTGCTTGAAGATATTTTCAGTAAAGCAGATATTTTTGATTTAGTGATTTCCCCTCAAATAGCTGGTCCTTCAGGAACATAAACAGCTAAATGACATTGCATTAGGAGGAATGCCAAAGACCCCCATACCAACTGCATTGAGGACCTGTGGATAATAACTGTGAGGTTTCCCTTGCAGCCAAAAGCTTTCTTTTTCTGTGACTTACATGTGTTTGACTCACCATATTGCATGCATTGTAGAGGAAAAAAATAAGCACATGAGAATGTTTTTTTTCCTTCACTCCTGGGGGGGAAAACCAGGAATTGACAATTAGGTTCAGAGACAGATAAAATGAAAAACCTGAGACCAAGATCTAAAGAAAGAAAAGATTCACTAACTCCCAAACCCAGCAACACAGATAACATCTATCATATTAGAATTTATACTAGACCCTAAATGGAAAAAATGATTTACTTAATGAGTTATTGTTTGAGATTTTACTTATTGATCTCTTATGACATAACACTTTGTTTTATGACTAGAGGCCACCAGTTGGCAGAGCAAATAGAATTCTGGGCCTGGAGTTGGGAAGAACTGAGTTCAAATCCTACCCTCAGCACTTCCTATCTGAGTGATCCTTTGGCCAGTCATTTAAACTCTGTATGATGCACTTTCTACAACTGTAAAATGGGGGTAATAATAGCACTGACATCACAAGGTTGTTGTGAGGAGCAAATGAGATAACATTTGTAGATGATTTAGCACTGGTACAAAGTAAGCACATAATAGATACTTTTTTCCTTCCTTCTTCCTTTCCTCTCTTTCTTCTTTCCTCCCTCCCTCCCTCCCTTCCTTCCTTCCTTCCTTGCTTCCTTATTATGCTCCTTCAATCCTCCCTCCCTCTCTGCCTTCCTCTCTTCCCTCCTTCCTTCCCTCCCTCCTCCCCTCCTTCCCTCCGTCCCTCCCTCCCTCCTGTGCTTCCTCCCTCCCTCCCTCCCTTCCTTCCTTACATTCCTTCTATCCTTCCTCCCTCTCTCCCTTCCTCTCTTCCTTCCTTCCTTTCTTCTTTTGTTCCCTTCTTTCCTACCCTCAAATGCACTTATCATGTAATATTGTGTTTTATTATTAGTTGAGTTTATATTCATTTTCCTCTCCCAGATCACAACCCCCATGAAGGGCAGGTATTATTTTTATTCTAAGCTTTGTATCTCCCTCAATGCCAGCCTTCTTGGTCTGCTACAGTAGATACTTAATAAATGTTCATTTGAATGAATCATTAAGTGGCAGATTTCAGCTTGCTTTAAAGAAAACCTTCCCATTTTGTACTTCTGGTTCAAAAGCAGACAAGGGCTGCCTTGGGAATTAGCAGTCTTCCTGTTCCTAGAGGTTTGGGATGACTATTTGATGGTGACATCGTAGAATAGATTTTTGTCCAGGTATGGGTTACACTGGAGCGGGTAGGTAGCACAGTGAATAGAGCACCAGGCTTAGATTCAGAAAGATCTGAGTTCAAATCTGCCCTCAAACACTTACTAGCTGTGTGAACCTGGGTAAGTCACTTAATCCCTATTAGCCTCAGCTCCTCATCTGTGAAATGGTGGCACACTGGAGAAAGAAATGGCAAACCACTCTAGTATCTTTGCTGAGAAAACCCCATGGACAAAAGTCCATGGGGTCATGTAGAGTTAAACATGACTGAATGATTGAACAATAGTGGATTAAACTAGATGACTTTCAGGGTGATTTCTAATTCAGATTCTATAATTCTGTGAAAACTTAAAGCCTGATGTAAACATGAGTTATTATCATTGGGCGCAGAACTGTTTAGTCTGGCACTGATGATATAGGTGTGAAAATTTTGAAAACTATTTCCATTTTCTTTTGGATTCCAATTCATTTCTTATGCAGAGTTGGTATATAGCTATTTCAAGATTCAAGGATGCTTTCTTAGAGAACTGAGATAGAAAACTCTGAAGGGGGCAGTGAATATTTTTTGACTCTCTACACACAGATATAGGTTTTTGCTGAAGTAATTTAAGCAAGAAAAATATATAGTTTTTCCTTACATGGACTAAATAACTATAGCTTTATAAACAACCTTAGAAGCCATCAAAGTGTAAAATTATAAAAGCAAGCTAGTTCTCCAGAAAACATTCCCATTTACTTTTTGATAAATCTTCAAATGTTTATTGAACATCTATTTTAAAGGATAGAAATCTTTCAGAGTTGTATGGCAGGGTGTTTGTAGAATGACATGATCCTAGATTTGGAAGGGATAATGATTTATATAGTCCTTCAAGGATTGCAAAGAACTTTTCAAATGTAACTGCATTTTTTTCCTCCCAACAACCACGAGAGGTAGGTGATATTATAATCTCCATTGTTGTTGTTTGTCCTTCATTCCCAAAGAGGGCCATGACATTGGGTGATGTCATGACTTGCAGTGAACTGGATTTAAGTGAGGGAGGGCTGTGCAAGGTCACCAGCTTTACTCTCTACTCCAGAGCCATCTGGGCCCAGTGGCAAGATATATATCAGGATTACTGGAAATGGCCCTGGATATTTAAGGTGATTGAAGTTAAGTGACTTGCTCAGGGTAACACAGCTAGTAAGTGTCTGAGATGAGATTTGAACTCAGTTCCTTCCAACTTTAGGGCCAGTGCTCTATCCATTGCACCACCTGGCTGTCCCAATCTCCACTGTACAGATGAGGAAACTGAAGCAGAGAGAAGTTGAGTGACTTCCTCAAGGTAATATAGCTAGTAATTTGAACTCAGATCTTCTTGACTCCACACAAGTTAAAGGTTCTTAAATTCTTTGGTCTCAGGACCCCTTCACACTCTTAAAAATTATTGAGAACCTGCCAAAAGAATTTTTTGTTTATGTGTGTTTTATCTATTGATATTTACTGTATTAGAAATTAAACCATCTTAGTATTATTATGGAAATAGTTTTGCTATTTCTGACCCCCTGAAAAGATCCTAGAGAACCCCAAGGTTCCCAAGATGACATTTTGAGGACCCCTGATGTAGTCTCTCCCATCACCAAAAAAGTTGATCTTCTATAACACTCCTTACAAATGGTCATCTAGTCTTTGCTTGCAAACTTCTACTGATGTAGATTTCCCCCCTAAACCCTCTTCTTCCCCACCTTCCCAATTACCATCAAGGGTACCACCCTCCTCTTAGTCCCTCAGTCTCACAGTATAGGTGTCATCCTTAACTCCTCACTGTCTTTTATCTTTCACAACCAATCTGTTGATGACGCCTGTTAATTTGACTATCTTTGCACCCTCTCTTGAATATGCCCGCTTCTCTCCTCTGACACTGCCACCACTTGAGCACAGACCCTCATTACCTCACATCTGGATTATTTCAATAGCCTCCTGGTAGGTCTGCCTGCCTCAAGTCTCTCCCCATTTCAATCTATCTTCCAGTGATTTTCCCAAAGTGTTGATCTGACCATGTCAGTTCTCCACTCAATAAAATCCAGCGGCTCTCTATGATATCTAAGATTAAATACAACATTCTCTGGCATTCAGTTGCTTCTTTTTTGTGTGTGTGTGTGTGTGTGTGAGGCAATTGGGGTTATGACTTGCCCAGGGTCACACAGCTAGTAAACGTTAAGAGTCTGAGGCCAGATTTGAACTCAGATCCTCCTGAATCTAGGGCTGGTGCTCTATCCACTGTACCACCTAGCTGCCCCCAATGTGCTTCTTAAAACAGCTTCTTCCTACCTTTCCGTAAGTCTTCTTATACCTTACTCCCTGCCATGTGCCCTTGATCCAGTGACAAAGGCTTCCTGGTTGTGACATGAACAAGATACTCTCTGCCCTGGGCATTTTCTCTGAAGGTCTTACATACTTGGAATGCTCTCCTTCCTCATCTATGACTACTGCCTTCCTTGGCTTCCTTAAGGCCCAATTAAAATCCCATCTATAGGAAACATGTCCTAGACCCTCTTAATTTGAATGACTTCGTTAACTATTAAAAAAAACCCTATCCTTTGTGTAGCTTGTTTATACATATTTGTTTATTTATTGTCTCCTCCATTAGATTGTGAGCTCCTTGAGGGCAAGGTCAGTCTTTTGCCTCTTTTCTGTATCTCCAGTGCCTGGAACATAGTAGGTGCTTAATAAATGTTTATTGATTGATGGGAAACTCCCTACCCAATAATGATGATGATGACGACAACAGCTAGCATTTATATTCAGATTTGCAAAGTGCTTTTGAGGCAATCCATTTTACTTTTGGACATTTTTAATTGCTTGAAAGATTTTCCTTACATCAAGTTGGAATCTGTCTCTCTATAATTACCTTACTAGTTTTGTTCATGATGATTCTCACTGCAGCCTAAGATTGCATTCACTTTTGGGATTATCATATCAGACACTTGGCTCATACTGAGTTTGCATTCAGTAAAATTCATAAATCTTTCAGACAAACTGCTATCTCACTATACTACCACCCTTGTCCTACAAGTGTAAGAGTATGTTCCAGCTTCTGATTCTCACTGTTGGTAGCTTGGCAGGGAAAAGGCAGGTTTTGGGGTGTGGCAGTGTTCAATAGAAATTGGCTTATATTCTATCTCTGACATAGGTACCATTTTTGGCCCACCATATGCTCATAGTATGAGATACCATAGGGGGTACAAGAAAAATGTGAAAATTGGCCCCTATCCCAGAAGAATTTACAATTGGATTGGGGAGAGTATTTATGTGTGTGTGTATATATATATATGTATATGTATGTATATGTATATACACACATGAGTATTATATATGTATATGTGCACATATAAACACATATGCATTTGTGTGTAAATATGTATATATATACACTATATATAAATATATATGAAAATTTGAAAACAACACAAGAAAGTATTTTATTAATTTCTAAATTATATAGTACCAATAGTTGGGGCTATAAATCACATATCTAACATTTTGTCTAATGCAGGTGTTCTTAATCTGGGTCAGTTTTTTTCAATTCAATTCAATAAAGATTTCTTTATTGAAGAAAATAAAAGATACGAAAAAGAAAGTCCCTGCCCTCAAGGGACTTACAATCTAATGGGGGAAGACAACGCATGAAAGGAAATTAAAAAGCTAGAGGTGGGCACCAGGGGCAGTTCATCCAGGGGCATGATGATCAGTAGAGTTGTAGGTGGAAAATGGAGAGTTACCTGGAAAGTTCTGATCTGAACCCTCTATAAAGGAAGACTTTAGGGATAGTGTCATCTCTAAATCCACGTAATTCAGGTCTGATCAAAAAAATTTTTATCCTGTCATTAGCACCACAAATTCACAGGACCATAGCTGAAAGATCACCCTGGACTCCTCATTTTACAGGTGATAAAATTGAGTCACAATCAGGTCAAGTGACTCATCTGGAAGTAGGGCAATTGAATTCCCAGTTCTATGGCCTCTGCCATTCCCCAGTGCTTTGTATCAATACTTTTAAAAATATCCCCTTTCACTGGGATTTCATTAATGTGGGTGCTCCTTCCAGTGGTGGAGATAGTAGCCCATCCATGTCTGCCCATTCTAAATGTCTCTAATCTATGTCCACCCACAAATCCATCTGGGAGTAGCTTCTTGGAGATTAAATAGCTTGCCCATTGGTATATAATTTATACGTGTCATAGGGAAATCTTCTGGACTCCAAGGCCTGCCCTGTAGCCATAGAACCACACTTCCTCTCTATTATCATTATTATTAATTACTTGAATATTTCAATTGATCTACAATCTCATTGACATGGTTCTTCCATCAGCTATGCAGACTACAATGCATCCATGCCTGCCTATCCTATGGAATCCTTCATGTCCTCCCATAAGTTTGTCACAGGGGACCCTGCTAATGTGCTGGGAGCCATGCTCATTTTTTTTTTTTTTAACATCATGAGGATACTTATGGAGCCAGCTCACTCATTCCACTTTCTTTTTTGATCATATTTTTTCTTTTCTTTGTTTTGGAAATTTTTCTTCATTTTAGATTGTGAACTTTATAAACATCAACAAAAATAAACATTTCAATATATAAAGAAAATCAGAAAAGGAGATTGCATATAAAATTGTGAATCTTTACTACATACAGCTTCTTTTAAAGTATGTAGTATATTTAACATAATAGTACCCACACTGCCCTACTGATCTGTGTCTCTTGAGAATTTTCATTCACTCTCTTCTGTATATTTCTTATAGTGTTTTATTGATGGTCTTTTTTCCTTCCTCTTATTGGGCATCTCTATTACTACTCCCCTCTCATAAATCTCCATTCTTCTTTCTTCTCTCCATACTAAATCCCATGTAAAAACTTTCCCTTGTAACAAGTATGGTCAAGCAAAGTATATCTACACTTTGGCTGTGTCTGAAGAGATATGTCACAATATGCATCTCTAGTCTGTCATCTCTTCTTTAAAAATTATTTTATTATGTTCTCAACATCCAGAAAAAAGAACTGTGGTTTATGAATGCAGATTGAACCATACTGCTTCTACTTTTGGGATGTTTTTATTTCCTTCTTTTTTGAGGTTTTTCCCTTGTGCTCTGACTCTTCTTTCACAACATGACTAATGCAGAAATATGTTTAATGTGATTACACATTTATAACCTATATTAGATTGCTTTCTGTCTTGGGGAGGATGGAGGGAAGGTAAAGAAGGGAGGGTGGGAGAAAAATTTGGAACTAAAAATCCTATGGAAACAAATGTTGAAAACTTCTTATATGTAACTGAAAAATAATAAAATACTGAACTACAAAAAATTATGAGAAGTGAAAAATTATTCTATTTTTAATTTATTGAATAAATTAAAAGCACTTCCATAACATAGTATAATAAAAAGATGATTTAACATGAAACTACAAATCTATTATGTACAGCTTGCTATTCCTTTAAAAAATAGAATAAACTTATCTGTAAATTTCTGTTTTTTCCTTTTTTTCCCCTTCTTTTCCTCCTGCTCTAGAGATGGCTACCATTATATATAAGTAAATGTGTATATCTTTATATGTATGTATGTATCTATATCTAATCTATATCTATATATGGGTATAAAATTATTCTATGCATACTCTGTTTTATCAGTTCTTTCTCTGAATACAGATAGCATATGTCCTTTATAGTTAATTTGGGTATTTATAAGTCTATCACCTCTGTGAAGATTTATCATCAGTCCTCTGGGCTCCTGATTGGTCATTGCATAGATCAGACCTCTTGTGTTTTAGTTGTTTTTCTTTTTTTTCTTTGCAGTATTCTAGACATTACATACTTTCGTCCACTGGATGTTTTTACTTGATTCTGAATTAGTTCATTAAAGTCTTCCTAGGTTTCTTGGATTCTCTCTCTCTCTCACTCTCTCTCACTCTCTCTCTCTCTCTCCCTCCCTCCTCTCATCTCTCTCTCTCTCTCTCTCTCTCTCTCTCTCTACCTACCTACCTACCTATCTATCATCTATCTATTATCTATCTACTATTTATTCATTCATCTATCTATCCATTTGTTTAATTGTTCATCATTCTATCTACCTACCTATTTATTGTAGTACAATAATATCCAGTTATATACATATGTTTAACTTGTTAATCCATTCACTAATTGATGGGGACCCCTTTTGTTTACAGTTCCTTGCTATAATAAAAAGTGCTATTATAAATAATTTTGTACATATGGAGCCTCTGCTCTTTTCTTTGATTTTTTTTGGGTAGAGGTTTAGGGATAGTATTGCTATTAAAGGATATGTACAATTTAATGTCTTTTGGTATATAATTCCAAATTGTTTTCCAAAATAGATGGATGGATTCCCAAGTCTTCCAACAGTACATTAGTGTGCCTGTTCTCCCACAGCCCGTGTAACAACTGTCATTTCCCCTTTTTTGCTATTTTTGTCAATCTGATCGGTATGAGAGTGGTAGAACAACTGATCATGTGTTTTTTGGAAGATATCCTTTGTTTCTGTTCTTCCAACTTCATTATTTGCCAGGTGTTTCAGCCCACTCACAGCCACTATACACTTCTCCATTGCCCTCAGAGTACTTTTCATTTTTAATTCTTCAGAGACTGTGGTTTTCCATGTCTTGCAGCCACACAATAACTCTATTATTATTAGATTATAAAACAAAACAAAATAATCCTGCCATTCTATAAGACATCAGAAAAACTAATTTGGGAAGGAATAATAATAGCATCTGACATTTATATAGTGTTTTAAGGTTTTCAAAGTGCTGTTCTAGCTACATTATCTCCTTTCAGCCTTCAAAACTCTGCAAGATAGTTACTTAATAACAGCATTATTGTTTCACAATATTTCACGAAAACTTCTGGTTGTACAGAGCATATTCTGGTTTTTGAAGGTCAGCTTTTTTAGTGTCTCATGATAATAGCTCAAACAGTTGGCCCAGGCTATGATCTCATTCACTCATTTATTCAAAAATGTATTGTGTCAACTATGTGTATGTGCCAGGCACTAGGGCTGCAAAGACAAAAATGAAACATTCGCACCTCACGATTGGTGCAAGGTAAGCATACATTTTTTTCTAGTTAAATAGCTGTCCACTCTAGTGTATTTAAGGTAACAGTAAAGTATCATATTATTCAGGAACAGGCCAAAAAGCTTTTGACTAACCGTGTGACCCCCTGCCCCTGAAAACCTAATCTTGCCTCTTGGGCTAAGGTCTCCATCTTGCAACTTCAGCTCTTACCTGTCTTGACCAATTAATTATGGTGAAACCAAGAGAGGTGTTTTTAAAGTACTGAAATCTGTCTTCTCTACTGGAGGTTCTAAGACAGAAGGGTAAAGAAAAGACAGCTCATTACAGATAAAGCCAGGAATTAGTCTCCTGAACTGCCCTTGCCACTAAAACAGGATCTTGCCCTTCTAAGTCCCACAAGAATGACCTAAAAGTGATGATAAGTAAACGCATTGGAAGATAAGAAAAGATTTTCTTTTTTTTTTTGTTCAGGATATTTAAAACAGTAGAAACAGAATTCCTCCTTTCAATTAAAAATGACATGCTTTAAATTAAAGCTGTGAGCTTTACATTTTGAGCAGGCACACCAACTAGATTCCTAATCAGAATGTGATGCCCTTGAAGAATTACTCCATTACCACTCACACACACACAAAATTATTGTCACCACCAGCAGCAGCAGCACCACCACCACCACTGTCATTATAATCAAAACAGTAACACACATACAACATCATCATCACCACCAATAATAACATGTGCAACATCAGCATTACCACCATCATAAACAGTAACACATACCACTACCACCACCACCATCAATGGTAACACACAACAACATCACCATCAACAGCAACATGCGCAACAACAATATTAACACCAACGTCAACAGTAACAGTACAACCACCACCACCACCATCACCATCATCACCACCAACAACACCTGTAATACACGCACAGGATCTGCTACAGAGTAAAAATCATTTCCTTCCTGTTCCAGGGAGTGATTTGACATGCCATCATAGTCATTCTTTGCTTGTGCAGATGTGACAGATGTGGCCAAAGAAAACTGCTCAATTTGTTTGCTCCCAGTAGCAGCTCATGCAGTGCTCTTGACAGCCATTTGCCAAAAGGTGGGTTTGGGGAGAATAAAACAGAAGCAAATAACTAACCAAAGGATTTTTAATAATTTGGAAGAAAGAGATATTCAGCAGGATGGTCATTAATATAATGACTTGTACTGCCGTTGCTAGTGCAATTGCCATCATAAAATAAATATGCAAAACTAAATTCCCGAGTGTCATAAAATTCTCAAGTATCTTGTAGGGTGCATTTATTCGATTTAGGGATTGCAACTCACAAGAAAATTGGCTAACAGGGGCAATTTGTTCCTTTGAGTGTCTATCTTAAAAGTTGCTCAGAACCGGAAAGCTAAACTATGTACTTATGTGGTATGATTTTACTGATTTTTTTCGGGGAGGGTGGTGGTGGTACAGACCTGTGATTTTATCAGTGTTGGGAACCATCAGTGTGGAAATTTCCTCCACTGATCTAGATCAGCAATTCATCTTTACCTAACAGTCTTTGGCAGTTGCTGGGACACTAAGAGGTCAAGTGATTTGCCTAGGGTCATACAGGTGGTATGATCATTTGCCAGAAGGTGGGTTTAGGGAGAATAAAACGGAAGCAAATAACTAACCAAAGGATTTAATAATTCAGAAGAAAGTAATATTCAGCAGGATGGCCATTAATATAATTACTTGTACTATTGTTACTAGTGCAATTGCCACCATAAAATAAGCAGAAAAAGTTGAATTACTGTGTGGACTGAAATCTCATTCTAACTAATTCCAAAGCTGACCTTTCCATTACATCATGCTATTTCAACTTATGTTACAATTAGACTTACAAACTTAGATTTCATAGGAATATTGTTTAAATGTGGGTAAATCCCAACCTCTCTGAACCTCAGTTTCCTCATCTATAAATAGACTTTTTGACTAAAGGTAAAATGAACCTTTAAGGTCTCTTCTAGCTCTGAGTCCATGATCTTCTGATCCTCTGAATTCTGACTCTTGTTCACCATAAATGTCTCCTCCAAACCATCTTAGATCCTTTTGGGTCAGTTGATTCATTTAAAAAATGAATTGTAATTTGTTTAACATGATTATACACATGTAACTTATATTGGATTACTTTGCTGTCTTAGGGAGGAGAGAGAACAATTCGGAACTCAAAATCTTATAAAAAGGAATGTTGAAAACTACCTTTACATGTAATTGGAAAAAATAAAATACTACTAAGTAAAAAAAAAAACTGAATTGCAATGCAGCAATTCTTAGGGTCAAATATTTTTCTGTTCAGGGAAAAATTGATTTTGGTTATTGTTAATATAAATTTTTATAGTTATATGCTAGATCATCTGACCCAACAGGTTTTTATTTATTGTTGTTATTGGTATGTACAATGAAACAAAGAACTGTCTGTCTGGAAGAGTGGTTTGATTTACTACTTATGCCTTGTACCATAACAACTATCCTTGCTCACTAACCCATGCCTAGTTAATCCCACTGCTGGCCCAACTCTGACTGTGCTCAGAACCCACATGAATATGTGAATATAAATGTATCAGCACAACGTATTATAAAAATACTTGTTAATAATGGCATACATTTATCTAGTGTTTGTGATAAGAAATACATTATTTCATTTTATCTTCATGATAAATGACAATAATACAATCCATTCTCCATACAGCTGCTAAATTGTTATTACCAAAGCACAAGTGGGACCATATTATTCTCTTGCTCAAGAAGTTTCAGGGACCCCCTTTTATCTCTGGGATCAAATTTGAATTTCTCTACTTGGCATTCAAAGACCTTCATAATTTGGCTTCAGCTTTTCCCCCCTTTCTTTCCTTTCTTCTCTTCCCTCCCTCCCTCCTTCCTTCCTTCCTTCCTTCCTTCCTTCCTTCCTTCCTTCCTTCCTTCCTTCCTTCCTTCCTTCCTTCCTTCCTTCCTTCCTTCCTTCCTTCCTCTTTCCCTTTTTTGAAGTTCCATCTCCTGCCTCTGCTTTTTTTCCCAGGTTTCTTTCTCATTCTTTAAATGCTCTTCCTTCTTACTTCTATTCCTTGAAATCCCTAGCTCCCTTCAAGGCTCAATACCTATAGGAGGAATTTCCTGATCCCTTAAAATAATACTTTCTCTTACCCCTCCCTAAATTACTTTACAAATTCTTACTTGTATTCATCTTGTATCTCTCAAGTATATAATCTTCTATAGGGGAGGGGCAATTTTTTTTTTGATCTTCATATCTCCAGTTCTTAGTACAGTGCCTTTGGTAGGTCTTTAATTAATACTTTTTGAATTGAATTTAAAATGACAATAGCAGAGATTGCTAGTGGTGGGATGGGTGTAACTCTAATCCTGAAGTCAGAAGTTCAGACTCAAGTTCATATCTAACCTCAGACACTTATTCACTGTGTCACCGTGGGCAAGCCACTAAAGCTCTCTCAGACTCAGTTTCTTCATCTGCAAAATGAAAAGAATAGCATCTACCAACCAAATTATTGTGAGGATAAAATGAGATTTTTTTTGGGGGGTAGGGCAATGAGGGTTAAGTGACTTGCTCAGGGTCACACAGCTAGTAAGTGTCAAGCGTCTGAGGTCAGATTTGAACTCAGGTCCTCCTAAATCCAGGGCCAGTGCTTTATCCACTTGGCTACCTAGCTGCCTCCAAAATGAGATATTTTTAATAATTGCTTTGCAAACCTTAAAGCATTATAGAAATGCTGTTTATTATTATTACCATGTGAGGTAGGTATAGTATTACTATCTCCATTTTAGAAATGAGGATACTGAGGTTCAAAGTGGTTCAGTCACTTGCCTAAGGTCACACAGCTTAAAAATGACAGACTTGAAACTAGGTCTTCCAACTCTAGTCATAATGATCTTTCTACTTCTCTGCATCAAACAAAACTTGGAATTCTTACACCCAAAAGAATAGACTGCCCTGTTAGCCAATTTCCTTTTGAGTAGGAGTCCCTAAGTAGAGCAAATGGATCCTACAAGATACTTGAGAATTTTATGACACACAGTAATTCAGCTTTGCATGCTTATTTTATGGTGGCAATTGCACTAGTAACGATAGTACAAGTAATTATATTAATGACCATCCTGCTGAATATGACTTTCTTCCGAATTATTAAAATCCTTTGGTTAGTTATTTGCTTCTGTTTTATTCTCCCCAAACCCACCTTCTGGCAAATGGCTGTTGAGAGCACTGCATGAGCTGCTACTGGGAGCAAATAACTTCAGCAGTTTCCTTTGACCACATCAGGCATATCTGTCTGCATAAGCCGAGTATGTCCTTGATGGCATGTCAAGTTACTTCCTGGAACAGGAAGGAAATGCTTTTTCCTCTGTAGCAGGTCATATGTTGCTGTTGGTGGTTTGTGTGGATTTGTATATATTCGTGGCATCATGCAATTCTGCCAGGGAAATACATCTTGAATTAGGAATACAGTTGGTGTACCCATAGTTTTCAGGAAAGATTCAATTTTTAATGGAAGTGGACATCTCTTTTTCTACTGTTAAAAACATCTTGAGCAATAATGAACTGAGCAGAACAATGAAGGACCAAGCAGTTGCACTAGAAACCCTAGCCTGGACAGTTATTTTCCTAGACCCCAAAGACCTTCATCTCATTTGTATACAATAAAGCATGGTGCTGCTGCATTCCCATTGTAATAAATCTTTAAAAGGAAGGTAGTACATGTGTAGGATACATATTATATGCCTCCCCTTGAGCTGATTAAGCTAAAGACACATTACTCTAAAGTATTTGTGTTTATTTCTGTAGACCCAGAAGTCAGTTCTACTGCTCTCTGGGTCTCTGACAACAGAGACGTTCTTGAGTATCAGAGAGGTTGCCTTATACAGTGGAGAAAGTTTTAGTCTTGGAATCAGGAAGATCTGGGGTCAAAGTTGTCTGTTGCTTACTAGCAGTCCATGCAAGGCCCTTAACCTCTCTGTCTTGGTTTCCTTAACTATAAAGTGAGAGAATTGGGCTAGATGGGCTTTAAGATCTGTTCTACCCGTAAATTTGAGTCAAGAAGACCTGACTCTTACTAAGGGTATGACCCTGGTCAAGTAATTTAACCTTGTAGTATTTTAGGACACTCTCAAAGACTAGAAGTTGCAGAGAAGATACTGACTTCTATTTGTAGAGGAAGTTTCCTTACCTGGAAATTAATTATATCAGTGAAGGCACAGGTCTAGTCACTATCTCCTAATTTGCAGAATAACATAACAGTTCATAATTGGTCTGTAATTATAAGTAGATCCCTTTGGACATCCTAACAGAGCCTACTCAGAGGAATTCTCAGGACAGCTGAGTAATCAGTATGAGCAAAATAAGGACTATCTTGGCAAAACTGAGGCACTTCATAATAATAGCTAGTGTTTATATAGCACTTTAAAGTTTACAAACTACTTCATGGGGGCAGCTAGGTGGTGCAGTTGATAAAGCACCAGCCCTGGATTCAGGAGGACCTGAGTTCAGATCCAGCCTCAGACACTTGACACTTACTAGCTGTGTGACCTTGGACAAGTCACTTAACCATCATTGCCCAGCAACTCCCCCCCAAACCCAACAAAATACTTCATAAATATTGTCTCATTTTATTCACACAACAACCCTGGGAGGTAGCTGCTTTATTATCCATATTTTCCATGGGATAAAACTGGGGCTGAGAAAGCCTAAATGATTTATCCATGATGACACAGCTAGTAAGTGTCTGAGGGTAGATTTGAACTGAAGTCTTTCTGAATCCAAACCTAACACTTTATCTACTCTGCCACCTAGCTGCCTCACTTGGTTGTCTTCTTGATAATGTAGTTACCTTAAAGATGAGGATGATATGTACTATGTTTTCCCTAAGATTCAGTTATCCAACTAATTGTATTGTGACTTGCAGCTAATCTCATGAGAGAAATTTCATCTTATTAATTCTCTTAACAAAGATGAAGAATGGCAGAGTACCTGTCTTCAAGGATTTTTCCAATTTACTAGAGGGAACATGTATACATATTTAAGTATAAGATATGGCAGAATCTGAGATGGAGAGGGGGGCAAAAAAAGAGCCAAAATGATATAAGTAATTTTAAGGAGGGAGAGAATACTTTTAGCAAAAGGACACGGAAAAGGCTTCATGGAAAAGGGGGTATCTAAATTGAGACTTGAAAGGAAGAGAAGGATTTCAAAAGGTAGAGATAAGGAAGGAATATTGGCGGATGCAAGAGGCGGTCTGTGCGAATGCATAGGGAGATGTGGCAGGTTGAGATTGGGGAACAGTTCATAGTCTAGTTTCATAGTAACAGAGTACATGAAACAGAATAGTGTCAGTTATTATAGCTGGGAACCACATTGTGAAGAGCCCCAAATGCCCATTGAAGGAATTCGTATTTATTTTCTAGACAGTAGGTAGTCACTGAAGACTTGAGCAAAGGGGTGACATAAGAACAGAGGATCCGAGGGTCTTAGATTTAGAGCTGAAGGAGAACTCACAGGCTGTTTAGTCCAATACCCTTGTTTTAAGGGTGAGGAAACAGAGGCTTAGGCAGGCTGTGATTGATCAAGGTCATACCTCCCTAAATCTCTGTGGTAGGAAGATGATTTTGGCAACAGCGTGAAGGCTAGACTGGATAGAAGAAGACTGTAGGAAGAGAGAATCGTTTAAAGCTGTTTCCATTCATTTTTTCAGAATTGAAACTAAGATGATGCTCATGTGAGCAGAGAGGAGAGGATGGAATGAAGAGTTATTGTGGAAGCTGATGATAGATAGGGCTTGACACAAGTGGAGGAGTTGAGTAAGTAAGACACCTCAATCGCAGATAACTAGGGCAAAGGAGAAGTAGGTGGGCAAAGGGAGGGAGAGGTTTTGAGGTGTAGATGATAGGAGTTGAAATTTCCTCATGCCTGAAATATATTCCCTCTTCATCTCTGTCTATTGAATAAATCCTCAGCTTCATGACTACAACACCTATACTGAAAGCACACCACTGACAAGAGCTGTATTATTCCTGGCTTTGACCATTTTAGCCTATAATCTTCTACCTCTCTTCCTCCTTAATTTCTGCCATTGCTTCTGCTCCTGCTCCTGCTCCTTCTCTTCCTCCTCCTCCTCGTCACAGTAACCCCCTGGTCCTTTACTCCTCCATATTCTCTCAGTTCCTCCACTTGCTGTTCTGGACCAGGTCTAGAGTTCAGTAAAGGTTCGACATTTTGGTCACCCTCTTCTGAATATTTATTTTTTCAACTTGGTTTTATTTATGTTGTGCTGTCCTAGTTCTCTCAGGATCTTCCCAATCATTCCTTTTCTGTAGTTTCTTTCTTTTCCTATCCCCTTAATGTAGGCATTCCCCTTCTAACCCCTCCTCCACTTTGGTGACTTCATCCACTTTTCAATCATCATTTTAAATCACCAACTAATCCCAAATGTGTCTCTAACTCCAACCTTTTTCTTTAGTTCCAGGCATCTCTCTCTCTCTCTCTCTCCTTCTTCCTTCCTTTCTTCTTTTCTTTCTTCTCTCTCCCTCCTTTCCCTCCATCCTTCCTTACTTTTTCTTTCTCCTTCCTTCCAAATAAAAACATATATTGATATCTTCTGTTTTTGCATCATCTTCATTTCCAAATCTATTCTTCCCTTACCCTCCTACCCAAGAATCCATCCATTGTAACAAAAGATAAAGAGAAAAAATACATCAAAACGAAACAAAATGCCAGCTGTCCTTTATATATAATATTTCATACTCATAGTCATTTAATTCTACAAAGAAGGGAAGGTGGTCAGGCGTACATTTCAGTTAGCTATTGGATACCTCCAGCAGGATACCTTGCCAATGAATCAAACCCAACATACCCTTTTTGGCTTACATCTATGACTACCAAAAGCCCACATTGAGGCCCCACTTGCAGTACAGCCCTTTCCACCAAAACTTGCTCTTCTCTGTTGTTTTTCTTCTTCTAGTAATGACCATACCATTCTTCCTGCCCCCAGGCTCAAAAGCTCAGATTCATTTTCCACTTCTCATTCTCCCTTGCCTCAGTGTTCACTCAGTCGTGAATTCTTGTCAATTTCACACATAGGACGCATCACATCCATCTAAGGAGGGAAAAGAAGGAGAGGGCACGGTATTTTCCCGCTTTTGACGTGAATCATGACATTTAAGAATAAACCTCCATTCCAGTGTTAAATGGTCACATCTAAGCCCAATGTTTTGTCTTCTTTTACTCTGGTTTTTGTCCAGGGACAAACAGGAGACAAACAGAATCCACTCCAGTCTCAGACTCCCAAGGTTTTTCTTTTTCCTCTGAAACACAGCAAACTACCTCCAAGGCCAGTGACTAACTGGTTGTGAATCCATCATGACCTAGTTTTCTGTATACCAAAAGTAGATGTGGGAAATGACCTATACTCAGGAGACCATTTGCCCCATAGACATTTCCCTTCTCTATGTTCCAGCTGATGATTCTCCCTGTCTTGCCTTGTAAATGTATGGAATAAAGCATCTTACTGACTTGTCTTCCAAATTGTAACAATGCAGTTTTTCTCTCCATGACATATCCCTTTCTTTCCTTTTCCACTGTCATCTTAGTTCAGGCACATTTTGCCTTTCATTTGAATTATTGCAATAGCTTTCCAATGGGTCTTCCATCTTTTCACCTTTCAATAGTCTTACTCACTATTACCAGATTCTTTCTAGTATTTTTTTTTAGGAAACCCTCAATGGATTTCTGTTGTCCATGGAATAATACCCAAACTCCTTTGCTTGACATTCAAAATACAATCTGGCTCCATTCCACCTTTCTACCCTTGTCTCAAACCAGTCCCTCATATATACTCTATGCTTTAGCCAAAGTGAACTATTAATCAGTCTCTGAACACATTCAGGGAATTTTTTGTCTTTGTACCTTTGCTTAATATTTCCTTTTTGTTCAGGATGCCTTCCTTGGGGAAGCTAGGTGGTGCAGTGGATAAAGCACCGGCCCTGAATTCAGGAGTACCTGAGTTCAAATCCGGCCTCAGACACTTGACATTTACTAGCTGTGTGACCCTGGGCAAGTCACCTAATCCCCATTGCCTGGCAAACAAACAAACAAACAAACAAACAAAAAAACCCCCCAGAATGCCTTCTTTTTCACCTTCCACTCTATTTCTTCCTATTAAAATTCTATTCATCCTTACAGGCTTAGTACAAATGCCACCTTCCTCATGAAGTCTTCTCTGATACCCCAGAAAGAATATTTTCTGTTGAATACTTTGCAACTTTCCTATCTACTATAAGTCTATATCACATTTATTTGTGTTCCCCAACATCTCTCTTATTGGACCGTAACCTTGAGGCTAAGGGTATTACCTGATTTATCTCTTAGTTTTCTTTAGGATCTATCACAATGTTTTGCCCTAAATAAATACTTGCTGAATGCAGTAGAAATTCAAATTCTGATATCTGCTTTTCCTGTGCATTTTTCTCCTCCTTTTTTCTTTTTCCTCCTTCTCTTCTTAGTTTTTTTTTCTCTTCTACCATCCCCTCCAGCCCCAAACTGGGAAGGGGAAAACACTTTTTTTTTTTTTTTTGATGGGGGAAGGCTTATGCTCTGGCACTTGCATTCATGAATGATGGTATGGGGAGACTTCATGGAGTAAAGAAGCAGAAATCTTCTTCTCCCAAAGTGATCAGAGTTGACAGAAGAATCACTGAAGAGACAAAAACTGTCGCATCTTATATGATTTTGGATTTGTATCTCTCTGACCCATTTGTATCTATATTTGTATCAAATGATTCAGAACAATAGCGTGGCTTTGTTTTTAAAAAAAATTAATGAACTCTTATCTCTTAAGATTTTGGAATCTTATCCATAGAGGACAAGAAAATTTATTTTCTTTCTTTTCCCTAAATGAAATCTTTTCACTTTAAAGAGTATAAGAACATTGAAAACGATTGTTTTCAACCTGTCTAGTTGCTTACCTAGGGGCAGTACTCAAAATACAGTTGTGTTTGTATGTCACTGGGTGGCCACAGAAATAAGGTGGACTCTGATGAGTCAAACGTTGTCTCATCAGTATTCATCCTGATTCCTTTGGCCCTGAAAAGAGCATCATCCTCTGGAGACACATATGGAGAAGAGATAAAAGCAAATTAGTGTGAAGAAATCATGCATTTGGTATGTGCACATATGCTTCCTCTTAATATTTACTTTGTTTATCTGATTAAAGCACAAAATAAATAATTTTTCATTAGCTGGCTCCTGGCCAATGAAAATGTAAGGTTTTCTTATAGTACTTCCAAATGTTTTCTTCTTTACACCACACAGAGAATGCTATTACTAAGTTAACTGAGTTGATAATATCCATAAGTGGATTGGTAAAAAGATGATTCATCAGCATTTTAATTGCTTTTTAATGGGAAAACTTATTAGCCTGTTTAGCTATTTTGATTTTTTTCTCCCAGTGTAAATGCTTTTTGGGGGGTCTGGTACTCTTTGTCTTCTATAGACTGTCTCTGTGCTTTTACTTATACTGCTAAATCTCTGTGTTGTTGTTTGTCCTTTGTTCTCGAAGAGGACCACGACATCTAGAAGGTGATGTCATGCTTTGCAATGGGTTGGATTTAAGTGAGTAAGGGCTGTGTAAAATCTCCAACCTCACTCTCTCCTCAGGAGTCATCTGGGTCCAGTGGCAAGATATTTATCAGGAAATCCAGAGATGGCATGGGATGTAGTGGGAGACATTGACCTTTTAAACTAAGGCCTTTCCTAGGTCTCACTTTGCCTGAGGCAATGCCCATTCAACGATTAAGACTAGGTAAGAAGCTAATAAAGGCATCTTCTCTATAAAAAAAAAAAGACTAGGTAAGAAAGGAAGCAAAGAAAGAAACCTCTGTGTACTCTCCCTCAAGGCAGCAGCAGGATGCTTGCCTTATGACCTCATGAGAGAATTTCTTAGTCATACATTTTCCTGCAATCTCAGGATACCTGTCCCTAGAATACAGAGGAATTTATTATAATATCCAGGTCTTCAGAATCATCTTTCTGCTAGATAGCAAATTAGAAGAATGAGATTTTGCCAGAGGTGTGAATTACTTGTCCAAGATCATCTAGAACCTGCACCAGGAGGCTCTCAATAATATATATAATATATATGTACACACATATATATGCACACATGTATATGTCTATATCTATCTATATGTATACACACACTCATGCACACTTTTTTTTTTAGCTTCTACCAAGCATTTTTCCTAGCTCTGGGTTCTTGAATAGATGTCAGACTTATACCAGCATCCAGCTTCTTGGTTCTTTATTAGCACAGGCCTATCTCAAATATAGGAAGGCTAAGGATTTAGGAAATACACCCTGAGAGAATACCTAGAATAGAGGATTTTTCTGTGAATAAGATAAGAAAACCATCTGATTCAGAAATTGAGATAACTTGGGTTTAAAATTAGGAGAATAATTACATGTAAAGCTTGAAAGAATCAGTGTGTAAATTTTGAATTCAAATTGTTATTTCTTTTTTTTGAGCATTTACGTTAGGATGTGCTCATTTTGTTCATCATTGTGACAGATCTCATTTTGTGCCAGGGTAGAGAGGTCTATCTGTCAGGCTGCAGTGATAATTGAAGGGAAGTCTCCTACTTGTACATATCCTTGGCCAGAAGGGAAAAATGAGATATAAATAATTTCAATTTAACAAATTTTGATTAAATTCCTCCTACATGCAAGATATTGTGCTAGGTATGGGGGATAATTAAATGGAAATTGACAGCTAGGTAGTGCAGTGGATGGAGCACTGGGCCTGGAACCAGAAAGAAGCATCTTTATAAGTTCAAATTTGGTCTCAAACACTAGTTGTGTGATTCTGGGCAAATCTCTTAATCTTGTTTGCCTCAGTTTCCTTATCTGTAAAATGAGGTGGAGATGGAAATGGCAAATCACTCCAAAAAACCCCAAATGGGTTCACAGAGAGTTGGATATGACTGAAAAACAACTTATCAACAACAACATGCAAGATATTGTGCCAGGCATGGGGAATGAATTAATGGAAATTGTCAGAGTCCCTATTGTTAAGGAATTTACAACCTAATGGGGGGGGGTTATGATAGAATATACATAAATAAATATAATACAAAGGAGAATGTGATCATACTAAGGACAGATCCAGACAAAATTCCCCAGGTAGGTTTGAAAGGGACAGTGATCACTTGTAGCCAGGAGGATTAGGGAAAACTTCCTGGAAGAGGTGGTACCTAAATTGAGCCTTATAAGAAGAGAGGGATTTCAATAGGCAGAGATGAGGAAGGAATATAGTATGGCAGTTGTGTCAGTCTCAAGATGGAAAGGATCCCTTCCTGGGCCATATGGACTTAGAAAACCACCAATGAACATTATCCACATTGCATTGTATTTTTATTTATTTTTGTTAAGTGTTTCCAAATTATGTTAAAATCTGGTTCTGACACTAGGGAATTTTATAGGGGGCAGTGAGTTTGATACCTGCACTATAGGAATGGGGTTTTGTATTCACTTTCATGAATGTATAATGACAGGAGATGGCAAGATAAAATTGGTAAACAGCTATTAATCCATTTTAACTGAACTTTGGAGAAACAGAAGGGAAGGGAACGGAATAAGCATTATATTGTGCCTATTATTTGCCAGGTACTGTGCTAAGTGCTTCACATATATTATCTCATTTGATCCTCACAACAACTCTGAGAGGTAGGTGCTGTTTTCATCCCAATTTCACTGTTGAGGAAACTGGGGAAAGCAGGCATTAAGTGACTAACAAAGGGCCACACAGCTACTAAAGTGTCTAAGGTTGGATTTAAACTCAGGTCTTCCTGACTCCACTGGACCACCTAACTTTTCTTTTTTTTTTTGGTGAGGCAATTGGGATTAAGTGACTTGCCCAGGGTCACACAGCTAATAAGTGTTAAGTGTCTGAGGCCGAATTTGAACTCAGGTCCTCCTGACTCCAGGGCTGGTGCTCTATCCACTGTGCCACCTAGCTGCCCCTGGACCTCCTAACTTTTAAGCAATGAAAATTAAGCAATGTGAAATAGGGCTGGAAAAGTTAAGTTAGAGCCAGATTGTAGCCTTAAATGCCAGGATGAGGAGCTTGCTTTTCATCTTAGAGGCAAAAGAGAGCCATACATTTGAATACAAAGATGTGGCCAGCCAACAAAAACTATTTAGAATTGGTTAGCAGACAAGATACAGTAACAGAATGTCAACACATGCTCCAAAGTCCATGTGGGAATTGGATCGGCCAAGAGTTCTGTAGATGCTCATAAGGATTGTACTTTTTGGCAATCCTCCATGTTTTTTAGGTTTCATATTGTCTTTGGGTGAGAGAGGGTTAGTTCCCTATTACATGACTTATAAAGACAATAAGAGGAAGGTGTCCACCATATTGGAGAGATACTACAATGTGGCCTTATGGAAAGATATAGACAAAAATCATAGAGAAAGGAATATCCACACAATGAGATCTTTGATCCAATGGAGTACTAAATTTCTTAGAAATTTCTAAGACTCTACCAAATACTTACATTTATATATAAAGCCCATCACTATCAGTTTTGTAGTTTAAAAAAAAATAGGTTAGCCAACTACATGGGTAAAATGGAAAGAACTCCTTTATAATACCAATTAATAATTGTAATTATTCATCAGTAATAATTTCAATTATGATAGTTCAACAATAATTTATAATTTATAAAATTATATAATTTGAATTTATATAGCACTTTTAGATTAAAAAGAATTGTGTATACATAATCTCATTTGACTCTCACAACAATCCTGGGAGGCAGGTAGTACAGGTATTATTATCCTCATTTAACACATAAGGAAACTGAGACTCAGAAGGCTTCAACTACTTGTTCAAAGTAACATAGATAGTAAATGTGGGAGTGAGAACTGTAACCCTGATAACTCTAAGTCCAATGATCTTTCTGTTAAATAGCTCCTTTTAAATTTCTACATATGTGTGAATACCAAGAAGCCCCCAAATCACAAGGGCAGGATTGATTAGCTCCTTATTTCATAATTAATTAATTAAGAAAGTGTAAGAAGGATAATTCCAAAATTTGATGTTTTTGGTCTGAATTTTGAATGGTATCACTGACATGACAGTACATGCTCACATATTGTCTTGTAATTTACCATTTCCAGAAAAGCTGATGGGATGTATTGTATTGTCCCTTTTCATTAGTGCATGCTTGTCCATTTGAACACTATTATTTTATGTCAGCTTTCTTGTCAGATCTGCAGTTGCCATAATCAGTAGCTAATGTTTTAACAAACAATTTGTTTCTGTTTATCACTTGTCAGGTTTCTGCTTGCTAACTTATTCGGTTCTCTAGGTTCACATTATTTTCAATCTTCTGAGTTGACAAGGGTTTTGTAATTTAATAAAATCTATCAAAAAGACAAAAAAATGAGCCTAACAAATAGAGTTAAATAAAAACAGAATGGGTGCCTTGAGAGGTAGTGATCTCCTCAATGTGGCAGGGCTTCAAGTAGAAGTAAAATGATTGCTTCTTCGGGGTGCCACAGAAGGGATTCCTCCTGTTCAGTGATTTGTAAATACTTGTTCCCCTACTTTAATTGAATTCAACAAATATATATGAAGTAACTATTCCATGCAGAGCACTTTGAAGAAACCTAACCTTTTGTTGAGAAGATCACATATACACATCTCTCTCTCTCTCTCTCTCTCTCTCTCTCTCTCACACACACACACACACACACACACACACACATACACACATAGTTGGAAAGAACCTTAGAGGCCAATTGGTCCATTCCTCTTATTTTATAGAAGGAAAAACTAAGGTCCAGGGGATTTAAGTTGTTGCTGAAGATCACACAACTAGTGGCAAAGCTAGGATTTGAACTGATGCTCTTTCCCCCTCAAATTCAGTATCTTAATCTTGAAGCTGGAGTTGGAATCTTTTACTCTTTCCTGATTAATTATGTATTCTATTCTCTACAGAGGCTGGTCAAAATCTTCTCTTCTCTCCTCAAACTTACTGCAACCTCCTTTACTTTCCCTTCCCCACAAAGGACCTGGCTTCATACATGACTGAGAAAATAGAGGGTATTTAGATGGTCCTTCTTCTCAACAAGGACAACCCTTCTAGATGTATTCTCAATCCTATTCCATTGGACAGATTGATCCCACAATATTTTTTCTTCTCTAATTTTCAATTTTTCCTATCCATTGGATCCCATCACCACTGCCTATAAACATGCACAGGATTCTCCTATTCTAAAAGCTATATCCATATCTATTTATCTATCTATATCTGGATCCATCAATCCATCGATCCATCCATATCTCTCTCTCTCTCTCTCTCTCTCTCTCTCTCTCTCTCTCTCTCTCTCTCTCTCTCTCTCTCTTTCTCTCTATACATATATCCCTTACCATCCACTTAAGGGATTGTCCAATTACTCCCCTCCCTTTCACAGCAAAATTCTCAGAAAACCACTTTCTACAATCATTATTTTTACTTTCTTTCCTCTCATTCACTCTTCACTCTTTTGTAATATGTCTTCTGAGATCATCACTCAACTGAAATTGCTCTCTCCAAAGTTACCAATGATCTTTCATTGGGCAAGTGCAGTTGTTTTTTTCTCATTCCTCATCCTTCTTGACCTATCTGTAGTATTTGATACTGTTGACCTTTTTCTCCTGAATACTTCCATGCTGGTTTTTTTGTTTTGTTTGTTTTTCGGGGCAATGAGGTTTAAGTGACTTGCCCAGGATCATACAGCTCCTAAGTTTCAAGTGTCTGAGGACAGATTTGAACTTTTGAACTCAGGTCCTCCTGAATCCAGGGCTGGTGTTTTATCCACTGGGCCACCTAGCTGCCCTGCATGCTAGGTTTTCAAGACATGACTACCTCCTGTTTCTTCTACCTGTCTCATAACTCCTCAAACATCTTTGCTGGACAATAATCCATGTAACATCCCGTAATTATGGATGTATTCAAAATTTCTCCTGTTAGCCTTTCCCCTCCCTCCCCCCCCCCCGCCCATCTCCTGTCTCCTCTCTGTCTGTCTCTGTTTCCTCCCCTCTCTTTTCATAACCTGTTCATTGCCAGGCAACCAAGTAGTGCAGTGGATAGAGCACTGGCCCTAGAGTAGACACAGGTTCAAATCCCAATGCAGACATTTACACATAACCTCTGTCTCCCTCATTGTCCTAATCTGTAAAATGGGGATAATAATAGCATAGTTGTTGTGAGGATCAAATGAGATATTTGTAAAACACTTTGCAAACTTTAAAGAGCTCCATAAATGCTATTATTATTATTATTATTAATTCCAGTGGAGAAATCTATTCTAGGAGAGATCATTAACTATTTGGCAACTTAGAATATTCTAGAGTCTTTTGGAGTACTGAAAGGTTAAGTGACTTGTCCAGGGTCACGCAGCTATCAAGAAACCAAGTCTTCCTGACTTCTAGGCTCTCTCTCTATCCTTGATGCCTCAACTGTCTTTAATGCTTTTAATAGTGTTAAATTAACAGATTATTAGTCCAATCCTCCATCTCTAACCTGAAGAGCTCCAGCTTGTAGCTAAAGTTTATCCATGGGGCTATTCCATCAGTGATCAAGAAATTAAACACTTAGTGAAACACAGGGAATTAATTAGGTAAATAAACAAAGTGCCTTGGATTTATCTGCAGTGCTCTGTTTTCTGATGTGGCTGGACAATGAGACATTTACGTTGTTCCCATATTTCACTTAATAAAGAGTTGAGATAGGGGTTTTTCTGGTTTAATTTTCAATAGTTATCACTTACATCATACAGATGACTGATTTTCAAAGAACTAGAATACAATACAACATGGAATTAGAATTGGTGTACAATTAACAGTAAAATTATGCCAAACATTTTAAAAGTTACTGACTTCTTTTTTTCCCCCTGCAACATCCTTATTTCTGAGCATTAAGTTTTTACCTTCCATTTCCCTGCAAGTCATCTCTTGTAATAAAAATTTAAAAAGAAAAGAGGGGGCAGCTAGGTGGCGAAGTGGATAGAGCACTGGCCCTGGAATCAGGAATACCTGAGTTCAAATCTGGCCTCAGACACTTAACACTTACTAGCTGTGTGACCTTGGGCAAGTCACTTAACCCCAATTGCCTCACTAAAAAAAAAAAAAAGAATTAAAAAAAAAAAGAAAAGAAAAAAAGTTCAGCAAAACTTACCCACTCATCAATCAAGTCTCATGTTTTTCAGGATAAAGGTGCTAGAGCACTGGATTTTGAGTTAGAAAGACCTGGATTTGAATCCAGCTTCAGACATTTATTTGCTGTGTAACACGGGGAAGATCACTTGACTTTTCTGTCTCAGTTAACTAGATTGCCTCTATCATCCCTTCTAGCTCTAAACCTATGATTCTATAATTCTTGTGACTGACTTTTGCAAAGAAGAGAGGGAGATGATATTTTCTCAACCCCTCTAAACTTTGGCATTGTAATTGGTTATTATAATTATTCGACATTTATTTTCATTTTTTTTGTTCTATGACAATATGTATTGTTATAGTCATTATGTATACTATTTTCTGTTTCTCCTTACTTTGCACAAGTTTATGTAAGACTTCCCATTATGGGGCAGCTAGGTGGCGCAGTGGATAGAGCACTGGCCCTGGAGTCAGGAGGACCTGAGTTCAAATCTGGCCTCAGACACTTAATCCTTACTAGCTGTGTGACCCTGGGCAGGTCACTTAACCCCAATTGCCTCACCAAAAAAAAGAAAAAAAGAAAAAAGAAAAAGAAAGAAGACTTCCCATTATTCCCTTTATTTTTGGTAACTTATCATTATGGCACAAACTCCATTTTATTCAGGTAGCACAATTCTGTTAAGCCATTTCCCTACTGATGGGTCATCTACAGAAAGTGTGTCAAACATTCTTAATGAATCTAAAGGTATTTTGGTATTTTAGTTACCTTCATGATTAAGAATGTCAATTACCATTATGTCATTGAATTAAGGAAATCTTAAAATCTGTCATTAATCAATTTCTCATTAATAAAATGATGCATTTTAAGTATAACTGCAGTATTGTTATTTGAAGAAAAATCAAAGGATTTCTTGTGCTAACAGTTACAATTCACATTTTGAGTTAATTTTACTGCTTCATATCTTTTTTTTTTTTTTTGCAGGGCAATGAGGGTTAAGTGACTTGCCCAAGGTCACATAGCTAGTAAGTGTCAAGTGTTTGAGGCCGCATTTGAACTCAGGTCCTCCTGAATTCAGGGCTGGTGCTTTATCTAGTACATCACCTAGCTGCCCCTTGCTTCATATCTTTTAATACTTAAGCACTTCAGTATATCAGAGATCTCATCCAATGGTGTTTCCTACAATGATGTATGTCTCATTCCATTCAGGTCCTCTCATTTCTGTGTGATTCTAATCGATATTCTTCCTCCTCTCACACTCTATCCCTCTTTCCATCTTCCATAAAGGATCTATTCAATGTGCTACAGTCTATAGGTTTGTTTGTTTTTTACATTTTAAGGAAATATTCAGTTTATTTCTCTATCGCCTGTCCCACAATATCCATAACACTGGCTCATTAACTTGATGAGGTTTTTACACCATTTTTTGTGGGTAGGTCATTGCTGAGATATGAAGCATTTTACCCTCTGTCCCCCTAATCTCTCTAGTGACTTTTGGGTCAAATTTATTTTTAATCATAGGGATTGTTTGCTGTTTTCTTTCCGGTGCCACTGAAACATGACTTGCTCTTAATGAGTTGCTTAAAGACCAGAACAAACACCTCTCCCTAAGCCCTCCCCCATCTCCACATAGCATGTTTTTATTAGGACAGAGTCTTCGTCAATATTACCTATCTTTACCACACATTTTATTACTGATTATTGCAGTAGGGGACATGGTAATGAAGAGAAATATATATTTTTCTTCCTATAGTGCCATTTTTCTGTTACTATAAATTTGTTTGTTCACTTATGTTCAACTCTTTATGACCCCATTTGGAATTTTCTTGGCAAAGATACTGGAGTGATTTGCCATTTCCTTCTCCAGCTCATTTTATGGATGAAGACATTGAGGCAAACAGGGTTAAGTGGCTTGCCCAGGGTCACACAACTAGTAAGTATCTGAGGCTAGAATTGAAGTCAGGAAGATGAATCTTCCTGATTCCAAGCCCAGTGCTCTATCCACTGTACCACCCAGCTGCCCTTATAATGAAGATAGCTCATACTAATACAATATAATAATAATATATAGAACTTTAAGATTTGAAAAGCACTTTACAAATATTATCTCATTTTATCCTCACAAAAACCCTGGGAGGTAGGTGCTATTATTCTCATTTTACAGTTGAGGAAACTGAGCAAGACAGAGGTTAAGTGACTTGCCTAGAATCACACAGTTAGTAAAAGACTGAGGTCAAATTTGAACTCAGGCCATCCAGGTCCAGGGTTTTCTATTCACTGAGCCACCTAGCTACCCCTGATATTTCATAATAAAATATTTATAACTATCATCACATCACTAAATAAATACTGTATAACTAGTCTTCTCTGTATAAACCAGTATCTACAATAGGTTTATAAAATATATAACCTAAGAGAGGAAAAAACCCCCAGATACATGATTTGGACAATTTAGGGGCTTTTGCAATTATTTCACATGAAGGCTGCTTGTTGCAGTGGATTGAATGTGCATCTTGGAGTCAGGAAGGCCTGGGATCGAATTCTACCTTTGGCATTATCTGTGTGAACTAGGAAAAATCATTTAACCTCTCTCTATCTCAAGTAACTGCTCAGGACTTATCTGTTAACTCATAGAGAAGCCGAATGTATTTTGATAAAGGCCATTTCCTATGCTGATGAAATCACATAAGCTTTTCATAATTTTTGGTACAAGATTATTTTGATTATTTATAATATTTTCATTAATACTTAATATGTCCAATTAATTATTAATATTAAGATTATTTATAATATTGTTATGCATGATTAGTTTTGGTACACAGCACAAGATTGAAGCAAAAAGCGTATATAAGGTAAAATCCCACAATAACACATGGAGACAGATACACTTCCCAGCAGTTTTATACGCTAGGAACCTATATAACAACTTTTTAGGGGAGGGGGCAGTGGGGAGACTTGATCTAGGATTTTATTGTTAAATAAATCTTATTGTTTCCCAGTGGGGAAGTTTCATGTAGGAAACAACTATCTTCAAATTTTTATTCTTATATTGTTGCCTACAATGCTCAGAGGTAAGGAACTTTGCCAGGGTCAAGATCTGCAGTTAGGATGTGTCAGAGCTGGGTCTTCCTGACTTATAGGCTAGTTCTCTAGCACCTCACTGCCTTTGATAACTTTAATAGTATTAACAGTATGTTAGTCCTGTTCCCCAAAACCATTCTGAAAAAGCTAAACATGTATTATAGTTGAAGTTTGTCAATGAGTTTCTTCTATCAATGATCAAGAAATTAAACTGGTTTCTGTTCTCTCCTAGATAGCTTATTTCTTTTTCTTTTGGTGAGGCAATTGGGGTTAAGTGACTTGCCCAGGGTCACACAGCTAGTGTTAAGTGTCTGAGGCTGGATTTGAACTCAGGTCCTCCTGACTCCAGGGCTGGTGCTCTATCCACTGCGCCATCTAGCTGCCCCTAGCTTATTTCTTTAATGCTTTGTATTTGGGGCTTTTAGCATATCAAAAGGATGTGAAATAATTAGCCTTGGGAATGAAAGACTAAACATAAAAATCAATTAATAAATTTATCTACAGCCCCAATGAAGAGAGTCGCTGGGTTAGTTAAATAAACAAATCATTACTTTGAGAAGAGAACATCAGAAAGAATCAGACAATTATAGCAGATAACAGCTAGAAAGAGCCTTAGTGGTATCTGGTCATAGTATCACTGAATACTGAGTTGGGAGGAAGCTTAGAGATCATTTAGACCAACCTGCTATCTGATGTCTGACTTCCCTCTACAACATAGCTGACAATTGGCTGAGTGGTCGCTGAACACTTCTAACAGTCAAATGAGATAATATCTGCAAAGTGCTTAGCACAGTCAGCACATAGTAAGACCTATATAAATGAAGCTATTAGCATCACTGAATTCACTCTATTATAAGGGATCTATTTCCATTTTTGGACACTTCTTTCTTATATTAAGACATTCAACCAGTCAATCAGAAAATGTTTCTTTAAGTGCCTGCCATGTAACAGGCATTATGCTAGGTGCTAGGAATACAATACAAAATTGAGGTTGCCCCTGTTCTCAAGGAACTTAAGAGTCTGCTGTGTCAATATAACATGTTCACAGGTGAATAAATACAAAGCATAAAATAATCAACAAAGCAATTTCCCTAGGGAAGGGATGGAAAGAGGAGCACTAACAATGGGTGGAGTGGAGAAAGAACTTGGAACTGTAACTGAGCCTTGAAGAGAGCTAGAGATTCCTTAGGGCAGAGGAGAGGAGCAAGAGCATTCTAGGCATGAAATGAACACAGGCAAAAAAAATCTACCTACCTATACCTTTCACCTGTGGGTCCTAGTTCAGATGATTATAGTTGCTGACTTCTGCTCTGTTCTGGCTAATTATCTTACTCTCCATTTCACTTAATTTTCTTCCATTTTCTTCTGTTTATTTTGGTGTATGTGTCTGTTGTAAAGAAGATAAATCTTCTAGGGCAAGACTGGTTGGATGGCTGGGGAGGGGTACAGATGAGGACACTACCATGTTTACTTCTCTAACTAACCAGGGTAGCAGACTCCAGTACCATTTTGTGCTAACAGATTAGAGGATGTTGGAATATATCAAGGCCTTCAAGAACCTGAGTATTCTCCAGTTGCCCCTCTTTACTCATTTATAAATATACAGACTCAGGCTCTGAATTTTTTCTGTACCAATCTATTAATAGTGGCTAGCTACACATCCTGAGTTCACAGGCTGTTTGCTACCTTTTCACTCCTTAAACAAGGCCATGGCTGCCTGACACAGAGAAGCAACCCTAGCCCCTACTGCCTTCCCATCACAATCAAATCCCAGTTTCTTTTCGAGTGGGAATAGCAAAGGAAGCTGGTAGGAATGCTCAGGCTACATGAATAAGAAATTGCTTGCATGTGATAAAACCAGATATATGAATAAGAAATTGTGAAATGAGAAAGTATGAATTCATAAGTGAGCTGTGAAAGAATAGTCAATGAATCTCGGGTATGTCATAAGGTTTCTCTTTCTCTGGGAAGCCACAGTGAAAAGCAGTGGAATGAGTTTTCTGATGCTAGTGATTTGATCTTGCTGGGGATACTTTACCTTAGTTAGCATAATTGCTAGAGGAAATACTTTTGACAGGGGAACTACAAATTTGTTGACAGGACCTTGATCAAATAAGATTCTGTTTGTAAAGTGCTTAGCATAGAGCTTGGCACATAGTAGGCTTTTTAATAAATGCATGTTTCCTACTCTTCCCTCCCTCCCTTGTACAAACGAGATGATGCCAGGGGAAGTCTCTGGCCATAGCAATCTGGAAATCCTAGGCCTAATTATCTTAAGTCTGAGTTTTATATGCCTTCCTTAGCAGGTTTGGTAGCAAGAAGGTTTTACTTATTTGTGTGTTCCTGATAGAATGGAGAACCCTGGGAGGAAGCCACCATGATAAATGCCATGTGTTTGGTTTTGGGCAACTGAGCCAAAAGTATTCCTAACCACACCGGAGGCAAATTCAGTTGTTTGCTTGGTGTCTGGGCAGAGTGGGTGTCATCATTCTGGAAGAGGTGGTGGTCCTGAGAGTTTCATGGAGGAAAGCCATTCTTGGGAGAGTAGGTCCACATGGATGGTACCCTGAAGCTGCTGTGGGGGTGGGGGTAGTTGTGTGCATGTTGCCAGAGGACCCTGAGGTTAGATATGGGAATTGTAGGTTTAACAAAGGGAGGGAAGAAATACATAGTGCACTCTAGCTAGCTCCCAACTCTGGTGGGTAGTAGTATCATAGTAGTCTAGTAGTAATAATAGCTAGTGTTTTTACTGTGGTTTAAGGTGCTTTACATATATTTCATTTAATCCTTATGACAACCCTGGGAGGTAAGTGCTATAATTATCATTGCCATTTTATAGATGGGGAAATTCAAGCAGATAGAGGTTAAATGAGAAATCACTTAAGGCCACATGGTGAGTGTCTGAGGCAAGATTTGACCTTGGATCTTCCCAGTTCTGGTTCAGTATTCTCTTCATTGTGCTGCTTACCTTGAGCATTTCAGATTGTTTAAGGAGGAAGCTAAGGGTGAATTGTGACCAGATTAAACTTCCACCTTGGGGAAGAAAGATAGACCCTCCTTTTGATGTGGGATGGAATTTGGGGTCAAATTGATTGTGAGTTATCCCAAAAGAATTACAAGATTCAGTGACTCAGTTTCCCAAGTTTTATTGCAATACTGTGGGTGACCACAGGGAGAGAACCAGAATATTGGAAAGGTATCTCTCGAAAAAGGAAAGGAAAGACAGTTATATTTATAGTATAGATAAATTGATTATGTCTCATTATAATAATCTCCACCTTGGGGTGTTTCAGGGGAGGACTTATCCTAATTTGGAGTTCCTGGGGTCCTAAGCCAACCCCCAAGGTGGTTAACTTTTTCAGTGGAGGTGTGTTTTGGGGGTTTACACATCATAAGGTGAATCTGGGGACAAATTTGGCCTTTTCTGTGCATGTCTCTTTCTGATTCTCATGGCTAGTTTCAAAATATAATCATTTTTCATTAGAATTTCTATAGGTTGTCTTTTCCTTTATTGTTATTTTGACCAGACCTGTTTTGGTCTGTTATGGATGCTGATCACTGTGGGTACGAGGACCTAGCATAAGTTATTCATTAACTGGGGTCTGACTCCCTTTTAGAGCTAATATCTCAATTAGAGCTTGGGTCTTAGGTTTTTCTGTTAACCTCTTTTTGCCTCCTACATCACTTTTGTCATATGATAATAGTTCTTCAAGTGTGGTCTGAGGACTCCTGGGGTCTCTGAGCCCCTTTTAGGGGCTTCATGAGGTCAAAACTATTTTTCTAACAATGCTAAGACATTATTTCCCTATTAAAATACTCCTTCCTTCCTTTTCCAAAGACATAGCTGTGTGAAGCAAGATTTTCTTTATATACTTCAATCAAAGCAACATATCACACCAGAATGCAGAAGCAGATATAAGAATCTAGTTGTCTTCTATTAAGCCAGACATTAAAAACATTTGCAGAAATACGTAAAAGAATGCCATTCTCACTAATGTTTTTTGTATCGGAGAATAGTTATTTTCATAAAAATGTTGTGTTAATATTTAATGGGTTTCCTTTTATTTTTAAGTGAATTAATATTTAAAAATTTATCAGTTTTAGTTTCAACCATGGTAAATATCGATAGATATAACCCACATAAACATAAAGCTCTTTGGAGCCATCAATAACTTCCAAGTGTCAAAGGGTCCTGAGACCAAAATGTTTGAGAACCACTAGTGTGAGAGAACATCATCGAGTGGTAAAAGCAATGGACCTGAAGTGACAGGACCAGGATTTGATTCTTGGTTCTGGATTGACTACCTCTGGGATTGTAGGCAAGTCATTTCTCCTTTTCGGGATCTGGTTTCTCCATCTTTCAAATAAGGGCGTTGGATGAAATGATTTCTACCTAAATTCCCTTTAGGTACCAGACTATTTTTTTTTCTTCTTTTTTTGCAGGCAATAGGGGGTTAAGTGACTTGCCCAGGGTCACACAGCTAGTAAGTGTCAAGTGTCTGAGGCCGGATTTGAACTCAGGTACTCCTAAATCCAGGGCCAGTGCTTTAACCACTGCGCCATCTAGCTGCCCCCCCCAGACTATTTTTTAGTTTGTGATACTGATCTATTTTAAGCAAAATATCCTCCCTCCGACCCCCCATCCCTCTGCTCCCCCGATTTCTAAAGGTCCTCATCTTTTCCCCTTTCTCTTCTCATGGCTTATTTAGGTCAATTTTTGTCATCCTCTTTTATAATAAGAACCAAATCGATAAAGTGGGCAACAACATTTCCTTTTGTTTAACAGAGATCAATAGCTACCTTTTCAATTTTGACTTATACCTTGTATTTCTCTTGTCTTCAATAAAGTTGGAATGCTCGGCATGAAATCTGCTAAAGGGTAGCTGTATTATTTTTGCTGTTGGGTGGGCTCTATATAATATCCTCTGGTCTATCAGGTTAGCGAGTGTATTACAGTGATAATATCAAAGATTTTGATTTATATTCCTTCAGCAGTTCTACCTAGCTTATTATTTACTTTCTTTACTTCAATCCTTAGTCAAAGACTCTCAAGCATGGAAGGAAAAAAACCCCACAACTTCCATTTCCTTTCCCTTTAAAAAAAAACCAAACAAACAAAACCTCCTGCTTTTTTTCTCTCCTTTCAGCTAGTTGTAGATAATCTGTCACACTCTCTTTTGTCATTCAGCTTGTCAGTCACTATTCATCTGCATTTGCTCCTGGCTAATACACAAGTGAGAAAATCTTTTCTTTGCTTCTCTATTCCTTTATACCCTCAGATAACCAACCATCTCAGGGAATCTTAGAAATCATCCAATCCAGTCATTTGTATAAATAAAAATAAGCAGGGGCAAGCAGTGATCTTTGTTGGAACTTAATCAGAATTACTTGCTTTGATTAATAGGATCCTGCCGCTGTTAATTCATTTGGGTCCTAACTCTGATATGCTTTGAAATGGTTACATACCGTATTGTCGGTAATGGATTGTCTAAGTTTAGATCTCAGGGTGGCAGAAGGAGTCTCTGCATTAGGAAAAATTCTGGGAAATGACCTCCAGCCTTCTTTCTCTCAGGGTCTGATGTTTTACAGCAGCCAACCCAGCAGAGGGAGCCCAAGGTAATGATCAGATCCTCATTAAGGGCTGTGTGCTTGAAAATGAATAGGACCAAAGAGGGAGGGAGATCTTAAGAGGGAGAAACTGGGAGAGGGAAACCAGGAAAAGGAGAAAGTCAAGGGAAGAGAAGAGGGTAATATTTGTGAATTTCAAGGAGCATTTGAAACACCCTGGAGAAAAACCACTTCTGCAAAAAGAAAAGGACAAAATTGATGGAGAAAGAAATTTTATTTTCAGGTTCTTAGAAGGTGCTTTAAGACCGTAGAGACCATAAAACTACTTTTCTTGCTTTTTAATTTAATACTTTCCCTTTTATACCTTTCTGATTGAATTCTAAAGTTCTTTTTATTTCTACACTATAGTTATTTTTCAGGTGAAAACTATCTGCTAAATTCATCACCATATTGTCCAACTCAATAATTCAACATTCAACAAACACTTATGCATGATACCTACTATGTGCAAGACACTATTTTAGTTCACTAAATTACTTTTTTAGTGTTTCTTAGTGTCTAATTCAAAGTTTTATCAATCTAATGGTCAACAAGTATTTACTGGGCAACTAGGTGGTATATGCAGATAGATAGAGTGCCTGGCCCAGAGTCAGAAAGACTCATCTTCTTCAAGTTCCAATCTGGCCACAGACACTTACTGGCTGTGTGACCCTGGGCAAGTCACTTAATCCTAATTACCTCAGTTCCTCATTTGCAAAATGAGCTGGAGAAGGAAATGGCAAACCACTGTGGTATCTTTGCCACAAAAAATCCCAATAGGGGCCTGAAGAGTTGCACATGAGTGAAAAAAATGATGGAACAACAACATTATATATCTAGATGGTGGTGGTGGTGGTGGGGGGGGTTTCTTGATGATTTCATTGGCATACAGAAGACCCAGTGAGGAAACTCCCTGACCCAGCTCAGTGACTGTTCTGCTATTTTTAGTTTGAGAGAGTTGCTTGCAGTATGGAGAAATTAATTGATGTGCCCTTGTGTCAGAGGTAGGTCTTGATGTCAGGTCTTCCTGACTTTGAGGCCAATTCTCCATCTACTATCTGTGTTTTAGGGGATATAGAAGAAATAAAAATTTTGTTCTTGTCTTCAAGGGACTTAAAACATCAATTTCTTGAACAATTAAACCATTACAAATAATATCATAGCCATGTGCTAAGTAGTATGGTATATACAGTATTATATATAATTTATAATGATATAATAATATAGTGGATAGATATAATAGGTATAATAATATTTTTTAAAGTACTTACAGTGAAAAAGTACTTTATATCTGCTCTCTCACTTGATCTTCACAATAAAAAACTTCATAATATCTTAGCTTCAGAAGCCACCTTAGAGCTTATCTAATCCGGGAGTTCTCAATCTTATATGTGAAACCCTAGGCCGTTCAAGAAGTTTGTCAAGAGATGATAGGAATATTTTTAAAGCACTACTTTTCAATTGAGATTAATCTTTTTCTTTTATTTCTTATGTACATATGAATAGTACATTGTAGAAATAATTTCACTCCATATTGAATAGGGGTTTGAGGAGCTTTTTCATCATGAAAAGAAAGTTGGGAACCCCTGATCTAGTCCCAACCCTTTTCATTTTACAAATGAAGAAATTATTTTTCTTCCTTTTATGAACTCTATGATTCAGCGATGTTGTTCTACCTGCCACAACATTCCATTTAAAGACTCGGGGCATTGTCACTGGTTGTCTCCCATGCCTAGAATGTCATCTCCTGGCTTCCTTCAGAACTCAGTTCAAATCTCATTTTCTTTCTGTCTTTTTTTGGGGGGGGGTGCAGGGCAATGAGGGTTAAGTGACTTGCCCAGGGTTACACAGCTAGAAGTGTTAAGTGTCTGAGGCCAGATTTGAACTCGGGTCCTCCTGAATCCAGGGCTGGTGCTTTATCCACTGTGCCACCTAGCTGCATCCCCATTTTATTTAAGAGGTTTTCACATTCTCTCTTTCACACTGGCCTCCCAACCCACAACTGCTGGTGCTTACTAAAATTACCTTCCATTTCTATTATCTTTATCTTGTATGTATAATGTTATTTTCACATTGTCTTACTCATTTTAATGTGAACTCCTTGAGATCAGGGATCAAGTCCTTGAATTTCTTTGTATTGCTAATACTTAGTATAGTGGGTGGCATATAGCACTGTTTGTTGATTGACTCTGGGGTACAAAGTTAATAATTTTGGATGCAAGATTTGAACTTAGGTCCTATGATTCCAAATTCAGTGATCTTTCTGCTACATTAAATGTTTTCCCATCTGATCTTTCTAACAATCTTTTTGGTAGGTACTATGATTATTATCACCAACATTTTATAGATGGAAGATCCAAGACTTGGAAAAATTAAAGTATCTCATAGAGTCTGAGGTGAATTTCAAATTCAGGTCCTTGAATTTTCAGTCTACTACTTCTCTTTCCACTATGCCAATGATACCTCTTTGTTGTTTGGTTGTTTAAGTTGTGTCTCTTTTTTACCCCATTTGGGGTTTTCTCAGTAAAGATACCATTTTCTTCTGCCATTTCCTTCTCCAGTTAATTTTACAGATGAGGAAACTGAGGCAAACAGAGTGAAGTGACTTGTCCTGGTTCGCACAGCTAGTAAATGTTTGAGACTAGATTTGAACTTAGGAAGATGAGAGTTCTTGACTCCAGGCTCAGCACTATATCCACTGTCTTACCTAGCTTCCTTTTACTAGATTTATATCATTCAATTAAACCCAGTTTAGTTCAATTGAATTAAACACATTTTTAAAGCCCCTACCTTTTGCAGAGCTCTATACTAGGCACTGACATAGTCAGGGAAGGTTTCATGGAGGTGGAGGACCTTGCTGGATTTTAATGTATGAGTAGGACTTGGATAAGCAGGAAAGAGGAAGACACAGGAAGGTAGTGGACATCTCCATTACTTTCTATTCATCAGACTTTCTGCTGCAATGGGCACAAAGGGTAGCTGATGATGAGGCTGGGGTATGAGACCCTTGGCAGTCAGTTTAAGAAGGCACCAAGAGGGGCAGCTAGGTGGCGTAGTAGATAGAGCACTGGCCCTGGAGTCAGGAGTACCTGAGTTCAAATCTGGCCTCAGACACTTAACACTTACTAGCTGTGTGACCCTGGGCAAGTCACTTAACCCCAATTGCCTCACTAAAAAAAAAAAAAAAAAAGAAGGCACCAAGGATGAGAGGGGTAACCAGCAGTTTCTCTATATAGGGCAAATGGCTGGAGTAGGCAATGGTGAAGGTAGTGGAACCTCAGGGCAACTGAGGTTTCTAAGCTTTTGAAGGAGAATAGTCTTTTTGTAGTTTTTCTGTTCCAGATACTCCAGGATCTAGCAATACTGGCCTTATTCCTGGTTTTCCCACCAGACACCATCTTGACTCTGTGTCATTCCCTCATCTCTGCTTCTTGGCTTCATTCAAGACTCAACTCAAATCCCATCTTCTGCAGGAGGGCTTTCCAAGTTCTCTCCCTCTCTACCCCTGCCCCCCCCCACTTCTGGTGCCTTCTGTCTGTGAGATTACCTCCCACCCACTCTGTAAATATCACATATATATGTGATTGTTTACATGTCATTTCCTCCATTAGAATGTGAGCTCCTGGAGGCTTGATGGGACAGTGTTTTTTGCCCTTTCTTGTATCCCTAACACTAAATACAGTGCTTGGCATGTAGTAAATGCTTAATGTTGATTGACTGAATATCAAGAAGCAGATACAATCACTGCCTGTGAAGTAGCAGAAGGAGTACCTGTGGTAAATTTTCAAAATTGTCAAATCTGCAAGAAAAACCATTGAGGCAGAGCTCTGAGCTAATGGTGCTTTATTAATGCGCCCATGGTCCCCTTTAATGAAGTGGACCTCAGATCTTCCTCATGATCTGAGATGCCTACTTCCTTCAGTGTCTTAGTTTTATAGTGCTTGATACCTGGACAATACAGGTAAAACAGACCAAAAATACAGAATCTTATTGGTTGATGGTTGCCCATGGCCTTCTAGGAAGGCTACACAAAATACAAAATCCTATTGGTTGACAAACAGCCTAGTGGGCAGATCTTAACAGACCTATCTTGACTTTTCAGGAGGTCCTACCAAGCCTATGAGCAGGCTTATAGGCTGACAGGCTGCTATCTATCTGTCTGTCCATCCATCTGTCCATCTGTCCATCTATCTATCTATCTATCTATCTATCTATCTATCTATCTATCTATCTATCTATCTATCTATCTATCATCTATCTACCTATCTATCCAACCATCCATCCATCTATCTTTCATATTCTCTCCCCAATTAGATTGTAAGCGCTTTGAAGGGAGGGACTCTTACCTTTTACTATCTCCAATTCTTACCACAGTGCCTGGTACATAGTAGGCACTTAATAAATGTTTATTGATGACTAATTGAGTTGTTCCTGTCTCTTGCACCCTTGAAAACTTAAGGCAAAAATGTCTGTGGGTACTGCAATGCTACCATGTTTTCTGTGTCACCAAGACAGTGGAATCAAAGGTGGTGGGAAGCCTAGATTAACCTTGTGTGAGTAGCTCATCTATGGCCTCAGGCTGTGGATATGATGGGATTGTTCTGAAATGGATTTTGCCTGCTTAATCTAGCTGGTGTCAGATGTTCCTATTCTTTATTTCCTGTGTCATAAAGCTGCTAAGCTGCTTTCAGAATCAATCTCCAGTAAATATGAGTTTTTAATTGTCTCTTTATAGGGAAACAAATCAGGTTTCTCTAGTTTAGCGAGAGGATGTAAAGGAAGAGGCACAATTTTATATCTAACACAGTGCAGAGATATAGCATAATGGTTTAGTCCTGTCTTAGATCTGGGCAAAGAATGGAGTAAAGCTATTCTAAGTTGAAATACCAATTTTGAATTCTTATCCCCCAAACTTAAGACTTTACACTTATCAAACACAAGGTTACCCTATTCCTTTGTTGCTGTAAATTGTATGTCTACTCTGTTCCACTGATTTACCTTTCTATTTTTTGGCCAGTACAAGATAGTTTGATACTTGCTGCCTTATAATATAGTTTAAGATCTGGTCCTGCTAAACCTCTTTCCTTTACATTTTTCCCATTAGTTCCTTTGATATTTTTGATCTTTTGTTCTTCCAAATGAATTTTATTATTATTTTTTCTAACTCAGGAAAATAATTTTTTGGCAATTTAATTGGGATGATTGGTTTTACATATACACACGTATCTAATGGTAGCCATCTCTAGGGTGTGGGGAAGGTAAGAAAAGAAAGAAAATTACGTGATAACTTTACCATATATTTAAAAGGAATAATAAGTTGTATACAATCGATTTACAGTTTCATGTGCAATCATCTTTTTTCCGATTCTACTATATTATGGAAATGCTTGTTTTATTTTGTAAATTCAGAATAAAAAAAGAAATTCTAATTTTGCTCTTGGGCTGCAGTAGATAGAGACTGAACCTATGATTTTAGTGGGACCTGGCTTCTTAAACTGTGGGTAACTGATTGTGGGGGCCACTAAAAATTTGGCAGCAGTAAAAGGTATTGTATACCTATTTTATGTACCTATATACCCAGCATCAAGTAAAAATTTCTCTGGCAAAAAGGTGGCCAAATGGAAAAAATTTAAGAAGTTCTGGTATAGGAAATATGGTAAGGGGGAGAGTGGAATAAGGAGAAAGAAACAGAAGAAAGAGTGTAAGCTCTTTGAGATCAGGGACTTTTTTCATTTTTGCCTCTGTATCCTGTGTTTAGCACCATGTTCTGAATGCGGGATGTAGTACTTAATAAGTGCAATTTTTTTTTTTGGCGAGGCAATTGGGGTCAAGTGACTTGCTCAGGGTCACACAGCTAGTAAGTGTCAAGTGTCTGAGGCTGGATTTGAACCCAAGTCCTCCTGAATCCAGGGCTGGTGCTCTATCCATTGTGCCACCTAGCTACCCCTTAATAAATGCATTTCAAGTTAAAAAGAAAAAAAATCCAGGCAAAATTATTTGAGGAATTTGAGGGGCAGCTAGGTGGCGCAGTGGATAGAGCAGTGGAGAGATCAGTTTCACCTGGAAGACAGAGACAGTGAGTTAGGACTAAATACAACCATAAATGAGCAGGGTGGAGTCCATTGGGCAAGATGGAGATGGGGGTAAGGGGTGGCTGAAAACAACTCAGTCTGGCTGGAATGTTAAATGGTAGAAGGGAAATAGGATATGAGACAAGGTGGACTAAGGGGATTAGTACCAGATTATAGAAATCCTTGAATGGCAGAATCAGGAGTTTCTATTTTGTTCAATAAGCAATAGGAAGCTACTGATGGATCATATACTTTTGATTTCATAGGATTCTGGATGTGAAGCTGAGATAAATTTCAGGGGTCATATAACTATACTTTTCTTTAGAGATGAGGAAACTGAGGCCCAGGGCACATAAATGTCTGGAGCAAGGTCACATGGCAAGCATCAGATGTGGGATTTGAACCCAAGACCTCTGATTCCAGAGATAGTGCTCTTTCAACTGTTCCCCACTCTCCACTAGGAATGATAATGATTAGCATAACACTCTTTGCATACATGATCTTAATTGATCCTCATAAAAACCCTGTGAGATAGTTGCTATTGTTAGCAACATTTTCCAGTTGAGGAAAATGAGGCAAATAGAGCTTGAAGTGACTTGCTTAGGATCACACAGCTAGGAAATGCCTAAGGCTGGCTTTGAACTCAGGTCTTCCTGACCCAAGGTTCTGCATTCTATCTACCATACCCCCTAACTGCTGTTAGAGGGCTATTACTACATTTAATGTTACTTTTTCCATTTCTTAACTAGTGAAGTGTATTTTTCTATTAAGCAGGCAGTCAAATGAGTCCAGTTTGACCTTATGGAGATATACAAAATAAGTAATGCTAATACATTTTTTGAAAACAAAGGAGCAAGTTGGCACTGCCAAGGATTAGACACATCATTTGAGTAATGTTTTAGTCTCCTGCTAAACCAGGGAAACTTCAGAGGCACAGGATTAAGTATTATAAGAAACAGGCTGTTTCTTGGCTGGTTTGAGAAAGTATAGTATCTGCAACTGTGTTAGATGTGTCAGATCCTTTCAGACCCTGGTAGATGATTCATTTACAAAAATGCTAGAGAATCCAGTGCCTTCTAAAAAGGCATGGCAAAAAAAAGGCATGGCAGATTTTTTTGGGGGGGGGAGTTTGCTTTTTTATTTGGAGGAAAAAGAAATTTCTCCTACTGGCTTGGTGGGCACAAAGGTAGAGATGGGTGTGGTCAGGGAAGCTGACTGGTATGGAACCCATTTAAATTTTGTGTTCTCTTTAACCCATAACTGGGAACAACCCAATCTTCCTGTTGCACAAACATAGGTCTGTCTTTGTTTCTCCATCTCCATCTTTGTTTCTGTTTCTGTCTCAGTCTCTGTCTCCTTCTCTCTAACTCTGTCTCTTTTGAAATCTCTGCTTCTTTCTCTGTCTCTCTTTGTCTCTGTCTCTTTCTCTTTCCTCCTGACTTTCTCTTTGCCTCCATATATTTGTCTGTATCTACCCAATTTCATTTGTAAGGAAGTAGTAAATATGTGGTCACCAGTTAAGTGTTGTTGGGGGTCTTATTAATCTTATTAACATGAAATGTTGTGGTGGGGAAAAAAGAAAGCAGTGTATAGGGAGTCAGAATATGTTCATTCAAATCATGATTCTACCATTAACTACTTGTGTCACTTTAAGCAAATCACTTAACCTCTCTTAGCCTTAGTTACTACATAACCTGTAAGATTCCCTTCAACTCTGAATCTATAATCCAATAAATGTATAACAGAACATTTAGTCATAAAAACAATTACTTAAGATTAGTAGTTCTTATAAAAAATGAACTGGTGACTTTGAGTGTATCTCTAACTTCAGAAGGAATTGACAAAGATTATATTCTGTAAACATTTTTATGTTATTTGTGGATACATTTATAATGTATTCATTACCCTTTATATTTTCTATGAAGCCTTAGCTAGCTCACCTGGGCCTATTAAACACATAACAACAATCTTTAATTCACTGATCTTCCCCTTCATTTAAGCCTAATAACATCTTCTAAAGGGAAGAAATAAAGTAGTATATGAAGCTTCCATATTTCAAACATTTAAGTTTCATAAAAGGTTGAGTTACTTTTAAAAAATGAGAAAAGGTTATTGAAATAACCTACTTATTTGTTACTATTATACATTTTATATAGGCTTTGGGGTTGAGTTGGGATCTGAGATTTGAGAACTATCATTCAATCAGCCAATCAATAAACATTTGTTAAGTATCTACATTGTGTTCTGGGAATACAAATACAATGAATCAAACAATTCCTTACAGTTGAGGGGTGTGGTGAGAACACTATTTGTTTGAGATAGGCATGTTTCCCTTGAAGAGGGAAAGGAGGCTTGTCCTTGGGATTTAGTTGGTTTTAGGACTGGGACTTGAACCACGGGCATGGCTTCCTTGTTGCCTGAGGCAGAAAGAGCCTAGTCTATGGGGAGCTGGTGTTCCTGAGGCTTGGCAGAACTCCCAATGCTTTGTGGGATGTCATTCTGATGGAGTGTTGCTGCCCTGGTGGAAAAGAAATGGAAGGAAGTTGTGCTTATTCTTAGTAAGTTATATCCTTTTAATCTTATTATAGATACATTAATTTTTTTTATTGAATTTTATGGTCCACAAGTGTTTCATTGTATTCCAACCCCAAACTTGAATTACTAGACTGGCCTGAACTAGGTCTGGCCCAGAACAAAAAACCTTAAATTCTTATGGGGTGGGGCAGCTAGATGGCGCAGTGGATAAAAAAGCACTGGCCTTGGATTCAGGAGGACCTGAGTTCAAATCCAGCCTCAGACACTTGACATTTAACTAGCTGTGTGACCCTGGGCAAGTCACTTAACCCTCATTGCCCTGCAAAAAAACAAACCAACCAACCCCCTCCCCCCAAAAAAAAATTCTTATGGGGCAATGAGAAGTACACATTAATGCATATATGCATAGTTATAGAAAACATATAAAGAAAATAAATAGAAGGCAGTAAGAGAGAACACTAGCAGTTGGTATCATGGGAAGTATTCATGACAATACATGGCATTTTCAGGTGGTTCAACATTGGAAATAGATACGGTTTTATCAATGGAAATGACATTGAAGAAGAGCCTTTACCATACTTTGCTATTGAGCCCTAAAGGCCTATTGGGCTTTTTCCTATGAGTTACAGCTGAAACCTCCTCTGTGCTGTTTCCCCTTAATAGAATATGAATGCTTTGAGATCAGTGACTGTTTTGCTTTTCTATTTGTACCCCCAGCACTTAGCATAGTGTTTTGCAGATAGTAAGCATTTAATACCTGCGTTTTCTATTAATACATTCATCCACTCATTCATGTAGAAGGTGGTGCTTCTGCTTAGTCTTGAAGGAAGTAAGGGATTCTATAAGGTAGATGAAAGGATATGTAGAATGGTCAGTACAAAGGTAGGAGAAATAATGCTTTGCAGGCAGGTCAATTTGGTTGGATCATGGAGCACAAAAAAGGTAGTAATGTATAATGAGTCTGGAAAGAAATAGAAATGGTCCCAAAGAGAACAAAGAAGGCAGACAGGTTGGATCAAGTATTTAGAGAAGGTATGTGCTAGAAATGATACAATTTTGAGATTATTTAGAGACTTATTTACAAAGTATCTAAAGGAGGGGAAGATACCTCAGGCACTGAAAAAATATCAGATCTTATTGATGAAAAAAAAGTCACCAAGAAGAAACCTTGACAATACTCCATCTATCCAGAGTACTCATGGAGGATCATTTATGAACTGAAGGCATGCCTCAGTGAGCATATTAATAGGGAACCAGATAATCTTAATTGACCACATATCTACTAACTCAAAAATTGACCGAAAGAAGTAGAAAATATGAGCTCATTGTGTTTGTCACTGGTCAATTATGAATAAATAAGCATCCATCTCAGTAGAAGAATATGTTGTCTTATAGACTCTTTTACAACCAAATATCTCCTGTCCATACACGAAGGTTATTCAAAATTCTTTGGAAGATGAAACAGAAATAACCCTATTCAATGACCTTCTGATAATAAACATCAGGAAATGCATAAAACAGGGAGCTGAATGCTGGCCAAAAATATTCACCACTGTGATGAAGGACTTCCAGAACAGACTTCAGGTCAAGGAAGGAGTCCCCGTGGATGGCAAGGTCCTTTAGATTCAATATTTGTGGATTACATTATGTTGCTTGCATCAAGTCCATAGATATTGTGGAATCTCTTAGAAGCAAACTCTCAAAAGAGTTTGGTCTTTCGATTCACAAAGGAGAGAACAGGTAGTTGAAAAATATCTATTGCCCAGATTTTTGACATGCATCTGAATGAACACCCTAGAGAGTTTGTTCTATAGTATCTACATCTGGGACAGGCAATACATATAGATAATGATCTAGGTTAAAGCAGTTTAAAAGAAGGGAGAGAAGAGAAGTCTGAATGGCTCTAGACAAGTTGCAAAGAATTTTTAATGACCTCAAGCTTTCCATAAGAACAAAGCCCCATCTTTTTAATACATTTTACCAGCAATGAGACATGAAACATCACTACCTCCAAAGACCTGGACATGAATATCACACAAAGGGCAATCAAAAGCTGAATGGTAGATGTGTGCAGGCTGCATCATATAACTAACAAATAGTTCTCAAGAACAGGAATCGTAGATGCCATTAAGGAACTGTATTACACAGAGAAGATGGACTAATTATGTATTGAGAGCAAGAGATGACAGGTAGAAGGATAAATTTCTTCACTGGTACTCTCACTATGTCAGAAGAAAGCAAGGAAGATCTTCAGCATGTTGACTGGACTCCTTGGGATGAACTTTTGGGAGTATATGGAGGAGAGCAACACAGGATGAATAGGTATGAATATATTCCAATCCAGATTGTTGGAAGAAACTAGAATCAATGAGATTGCAGATCCATTTGAATATTTGAGTGTTTGAAGGAGGCTAGAAAGATAGGTTGGGGTGACATTGTGGTTTTTCTTTTACTTTCTTTCTTTTTTTTGGTGAGGCAATTGGGGTTAAGTGACTTGCCCAGGGTCACACAGCTAGTAAGTGTCAAGTGTCTGAGATAGGATTTGAACTCAGGTTCTCCTGACTCCAGGACCGGTGCTCTATCCACTGCGCCACCTAGCTGCCCCTGTGGTTTTTCTTGTTTTTTTTTTTTTTTTTTGCGGGGCAATGGGGGGTTAAGTGACTTGCCCAGGGTCACACAGCCAGTAAGTGTCAAGTGTCTGAGGCCAGATTTGAACTCAGGAACTCCTGAATCCAGGGCCGGTGCTTTATCCACTGCGCCACCTAGCTGCCCCTGTGTTTTTTCTTTAAAGCTAAACAGGAGAGTTTATTTTTGATCCTAGATGCAATAGGGAACTCTTTGGATTCTTGAACTCTACTTTCTGTGTTATAGTTGGAACAGCAGACTTTGCTGAACCAAGCACCTTGCCAATCATACATGAACTGGGATATTTAGAGAAGAGAATGGACTTCATCCCAGAATAATAAAAGTTAGCCCTTTCGTTCTCTCTGTGTGTATGTGTGTGTATACATACATACATACATACATACATACATACATACATACATACATACATACATACATACATACATACATACATACATACATACACAATACATACATACACAATACATACATACGTACACATGTCTACAATATGCAAATACGTGTATATTTATGTCTATATGTGTATTTATGTGTACACATACCTATTTATATGTGTATATATACACATAGATAGATAGTTACACACACACTTGATTGAGATCTTGTCTGATCCAAAACAATCTCAATAAGTAAACAATATTAATAGTCTACATTTCTATGGAGTTTCACAGTCTACAAATTAGTTTCTTCATGCCAACCCTGTGAAAAAGGTAGGATTATAATTATTATCTCTACTTTATAGCTAAGCTAGTAAATAAGACTCAGAGATGTTTTGTGACGTGCCCAAGGTCACTTGGTTATTAGATATTAATGTGCTGCCTAGAGCATTGAGAAACTAGACCCTGGACTTGAACACCAGTGCCCTGACTCCATATTTAGTGGTCAGTCCCCATACTGTAACAGGAACAGGAATGTCTACTACACAGAACAAGGCAGTGGGGCGTGTAATAGAGGCAATGATGCTTCTCTCCCCCCTGCTTCCCCACCTCCCCCAGTAACACATCCAGGTTCATATTATTTCTCTGCTGCTCCCCCAGGAGAAAAATTGCACAATGTATTTGTAAGGGGAGACAATTAGAAAACACTTGAGAATTGTGGACATTCTGAGTAAGTGACTTAAAAAAAGGGCCCTATCTTTCTTTCACCCAGTCAGCTTTGGTTTCTGTGTGTAGTAGAGAACAAAAGGAAACATGGATAAAGTGGTCTAAGGTGGCATATATCATTAACCCTTATTAAGAGGACTCATCAGGTTTTATTACTTTACATTTTTCCAGAAGGAGAAATTGAAATTATTCCTTTCTCTTTAAATATACAAATTGCCCCAAAGTCCCCTGTTTTCACAGAATTTTTTTTTATCAAGAACTCTAGTTCTTCCAACAATAAATTTTGGTCTTTGTCACTGTTGGGGTACCACAATTACAGAAGATGAAGAACTGTACTGGTAAGCAGGGGATAGTGTTTGTTCCTAAGACCAAGGAACCCTGGAAATGTCAATTTAGCTTACTGATTCACACTGTTCTTGAATCCTATATGCTTGCAGTTCTTGGTCCCTGAATCTGTCTTGTCAGGAACTGTTGACAGCCCCTCTGCTTCCCTTCCAGTAGTCTCTGTTTGGCCCGAGGCAGCCTCCAGTGCACCTACTCTTATTGAAAAATTGGGCACCCTCTGAGCCATTCCACTATAGTTCAGCTTTGCCTCTCTACCCCTGCTGCTCAGCAACAATAACCTCCTTCAACAATGACAGACAAAGATGGAAAAGCTGCAGAGCTTGCTCTGAAACCATATTTACCAAGTGACAAAAATCATACCGATACCCTTGTAATGAGTTGTGATAAAGAGAAGATTGCATTTAAAGATATCAGGTCACTTTGAAATAACAGTAGCTTTTGGAACCAGCTTGGAGAGATCCAAGATTGATAAAGAAACCCAGGAAATAGGGATGGTAAAGAGTGTAACACTAGGGATTTGGTCTGTAACATTGGTGTTCATTGGTGTAAGGACAAGCCAGTACAGAACCTTCTTCTCCCAGTGTGCATCTGCAACTTGGAGTCATACAGTTGTCTTGGTTGGGGGGGGGGAGAAGATGGGAACAGAGGGACTGAGAGTTTATGTAACTTGCCCTAGGTGACACAGTTACTCAGTATTTGTCATAAGTGGGTACAGCACTCATGTTTTCCTGATTCAAAGTTCAGCTCTCCATCCATTACACAAGGTTTGTTGTTATTGTTGTTGAGTTGTTTGTGACTCAATTTGGGATATTTTTGGCAGAGATACTATAGTGGCTTGCTATTTCCTTCTCCAGCTCATTTTACAGATAAGGAAACTGAGGCAAACAGCTTGACCTGGGTTACATAGCTAGTAAGTGTCTGAGTCTGGATTTGAACTCAGGAACATGAGTCTTCTTGACTCCAGGTCCAGATATCCTATGTTTCAGTCATGTCTGATTCTTTGTGACCCCACTTTTTTGGGGGGGATTTCTTGGCAAAAAACTAGATTGCTTTACCATTTCCTTCTCCAGCTCATTTTACAGATTTGGAAACCAAGGCAAATAGTGTGAAGTGACTTGGCCAGGGTCACATAGCTAGTAAGTGTCTGAGGCTGGATTTGAACTCATGAAGATGATTCTACCTGCCTCTAGGACTAGTGCTTTATCTACTATGCCACCTAGCTGCTCTTCACTAGTGTTATGTAATTTGATTAAACCAATTTAGTTCAATTCATTTAAGCACATTTGTTCAGCCCCTACTTTTTGCAAAACTCTGTACTAGGCACTGAAGATTTTAAATTTTAGGTAAGACATGATTCACTGCCCTTTTGGTGCGTAAGGCACTCATAGAAATGCTTTTGATATAAAATGATACACAATAAAGCCATGAAAGAGATATCAAGTGTTACATGAAATCTATGGTGGGAAGGGTCTTTGCAACTGAGGGAGACCAGAAAAAGGCTTTCTGGAAGAATTGCTATTAGACTGGTCTGTAAATGATGGATAGGAATTTTATAAGTTAATGGGGTTAGAGTGAAATGGTTCTAGGCATAAGGAAGAGCATGAGCAAAATGTATGGAGCATGAATGATGGTGAGTAGTCTAGTTTGGCTGGGGTGTAGTCTATGGAGGGAAGTCATGGTCCATAAGATTGGAAAGATAGGACAACTAGACTGTTGAAGACCTTGAAAATGCAGCAGAGAGGTTTGAATTTTAGTGGTAGGAAGTATGGAGCCACTAAGAATTCTTGAGCAGAGAAGTGATGGGAACAAATGGATATAGTTAGAAGATGACTGGCAACAGATGGATTGGAAAAGGATGAATTGGAAGGGACTAGGAGAGTGGATGTGGGAAAATTTGTTTAGAGGCTATTAAAATAGTCTAGGCAGGTGGGAATGTGGTCCACCTTGGATGGAGGGGTGGATGTGGTAGGGTCAGAGTGGAAGGGTGAGTGTGAGAAATAACGTACAGGTGGCATGATGGATAGGATATGGTAACTGTTTCTTTTTCATTAAAGTCCCATTTTTTTCCACTGAAAGATAATGCTGAGTTGGGCTGGGTAGGTGATTCTTGGTTGTAATCCCATTTCTTTTGCCCTTTGGAATATCATATTCCATGCCCTCCGGTCCTTTAATGTAGAAGTTGCTAGATCTTGTGCTATCCTGACTGGGGCTCCACAGTACTTGAATTCTTTCTTTTTGGCAGCTTGTGATATTTTCTCCTTGACCTGAGAGCTCTGGAATTTGTCTATAATATTCCTAGGAGTTTTCTTTTTGGGATCTCTTTCTGGAGGTGATTGGTGGATTCTTTCAATTTCTATTTTAGCTTCTTCTTCTAGAATTTCAGGGCAATTTTCCCTGAGAATATCTTGGAAGATGGTGTCTAAGCTCTTTCCTTGATCATGGTTTTCAGGTAGACCAATAATTTTCAAATTCCCTCTCCTGGACCTATTTTCCAGGTCGGCAGTTTTTCCCAGAAGATATTTCACATTGCCCTCTATTTTTTATTCATTTGGATTTGCTTTATTGTGTCTTGGTTTCTCATAAAGTCACTGGCTTTCATTTGTTCAATCCTTATTCTTAGGCAATTATTTTCATCAGAGAGCTTTTGTACCTCCTTTTCCATTTGACTTTTCAAGCTGTTGACTTTTTTCTCATGTCTTTCCTGCATCACCCTCATTTCTCATTCCATTTTTTCCTCTACCTCTCTAATTTTATCTTCAAAGTCCTTTTTGAGCACCTCTATGGCCTGAGACCAATTTTTATTTTTCTTGGAAGCTTTAGATATAGGGGCCCTGATGTTGACATCTTCCTCTGAGGGTGCCCCTTGGTCTTCCTTGTTACTGAAGAAACTTTCTATGTGGTCCTCACCTTTTTCTGTCGGCTCATCTTGCCTTTCTTTTACTAGACTTTTAGCTCTTTAAAGTGGGGCACTATTTCCAGGCTGCAGTATCCCAAGCTTAAGAAGTCCCAGGTGGTATGATTTGAGGAGAATCAGGTTCTTCCCTCACCCGGCCTGTTTCCTGGTCCTAGGTGACCCCAGACCAACTTGCCAATCAACCAGCTTTGTGTGTTGTGGTTGTTAGCTCCGATGAGCCTGTGCCCCTCCCTGACCTGGGCCACTTCTACTCGGGCCTACCACCTGGTTCTCAGTAGGGATGTTAAATCCAAGTTCTGCCTTAGCACCAGCATAGACCCCTGTAGTCTTTCCCCTGCCCAGGTCTCAGCCCACTCACAAGACTGTGAGCTTAGTTCCAGACGACACTGGTGCTTCAGCTGATTCAGAGGCTCTGGGGGTCTCCTTCTCTGGTGAGGCCTTCCTGAGACTGGATCTATGTCAGTGTGAATGTGGGGTTGGGCATGACTTCTGTATCAGCACAGCAGCTCCCTCCTTCTGACCTTCCAAACTGTTCTTGGTTAGAAGATGATTTCAGCACATTCTTCTGTGAGTTTTGCTGTTCTGGGCATTTTCCTATGACCTTATTTGGATGTTTTTTGGAGCGATTGTGTCACAAGTTCAGGAGCTCACTGCCTTTCCTCCGACATCTTGGCTCCACCCCGGAAATTGATATGGTAACCGTTTCAATATGAAAAGTGAGTGTTTGGGGAGAATCAGGGGTTTTGAATTTGAGAAGAAGATCAGGAGTTCTGTTGAGTTTTAAAACGACCATTGGGCATTGTGGTAGAAATGCCTTTAGGTTACTGGAGATGTGAATCGAGATCTGGGAAGAGTTGAGAGATATAGGTTTGAAGTTATATCTCCATATTGCATTTGAAGCTTCCAAATATTCAATTGAATATATATTTATTAAGTATATACTATGTCCTCAGTCCTGTATAGTAGCCAAAAATGTAATAATACCTCCTATATCTTTTTTTTTATAACTCCTATTTCTTTATCACTTCAAGGCCTACTTGTGTTTTCCTTACAATATCCCTCATCCCCATTTTACAGATGAGGAAACTGAGAGCCAGGGAGATTAAGTGATATTCAGGGTCACATAGCTGGTATCAGAGCCAGGTCTTGACCTCATGGCCTCCTGACTCAATGTTCTTTTCAATACATTAGACTGCCTCCTTGAGTATAAAGTTTGCTCTCAAGTAGTAGCTTACAGGGAGGCAACTTGATATAGTAGGAGAAAATTCTAAACTCAGAATTAGGAGATTTAAATTTGAATTCCAGCTTACTGGAAATGCCTATGTGACCATGAGTAAGGTAGAGACTTAGCAGCTTCCTCATCCGTAAAATAAACATAACATCTCCTCTGTTGCCTACCTCACAGGATCATTGTAAGGAAAGTACTTTGAAAACTATAAAACATTAAATGAAGGGGCAGCTAGGTGGCTCAGTGGATAGAGCACCGGCCCTGGATTCAGGAGGACCTGAGTTCAAATCCGGCCTCAGACACTTTACACACTCACTAGCTGTGTGACCGTGGGCAAGTCACTTAACCCCAATTGCCTCACTAAAAAAACAAAAAACATTAAATGAAAAGCCAAATATTATTTCCCTTGGGACATATAATGAATATACATAGAATAGAGAATGACTCAAGAACACATAAGCCCAAATGATGGAATATAGTGTCATAGCAGTTCAGTTAAGAGAAAAATTGGAGTAAGTTGGGAAGGCTTACTGGAGGAGGAGGAGGATGATGTTAAGTTGGGCCTTGAAGAATGGGTTTGATTTTGATTCATTTTCTCAGTTGTTCTGACATGATGGGAAGAGTGGGCATGAATTTTGAAGTTTGGTAAAATGTTTTGGCTATCTGAGTGGTAAATTGCCAGGAAAAAGTGTTATTACAGTGATATCAGTGACACTTTCTGCTGTGTATTGGAATAGATAGAGTTATCTGATATAGTGGTGAGTTGACAAAACCAGGCAATTACTTCTAATTAGCCCATAATTGTTTTCCAACTATTTCAGTGACATCTACATTAAATTCTATATTTTTAGAGTAATAAGGGCCCTGATTATTTCTTGCAGGACACTAAGCCTGATTACTCAAATCAAAATCTCTACACTTGATAACACATTTGTTATATAGTATAATTATAATGTACTCATCCAATCTTGTAGGGGACTCCACAATTCTATTATAAAAAAAAATCAAAGGACAGTAAAATAAATCAACTCCAATTGATCAACACAGTGCTTTCTCCAAGTTTTCATCAAACAGAAGCCTGGGGAAGGAGGTTAAATCAACTTAAAATCCAAGGTCTCAGACTTTTATCCAGAGAGAAAAAAATATAGCTGAGACCATACTTTTCTGTCTAGTCCTGTGATTCAGCAGAAATGGAACTAGCTTTGCCATCAGAAGGCCTAGATTCAAATCTAAGTTTGGACATTGGCTACTCTTGTGGCCTTTAGCCTCATGGTGCCTCAGTTTCTTTATCTGTGAAAACAAGGAGATTGTACTAAGGGACCACTGAGATGCCCGTTAGCTTTAAATTTAGGATCTGTGATCCTATTATTCGAAGTGATATGTTTTGGAAAAGGTAGCCATTCAAGCCATATATGAACTAGGCTGTAGAAATTAGATAATTGTGTCTAGAAGCTATTAACAGCGAATTGGGTCTGTGGAACATTGTTCCACCATGCTAATTCCAGAAATTCTAGGAATATAAGTCTTAGCTAAGAAGGAACATTTGTATCTGGACTATCCCAGAGACCAACTGGACATTTATCCTTATGATTCTTATGGTAATTTGTACTTCATGTTCTTTTTGAGAGAGTGAAAATACAGCCGTAATGACCCATCAGCCCAAGTAGATCTACTCAAACCCAGTATCACAGAAATTTCCTGAGGTTGATTTTGCTCCAATACTCCATCAATCTGTGATTTCATCATTTGGACATTCCCTTAAAAGACTACTAGCCATTTGTGTTTACTCATCGTGCAAGATTCCTTCTTATGTCCTTCTATAAATCTGCTACAAGGGGGTCCACCCAAGGTGTTTGGGGTCTTTCTTGCATTTTCTTGGTATTTGTTGTTCACTTATTTTCAGTTGTGTCCAACTCTTCAGGACCCCATTTGGGGTTTCTTGGCAAAGATGCTGGAGTGGTTTGCCATTTCCTTCTCCAATTCATTTTACATATGAAGAAATTGAGGCAAACAGGGTTAAGTGACTTGCCCAGAGTCACACAGCTAGTGTGTCTAAGGCCAGATTTGCACTCAGGAAGATGAGTCTTCCTGTCTCCAGGCCTGGCACTCTTTGCATTGTGGCGCCACCTAGTTGCTCCTATTTCTTGGCATTACATATATGCTAAAGGAATGCATGGACTTGTTAAGGGCTAAAATTCTAGCTAGTCTGTCTAAAATATCTAATGAGTGGTCGCCAATAAATTATAAGCTTTAGCAAGAGTTAGGCTTTTAAGCATTTATTAAGGAAAACAAGAATTTGGTAAAGAGAGAGAGAAAGGCCTAGATTCCTATCTATTAAAGGGAGAGCACATTTCTAGCTCCCTTCTCCACCAGCGTCCTCAGGAAAGAGAGCGAGACTGAGCGCCAGTCTCTTCCTTCCTCCTCCCACTAGCCCGCGTCACTTCCTGACTCCTGGTCTTGCCCTCAAAGACCTTCCCTTCATGGGCAGAACTCTTCTACAGTAAGTATCCAGCAGGTGGCGTTATTCCAATCGTTACAGTCCCCCCTGTTGTTCCTCAAGAAACAAAATGTTTCCTTGACGGAACAGTAAAAAGAATATAATAACTATTGCTAACTAATAATATGTGAACAACAATATAGAAAAGGAAGAGAGGAAAGTTTTGTCCAGAGGGGCGATTTTTTTTTTTGTCCTCATGAACCGACGCTTTGACATTGGTCTTGCAAAGGGAGGGCCCACTGCAGAGAGTACATGTTACAGATGGTGTATATTATAACAGAAAAAGAAAAGAGAAAAACCAAACCAAACAAAACAAAACTGTTCATTTAAAGTCTCTGAAACTCTTTTCTCAGATGTCCTCTAGGTGTAGTCGTGGAATGGAAGTCTTTTCAGGGGTTGATGTGTGGATACTGGTAATCAGCCAGGAAATTTCCTACAAAATTGAGCTTAACACAACTTTAAAATAGCTTTGTCAATAATCAAATCAAACAATGAAAGTTCTCAAAAACATGTCTAAGGGAATACAGAATCTTAGTTGTTAACATGTGAAACATACAATAAAACAAAAATTGAACCATTCTTTAAAATTATATTATTATTATAGTCCCCCCTTATGGAGAGTAATTGAGAAGACAATTGCTGCGATATTAATTTTTAAAAATAATTTTTATCTTTGTTTCATCACTTTTTGCATCATCTGCCTAATTATCCTCATGCCATTATGAGAAATTAAAAAATCTAATATAATTGGTAACAGGTGTCAAGGCCAAATTCAACACTGTATTTATCATGACACCTGAGATAATTATGGGGGTTACCATAAAAGAACAGAGAAATGATGGGATATGAGCATTCCCACACTTGAGCAATATGTACTACCCATACAGTATGCAAGGCTTAAAATAGGTGGATGGAATATATGTCCATGCCACCGAACATATTGGAAGAAACTTGAGTCAGACTTAATCAGATGCATGGGATTGAGATGTCCATGGCATCAGGCATATAGGAGGGAGCATAGAAGCCAGGTGTAGAAGTGAGATGGGTGGGATGAATACTTCCAGCCATCTGTACAATATTGTAGGGAAAAAGAGAATAAAATATTAAACCAAGAGAATCCAACCTGAACATTTGTCAAAAGCCGTTCCCTCGGCCATACCTTGACTTCATGCATGTCTCCCCTCATGTGACAGTTCAGTGTCTGCTCTTGCATGTATTCCTCTTGTGATTGGATGGCATCTTGGCCAACTGGCGTCTGATAACTCAGAATAAAGACAATTAATGTCTTAAATGATAAGTTCCCATAATTTAAAATCTCATATGGATTTAAAAATTGAGGATAATAAATGATTGCAAAAAATGTGAATACATCTTGATTCAGAACACAATATATAATTATGCAACAATTTCAAATAATACCCCTTTTTTTTTACTTAGTATACAATTACTTTTGTGAAAAATCAGAACATATTTGAATACAAGTTAAAGCACAACACAATCTCAAAGACAACTTTTACAAATGTTCCTCTCTTTTTTTTTTTTTTTGGAATATGCTTATCAAAAATAATACTTCTAGAATCAATTTACACTTGCCATGGCAAACAATTTGCCAGGGAAATGCTTTAAAGAGTTTGATCAAATAATCAGTTGAGAAAAAATAGCAAAAACAAATAACTCAGAATATGGGAGCACAATACTCCTAGAATTAACATTGTATTATGAAATCAAAACCATGTTTCAAAATTAGATAGATGAATGAATAGAAGAAAATACACGTGGTATAATAAAAGACAATGAAATTAAAACTAGGGAAATCTAAATGAATATGAACTTAATATTAATAAGAGTATTACAAAATATAAACTTGATCGCATGACTATAAAAAGCTTTTACAAATATTCTCCTTGTTTTAGAAACTAAGTATAAGACACAATCTCAAAAGCATTAAAATCTCTATGAAAATAAACCTATACCATTAATTCCAAAATGTATATGTAATAGCATAGAAATCCTATGTAACCTCTGAACTGACATTAATAATCTGAGTGAATTCAGAACACTCTTGATTCCAATATCTAAAATCCCCAATACTCATATCAATACCTTGCTGCTTACTTCTACATTTCTGTAAAATATATACCCTTCCATGGCAAAAGAAGCAGAGTCTTGAACTATGTTGATTGTCATTCTTATTCAGCTTAAGTTTTTCTTCTTTAACCCCTCTATATTGTCTGTCGGGCTTTTCACCATACAAATGCTTTATAAGATTACTAATTAAAGACAAAAGCAGGTTAGCAAAATTATGAACAAAACAAGCATATCTGGAATTTAAAGGGCTTTCTAAGGTTGTCTCAGAAGCACAGCCAGGCTGGGGAAGAGCTGAGCCTGAAGCTGCAAATGTAGTTAGAGAAAGTTGAGCATGCGCATCAGTTCTCTGGACTTCCCAGGCAGGGGAAGCAATGGGCTTGGCCATGGGAGGAGTAGAGGGTGGGGTTTGGAGAGGAGGGGAGGGACCAGCGCAATTTGAATCAGACTTGATTTTGAACTCAGGCCTGGATTCCTCTTCCCCCACTTTGCCTCCAGGCGCTAGGGGATTAAAAGCTACTAGAGGGTGGGTCATTGCCTCCAGGCATGCAAAATTAGAGCAACAATTACTGTTAGAACTGGGAAAAGCTGCGGGAATCTCTTCAGGTTTCTCTGAAAAAGCATGGTTGGGAGAGGGAGAGATATTTCCTTGTGTGAGTAAGTTGCTGGCTCTTTTAACAAAAATAAAAAGAAAAATAGAAAATCCACAAAAACAAAGCATTAACATGATCTTATCTCCCATTTGTCTGGTTAAACAGACTAAAATCAAAAATAGGGTAATTAGGGAGTTTAAAAGGTCCATTCGAAAAAATTTAAAGGGAAAACACAGCCAGTGCACCAGTACTTAGCAGTTTAAAGGGTAGGGGAAATTTCTTACCCAACCGGAAGATCAGAAGTGAGGTTCAGCTTTCCTCTTCGTGGTCAGCCATCTGTTAAGGGCTAAAATTCTAGCTAGTCTGTCTAAAATATCTAATGAGTGGTCGCCAATAAATTATAAGCTTTAGCAAGAGTTAGGCTTTTAAGCATTTATTAAGGAAAACAAGAATTTGGTAAAGAGAGAGAGAAAGGCCTAGATTCCTATCTATTAAAGGGAGAGCACATTTCTAGCTCCCTTCTCCACCAGCGTCCTCAGGAAAGAGAGCGAGACTGAGCGCCAGTCTCTTCCTTCCTCCTCCCACTAGCCCGCGTCACTTCCTGACTCCTGGTCTTGCCCTCAAAGACCTTCCCTTCATGGGCAGAACTCTTCTACAGTAAGTATCCAGCAGGTGGCGTTATTCCAATCATTACAGACTGTTTATCCCTATCCAACTGATTTTTTTCTGATCCTCATACATGTCTCTGATGACATCTTTCATACCACTTTCCCCAAGTAATTACTTGTTTGTAATGTGTTGCAGCCTGGTTTTTCCTATCAAGCACTTCTTTGCCTTCTCTGTGGTTCTCAATTTCAATTTTCAAAGACTGGAGTATTCTCTGACTGACAGCCAGGTGGCATACACTGAAGCATGTTGGTATGAAAAAGATGGGCCTTTGTTTTAGAGCAGGAATTTTTAACCTTGGGGCCTATTGTCTTGTTTTGTTAAATATTTTGATGATTGTATTTCAATATAATTGGTTTCCTTTATTATTCGATTAATCCTAATTTATGCATTTAAAAACATTATTCTGAGAAGGGATCCAGAGACTTCACCAAGATCCCCAAAGGGTACAATGACACAAGAAAAGGTCAAGAATTCCTGTTTTAGAGAGAAGCTTGGACTCATTAGAATAACAGTATAATTTCCCAAAGGAAATCTTGCCCAGTCTTCTCTTTGTGTTCAATTCTTCCTCTAGCTCATTGCCACTCTGTATTGATGAATGAGCACTAGGGTCATCCATCCAGACTACACCATCATAATCTATACAATAGATAGTTCTAACACTGGACTCCCCTCTCTATCGTATTGGGCAATCCAACAACACTGGCCTCTTGGCAGTTTCTCAAAGACACTTCATTTCCCAACCCTGGCCATCTTTTCTTTTCTTTCCTTTTCTCTTCTTTTCTCTTCTTTTCTTTTCTTTCCTTTCCTTTCCTTTTCTTTTCTTTTCTTTTCTTTTCTTTTCTCTTCTCTTCTCTTCTCTTCTCTTCTCTTCTCTTCTCTTCTCTTCTCTTCTCTTCTCTTCTCTTCTCTTCTCTTCTCTTCTCTTCTTTCTTTCTTTTTTTTTTTGCAGGGCAATGAGGGTTAAATGATTTGCCCAGGGTCACACAGATAGTAAGTGTCAAGTGTCTGAGGTCAGATTTGAACTCAGGTCCTCCTGAATCCAGGGCTGGTGCTCTATGTACTACACCACCTAGCTGCCAACCCTGGGCATTTTCACTGGCTGTTCCCCATTCTTAGAACTTTCTCCCCACCTTTTGGATTCCTTGACATCTTTTGAGCTATCAGCTAAAGTTCCACTTCTTGCAAGTGGTCCTGCTGGGCTTCCTAGTCCTCCCTAACTTTAACACCTTTTTTCCCCCTGAGATTATCTCCAAGTTAATCCTATACATGTCTTGTTTGTACATAATAGTTTATATGTTCTCTCCCCCATTAGACTGTGAGTTCCTTGAGGGCAAGGACTATTTTTTACCTTTCTTCGTATCCCCAGAGTTTAGAAGCACATAGCAGGTGCTTAATAAATACTTGCTGGCTTGATTTGACTTCCCTATGTGGCAAAACTTTCTGGGCATGCAATTCTTACCCTCTGATTCCTCATCCCTTATCCCTTGGGGTCTTGTATCCTTGCCCCAAAATAGAGGGAGTTAACTTAGTCTTTCTAAAGAATATAGAATATTAATATAAGAAGAGGAAAAAATAATCCAATTGCTACCAAAAGAAGAGCCTGAAAGGAGTCAGTGGGTCAACAAGCACTGATTACGTGCCTACTATGTATCAGGCATTTTCCTATGAGCTTGGGACCTTTGTTCATCAGGAATTGCCTCATAGTGTAACCTTTCTTACCCCTGGAAATAGAAGTGGACAGTGTGAATGGAAACAGTAAGGGGAAGGGGGAGGAAAGCTATCTTCTTTTAAAAAATCTATCTTCTCTCCCTCCCCCCCTCTCAATTTTGAATATCTAAAATTTTTTTTTACTTCAAAATTGTGTCCTTCACCCTGTCTTCTTCCCTCCCCAATCCACTCCCATTGAAAAGGCAAGAAATACAATACCCATTATATACATGAAGTCATACAAAATATATTTCCACATTAGCCACATAAAGGTATCTTTTCTTGAGGGATTCTCTCCTGGAGAAGAGGCTCTCTGAATATTAGGTGATTGGGACGCAGTGATTCCCTGCGAAATGGGGGGCAGGGTAGGATGGGGTGGGGATAGAAACTTTGCAAATAGAGGAGCCACACTTTTATGCCTCCCCTAATTGCTGTCTTTTCCAACAGTGAAGAGACTTGAACTTTTAATCTGCTGAAAGGCAAATACAGCAGCTGTCTTCACTGTGGGATGTTGGGGTGGAGGGGGAGTGTTGGAGAAATAAAGCTTTTCAAGACAAAACTCCACAAGAATAACATTAAGAAAAGGGTTCTTAGAGACCAGGTATAGTTCCACCCTATGTACCTTTTGAAGTGAGTTGTCGCTAAACATACATCAGATCTGAGGGCAGAATTTATTGCTGTCAGAATGAATTAAAGGTCATTTTTTAAGGTTTTGAAGTATTCCTCCCCCTAAATCTCCAATAACTTACTGGACAAAGTTTGAATTCCGAGTTTTGTAGGAATAGTCAATGCTATCGTAGAACATTCTTTGTTCTCTTCCTTATTTTTTTTTTTCCTTTTTCTTTTTTGGACACATCATCATTTTCTCAGGAAAGCTGAAACACTGTGAGGTCTGGGCTAGAAGTGAGAATCTTCACAGATTTTCCATTAAAACAGTAAGTTTGTTAGTAATTCTGTGAGCAATGCATATGACCTACTAATGAAGATGGCCTCCAGACATTCCCTTTTGAAGGTGTCCTTTAAAGGTCTTGTCAAGGAACATTGTTCTCAGCATTAAGCTTTTCTGACTCTTGGTGGTTGAGTTTCATTTGGCTATTGATTGGCATTACATATGCCTTTCAAGGCTAACATCAGAGGATGCTGTTTCAGAGCACTTAGTAGAAGGAGATCTACTGTATATAGGTAGAAAGTTCACTAAATAGTTTGAACTCTGTGTCTGGGGTGCATCAGGAGGCAGATATATGTACTAACCATAGGACAGATTTGGAACTTTGTTAGATTGACTGGTTTCCCCTCTCTCAATTACACACTTTACCTTTCTGGGGCGGCATGCATTATTTAGCTAAATGTAAGAACTTGTTTGCTAATATAATTCACTCCATTTTTAATGGATGTTAATCATATAGATTGTCTTATGTTGGGGACCAAAAATGGTTTAGGGATCTCTCTGGTGACCACTGCAAATTTACTTCTGAGTAAATTAAAAATGAAATTAACGTCACTGTCAGAAACAGGCAGGAAAAGAAACCCCATTAAAAATAGCTTTCCCCTAGGTGAAATATATTTCAGCAATCATTGCAGCACATAATAAAAGTGGCTTTGCATAGAAAATTAATTCATGCTGATTTCACATTCAGCAATGTTGATTTTCATTTTAATCTTTTACCTTCTTGTTCCCTCTGCTCTGGACTCCCAGGTGCCACATACCTGTTCCAATGGTAGACTTTGCCATGGCAACGGTATTTGTTTTGTACGGTCATGAACTATTATGGGGAACAAAACTTTTCCTGTCCTGTTTCTATTTGGTTGTCTGTGTTCTGTCCAGGAAGAAAATCCCCAGGCAAAAATCACACAGGATTGGGGCAGCTAGATGGCGCAGTGGATAGAGCACCGGCCCTGAAGTCAGGAGTACCTGAGTTCAAATCCGGCCTCAGACACTTAACACTTACTAGCTGTGTGACCCTGGGCAAGTCACTTAACCCCAATTGCCTCACTAAAAAAAAAATCACACAGGATTAATGCCTATTTCATTGAAAAAGAAAAAGAAAACCAAATCTAGCACCCAAACTCGATTCTATCATTTCATTAGCATGTTATGCAGGGAGAAAAAAAATCTTGATATCCAGTTCAGCTGTGAAAGCTATTGTGAAGCTAGGATTGTCTAGTTTGTCACTTTTCCTTTTTAATTGTTACTTAATAAATTCTCTTAGAGAATCTATTTTTAAGCTAATTGTATTCTATTAAAGTTATCACTTTTCATTTTAAATATCACTCTCTCTCAGTCACATTGTTGCAGCATCCTGGGAAAATGTACCAGTATTACTAACTCAAAGGTGACTTGTGGCACCAGAATGATTTATGCCTGTGGAATTGTAGAGGTCTAAAAATAGGGCCCCGTGTTACATTAGTATGAGCTGCAGTACACAAACACAATAGGGTGAGAGAAGGATAGAGTTTCATTTCCAACTCTCAGTTTTCTTGCTTTTGTCTCAGAGTCGGAGCCGAGTCTGAGTCATTAGTCATTGCTCATTTGCCATTTGGGACACTTTCTATCAGCCAGGACCATCCTACCCTATCAAGCCCCAGGTGTGTATGAGGAATCATTCAATCCAGCTGAGCCATTCTGGATAAACTTAGAGGCAGGTTTTTTTTTGTTTTTTTTGGACCTGGTTATGTTCTCAACTCCCCTGGGGTTAGGACAGTCACAGATTCATTCCTGATTGCAGGTTCTGATGAGGTAAGTGCATGGATGTGACCTCAGAATCAGACCTGGGCTTGAACGGTCAAGCTAGATAGAGAAGCAAGTTGTTAGGGCTGCTGAGAGAACATCTTTGTCAGTGAGAGGTCATTTTCAACTGTCCTGTGGAGGAAGCAAGTTCTTGAGGCAACAGTGTGATTTTGGTAAGTGTTTCCTCCTGTGTGATGATCCGACTTTCAGTTGTAATGAGTATTAGAAGGCAGAGTTGCTGGATGGCTTTTCCTCAACTTTTTTTCAGGTGTGAACTCTGATCAGATGAATGTAAGTCCTGTAATTGAGTTCACATATCTATTGTCAGCAGGGCTAGAGGTTGTATGAACACAAGCCCATTCATTTTAAAAGGAGAAGAGTCTCATCTGGAAAAATATGTTGGAAATAAGAACTGTGCAGTGAAGATCCCTGCTGGAGGGACCTGAGTGAATAGATGGAAAGGACACTGAAACAACAGCAATGAGATGAGGGGGACCAGCTGCTGGACAGTGCAGCCCAAGATCTCCAGAGAGCACTGGGAAGAGAGCATGTGATATCCTGGAGCCTTGCCCAAGTATCATAAATTGCTCACTTATTTTCCTTTTACCACCATATTCACCCTTCTCTCATAGAATGAGCTCATGAAACAGGTATAATGACAAGTTATAGAAATATTTCTTTTTTTAAAAAGTTACATTATCTCATTTTACCCCTGTGACAGCCCTAGACAAAGGTCATGATGTGCCTATCAGAAAGAATATGTCTATATAATATAACAGTTAAGATTTATATAGTGATTTAAGAACTTTATAAATATTATCTCATTTTCTCCTTAAAAAAAATCTGAAAGGTAGGTGCTATTATTCCCATTTTACAGAGGAGGAAACTAAGCCAGAAAGAGATTGTTACTTATTCAGGATCATATAGCTAGTTGCTGTCTAAGGCTAGATTTTCTCCTCCTTCTTCTCCTCTTTTTCCTCCTCCTCCTTTTCTTCTTCCTCATCCTCCTCTTCCTTTTCTTACTCTACCACATTCCCCTTCTTTAAAAAATATATTTCAGGGGCAGCTAGATGGCGCAGTGGATAAAGCACCGGCCCTGGATTCAGGAGGACCTGAGTTCAAATCTGGCCTCAGACACTTTACACTTACTAGCTGTGTGACCCTGGGCAAGTCACTTAACCCTCATTGCCCCACAAAAACAAAACAAAACAAAAAAACAAAATAAAAATATATTTCATCCCCCCCCCCCAATTATGGCAGAGCTGTGAATTTAGATCTTCTTGACTCTAGGTCCAACACTCTATCCACTTAGCCTTCTCAGATGAAGAAACTGATGCTCCAAGATGGCAAGAGATTTGCCCCAGCTCACACAACAAGCCAATGTTAGAGCTGAACCTAGCTTGTTAGATAACCAAATTCAGTAAATTTCCTACTTGAATGACTGCACCATGCCCAGTGTTTACTGACATAGCTTGAGGATGGGATTTTCAGATCTTCTGAGTTCTGGGAAGCAGTTTTCAAAATTTGCTGAATAATGTTACTTGTCATCAGTCTGTTCCTAGGGTTACCCCAAAACCATGGCATTCTATTGGGGTGGGAAGATGATAAAGTTTTCAGAGATCATGGTCATTGTCATCTCAACAATAATTCCATATTTCAAAGCATAGGCTTAGCCTTGCTGGTTGGTAACTCCAAGTGTAGTACCTATAAATTAGTTAGTTTATTAGGTCACAGGGACGGGATAAAAGTAGATACTTGTTCTTACTTGGGACAGCTAGGTGGTACCTTGGATAGAGTGCTGGGCCTGGAGTGAGGAACTCTCATCTTCCTGAGTTCAAATCTGGTCTCAGACACTTACTAGCTGTGTGACCCTGGGCAAGTCAGTTAACCCTCTTTGCCTCAGTTTCCTCATCTGTAAAATGAGCTGGAGAAAGAAACAGTCAAAAACCCCTCCAGTATCTTCTCCAAGGAAACCTCAAATGGATTCACAAAAAGTCAGGACATAAGTGAAACTACTCAACAACAAAGTTCTTACCAGGGACTAATGTTTACTTTCATCATGATCTTTACATCAGATTTTTCAAAGTGAAATGTATTAATTTATTAAGTGAAATTTATTAAGTTTTGAACTGAGGTTTATCCAAACTCCAGACCTGGCACTCTATCTACTGTGCAATGCCTTCTAATTCTTTTCTCTTCTTCACATAGATACCAAAATAATTACTAGTCAACCATGTCACTACTCAGCCAGAGAAGATTCCATGGCTCTTGTAGGATAAAATACCCACTCCTCTGCTTGGCATTTAAATTTCTCCAGTCTGGCTTAAGCCTATTTTCCCCCAAGCTCATTTCCTATTATTTCTCTCATAAACTATCTTCTAGCTAAAATAGATTATTTACTGTTTCTTGAATTTGGCATTCCATTTCAACATAGTGCTTAGCATATGTTGTTCACCCATTCAGTCTTATACCCTGTGGACCATAGCATACCAATACTGGCCGTGGGTACTTTTTGTCAAAGATATTGGAGTAGTTTGACATTTTCTTCTCCAGTAGATAAAATCAAACAGGATTAAGTGACTTGCCCAGGGTCACACAGCTACTAAGTGTGTTGCAAAAATTTCTAAGTTGCAGTGTTAGGTGAAGAAAAAAAAGTCTCCAAGCCAAAAGAAAATAGATTTAATGAGAGAGAGATCCTGTCTCACAGTAAAGCCAGTCTCAGGTCTAGGACCCAAATACTTTGAGCCTTAGGATCCATAGATATTTATACCCTAAGTCTTTCATAGACATCTAAAGACAGATACAAACAGTATAATGTTTGCTATATGGCAGCATAATCATTTGTCTGCTTATATATTCTTAGTGTCATTTTTTAAGGCATAAGGGGCAAACATTTGCAATATGCATACCTCAAATATACCTTTAATGTGAAGAAACAGCATGCATTTCCTCCCTTGATAGTATACATGGCACCATCATTTGTAATAACTACTTTTCATATACTTTTGTATTTTTTTTTTTTTGGTGAGGCAATTGGGGTTAAGTGACTTGCCCAGAGTCACACAGCTAGTCAGTGTTAAATGTCTGAGGTCATATTTGAACTCAGTTCCTCCTGAATCCAGGGCTGGTGCTCTATCCACTGCGCTCCCTTTTGTATTACCATTAACAATTCTGATTGGTTAATTCCATCTATTTTTAGTAAATTGACCTTTAATTTGATTATATATATATATATATATATATATATATATACACACACACACATATATATATGCACACACACATATATACATACACACACATCTTTTTTGGGGAGGCGGGGCAATGAGGGTTAAGTGACTTGCCCAGGGTCATACAGCTAGTAAGTGTCAAGTGTCTGAGGTCGGATTTGAACTCAGGTCCTCCCGAATCCAGGGCCGGTGCTTTACCCATTGTGCCAACTAGCTGCCTCCTTGATTATATATTTTTAACCAAAAGATGTAACTTGTATAAGTATTTTTAACATTATTAGTCATTATGCATCTTGTCACTAGTTAAAGCAAACTAAACTTACACTTAATTCATCATCATCTAATGAAGCTACTAAGGCATACTATATAATATAATGAAGCTTAAAAATGGTTTTATAAATTACATACAAAGAACAGAAGTAGACCAAAGTTTACTATTATATTGTTTCCAATAGTCTATCACTCAAAGCATTATCGGCTACTAAAGTAAAGTCTAAAATCACTAAAAAACTTAGGACTGGGGGAGGATGTCACTCACAAGTCTCTAAGGCTGGATTTGAATTCAGGTCTTCCTGACTCCAGGTCTAGTACTCTATTGACTGAGACATATAGCTGTCTCTGCTTGGCCCATAATAAACATTTAATAAATGCTCTTCATTCATTTATTCATCTTAAATCTTTGCAAAAAGGATAACCCTCACACCCTAACTTTTAGAATTCCTGGCTTCCTTTGAGACTCAGCTTGTTTGCTACCTTCTGTGGTAAACCTTTACTCATCCTATTCATTGTCAGGGCTCTCTTCCTTTGCTAACAGTGATGTATATGCCCGTCTTTATTATGGCGAATGCTCCCAATAGAACATAAACTTTTTGAAGGCAAGGATTTAAAAAATTTTGTCTTTGTATCTCCAGTACCTAGTGCAGTGCTTCATACATAGTAGATACTTAATGAATTATTGCTAGATTGAATTGGATTCTTGTCATGTGTCCATTCATTTGTTTGTTTTTTGCCTTGAAGACTTCCAGTGATAAGGAACTCATTACTTCATGGTGTGTGTGTGTGTGTAAATGAGCACCTGAAATGGTGGTCTCAAAACTAATGCATAAACTAACACAAAACTAACTCCTATATCCAGGAGTGTGCTGGAGCCAACTTAAACTAGTTCTCACGAGCAGATAGTTAAATTTCCAGTGTGAACATTTACACCTCAGAAATTGGCAAACACTACAAATCAGAGCCTGACATTGTTCTGTTGATTGTCTACATGTAAGAAAATGTTGGAGAAAAAGGTTAACAATGAAGATTGAATTTAAAAGCATGTGATGTATATGTTTTTGTTTTAATTGAGTATGCGTACTAGCACATCCTTGCCTATATTTTTCCTTAGACTCATTCAGAGCCCTGTTAATTTTTGTTTAACCTGTAGTTCCCAATAAGCTTAGTGATATACCTTTTAAGACTCTAGGTTATTAGAAGCCACAAACTAGAAGGTGTGTGTTTAAGCCCTGTAGAAGCAGGTATAATGCAAGCAAGAGTAATAATGGTGGGCAAACTGATGTTGGGGGAGGAGTGAAAAAAATTCTAAAGCCAGTGTGAAGGTATATTAAATCTATATGCTATATGGTGTTCATAGTGGGTAGCATGGTGCAGGGGGAAGAGTACTGGTCTTGGAGTAGACAGAAATCTACCTCAGGCATGTATTAGTTACAAATCAAATAACTTCAATGAACCTCAGTTTCCTAATCCATAAAATGGCCATGGTAGTACCTACATGAGAAGGTTGTTGTGAGGAATAAATGAGAAAATGGAGATGAAACACTTTGTTAATGTTAAGGGATTATATAAATGGTAGCCATTATGAAGTATATCATCAGTTCATCAAGAAATAGTTAAAGTATACTTGGGATTTCCTATACAAGAAAGTAGAAAAATATGTAATAACTTTCTAAGGGTAGAGTCCACATAGTAATGAATCACTCAATCAAGGGTATTAGAATAGGCACTGAGAAGTCATCAGATACCATTGGATGTGTGTTGTTTAAAAAATTGTGGGTTATAATCTGCCCCACCCCAGTCTTGGGGGGAAGCTGGCAAAAATCACTGATAAATTCAGCAAGAGTTTGGGCTTTTAAAGATTCATTAAAATATATATTATAAGCTAGTGAAGAGAGAGAGATTGAGAACAGATTCCTTATAGCATGGAAATCCTAGCTGAGATCTAATTCAGTATAGCTAGAGAGAAAGAAAGCAATTTCCTTTCCTAGCAACCCATGTGAAATATCTCATCACTACCAAGCCGGTGTCCGAATGACTAGAAGGGCCTCCCCACCCCTTCTCCATCTGCCACCACGCTGGTTCCTCCTCATCAAAAAGAGAGTTTTTCTATGAGTGAGCGTCCACTTCCTCGTTCCTCTCTCCCTCCCCCAAAGGCGAGGTCCTTCAAACTGGTTGGTTGAGAGTGGTCTCTTGCTGATGTCAGTAGTACACCAACATGTCACATAGGGCTGGCCAGGTGTGGCCTCCATCCAATCATCCTTAACTAGGTACTTATTCAGTTTCTCATTCTCACCCAATTCAAACAATACTAAATCAATCAGGTGGGGCTCCTGGGCATCTGCCAAATTCCATTATTTTATCACAGATGAAATGCAATAATCTTGTAAAGGGAGTATATTTGTATTGTATGAAGAAACTCATTCACTCCATGTGGGTTTTGCAAATTATAGCAGATTACTTTGGAATGAAGGAGAATCCATTGGTGAGATAGGAGAGAATTGTTCCAGCCAAGAACCTAAAAGGGAAGTCTTGCAGAGAAGAAAAGAGCTCTTCAACACTACTCATCCCACCTCCACTGACCAGAAAAGGACCTTGTGAACTTCGCAGGGCTGGAAGATTTAGACTTCTCATTGTCCCGGCAGTGTCACTGAAACAGCAATGATTAACAGTAGTGTCTGCATCAGGACCAGAGGACAAATTAGATACACTGAAGGAAGGCAGTTCCTAAATTCTACAAAGAGCCCATAGAAAGCTATACCCTGGGGGCGGCTAGGTGGCATAGTGGATAAAGCACCAGCCCTGGATTCAGGAGTAACTGAGTTCAAATCTGGCCTCAGACACTTGACACTTACTAGCTGTGTGACCCTGGGCAAGTCACTTAACCCCCATTGCCCTGCAAAAAAAAAAAAAAAAAGCTATACCCTGTTTCTCTAAGAGGAACATTTTGAGGACTCTGAAGAAAGGACTTACAGGAACTGGGTTACCTTCTTTGCCATAGGCGCTCTTAACTTGAGCCCATTTCCCCCTGGATTTTTTATGTACTTGTGGAAGAGTGTGTCACAGACTTTGGTTGGGGATGTTTTCTCTCAACTCTTCTTTGGCTACCCCATCCTTGGTAAATTCCCTTCTTTGGTAAAATCACTATCTTTTCCTTGGTAATTAAAAGCTAAGTAAGTATGGCTGACTAATTGATATCAATTATTTATCATGGGAAGCACACTGATGGGGTTTCCTGAGCTAGAAACCACCTCTCCTGTCCCCATCCACTCAAAGTTCCTTTTAGAATCCTGAGGGGAGCAATAGTAGCCACCATTTATGGGTCTGACTTGATATTGTGAATGAGGGTTTGGGACAGGAGATCCAGAGTATTTGCCATACTTCGCACAGCTATTTCTATTGAAAATGATTTTGGTTCAAAAGGTAAGCTTTGGCATCTAGAGTAGTGGGCTTCAGTGATGAAGGGCATTTATTACTTTGGAATACCTTATTAGCTGATGGGGCCAGATAAAGGAAAGACTGTATTGTATTTTCTCTAATGTGAATTTGAAAATAATGAAAAACCTGGAAAATAGCTGTTCAGGGAAGGATATTCTTGTAAACTCTGGATCATTTAAGTTTTGTTTAAAATCTTCTCTTGTGGAACAATAGTTAATGTCAAAGGTTGCATTTTCTGTTCAAAAGTCAGAGAATCGCTTGTCTTTTGGTTTTGAGTTTGTTTATTTTTGAAATGTCACAACCTGTGTGGGAAATAGGAAAGACATTTCATTAATTGCCACTATGACCAAAATTGGGAAGACTGATCACATTTTTGTGTTAAGTATGATTTTAAAATAGTTTTGATAATGACCCTGGGTTGTGTTGCAATTCACCAGTTTGTTCCTTTATTTACTCAGGTGCTTCTGGTTCTTATTTTATGCCTTATTGATTTGGAGGATGTTCTGGAGACTTATGATATTGATTAATCAGAGTGTTTCTATATTATGTGATTTACCAGTTTTCACTTTTATGTCATCATTACCCCAGGAGTCAAATTGAAAAGAGCCACAGATTACTTTCTACTTTTGATTTTAAAAAAAAAAAGAGTTCAATACAGTATATTCTGACTTAAAGAACTAGATGAGAGCTGCTTAATTCCCTTATTTATTTAAGAAGTCCCATCTGCTTCACAAAACTCAAGTGATCTTAGAAGTTTATTAAATTATTTTCTAAGCAAACATTTAATGTGTAAATGTAATTTAATAAGCTTCCCACAGGTGTCTAAATTAGGCTCTAATTTCCGCCACTAGAACAGAATTTGTAGTTCTATTTAAAATGTAGGTAGATCCTCAAATCACAGCGATAGCTTTAAATTTTAACTGATCAAACCCAAATTAGTACTTTCACTCAATTTCAATTTAAATATCTTCAATTACACGATGAGGCACAACTTTGGTTCTAGTGTCAGAATATTACATTAGTGTATTTAAGGCAGCCAGATGTGCCTTTGTAATGAGTCTATAAAATGCCTTTTCATTTCCAAATGGTAACCTCTAGTTATAAAAAGATACTACTCCAATAGAATTTGAGATTTCCAACTTTTATAGAAAGATTATGCTGCTACAAATCCCTTAAGTAACCCAGGGAAGCAAAACATCAACCAGCTAGAGATCAGTCTTCTAGAGAAAGTTTTTGGAATCAACCAATAAGGATTTAAATGACTCCTATGTGCCAGGCACTGTGTCAGACACTGGGTATTCAAAGACAGAAATGAATCAGTCACCCTCAAGTAGCTTATATTCTATCCGAGAGAGAGAGAGAGAGAGAGAGAGAGAGAGAGAGAGAGAGAGAGAGAGAGAGAGAGAGAGAGAGAGAGAGAGAGAGAGAGAGAGAGAGAGAGAACAAATGTAAAAGTAACCAAAAAAGGGACTTTTTTTGGTGGTAATACAGGTATGTGCACAGAGAAACAATAAATATAGTTCAGAAGAATCCAAGGTCTGAAGATTGTTTTTATGTGTCACACTGTGATTTGGCCAACTCATTATGCAAAAGGAATAGAGTGCTTTGATTGGTGAACACCACCCAAGAAAGCTTTTTATAGGGAGATTCAAGAAGGATGGAGAAGTAAGAGGAGACAGAGAAGACAGGAAGGAAAATCAGGAGAGGATGACAAGCAGAAATGATGAGGATTAGAAACATTAGTAGTGGAAGCAGCTGCAGCCACAGCTGGCAGAGATTAGAAGCCTCAACTGGAGTGGTGTCTAACAGATGTCCTGTCATCGGAAAAGGAAAAAACACAATGACAAGATATAGAAGATAGAGAAGGTCTTCCCTCAGGGGTTGGCAAATAGCTATTTGTAGCCCAGTAATATAGCCCTGCAAGACATCATTCATGATCATCATCACCCCACCCCACCACTGCCACTACCATCATCATCATGGTAACAGTTCACAGAATCTAATTATAAAATGACAGGCTTAATACTATGTGCAAGATACTGTGTTAGGCACAAAGATGAAGGGAAAACAATTCCCTGCTCTCAAGGAACTTCTATTTTGTGGAGAAACCCATAGTCCACCGACTTTAGCATTTACAGATTGACAAAGCACTTAACATCATGAAACTCTGTGAAGTAGGTAGTACAAACATTATGAACAGAATTAAGGAACAAAATAGAAACATTGTGGTATAATAACTTAGAGGACTGGGTTCAGAGTCAGGAAGACCTGGATTCAAATCCTACCTCTGACACATGTCAGCTCTGTGACCTTGGGTAAGTAACTTTATCTCTCATTGTTCCTCAGACAATTCTCTGAGAGCAAGTCATGTTGGTGGATGAATTTTCCACATGGATAATTTTCTATAATCATGAAATTATAGGTATCAGCAGCAATAACAACAAAATATGTGAAAACTAAGACTCAGGGAAATCAAGTGATTTGATAGAACTAGTATGGATCACATGCAGGATTTGAATCCATATATCCAAGAAAATTTTGGGGAATCATTATTCTTTCTATTGCTCTGTCTCTGTCTCATATGCAATCACTCCCCCCCCCCTTCCCCAACACACACCTACCCTTTAATAGAACTCAAGAATACCAATATGTCCAGCAGCCTGGGGGAGGGATCTTTTACTTTATACAATAATAATACAGTGATAGCCTAAGCCATGCAGTCCTATGCCCAATAGGACATTATCACCTTTCTCAACAGCTCCAACTACAGGACAATATAATACTTTAAGAAGAGAGGAAAGAGTGTAGTACATTTTAGAAATATTTGCAGTTTTGTTTTTTGTTTTCTTTTAGTGAGGCAATTGGGGTTAAGTGACTTGCCCAGGGTCACACAGCTAGTAAGTGTTAAGTGTCTGAGGCCGGATTTGAACTCAGGTACTCCTGACTCCAGGGCCAGTGCTCTATCCACTGCGCCATCTAGCTGCCCAATATTTGCAGTTTTAAATAAGGAGCTTCCATTCTAACAATGATTTTCAAACAATAACACTGGATTTGTCAGTCAAAAACATAGTAGAATCTATATCTATATTTATATCTATGTCTATGTCTACATTTACATCTATATCTATCTAGCTATTTCTATCTCTACATCTACACCTACTTTTACATTTATACCTACACCTATATTCATATCTATGTCCGTACCCATCCCCATCCCCATATACCTATACCTACATCTATACTTATATATACCTATGCCTATATCTTTATATCCACATCCATATTCATACCCATACCTTTATCTGTATCTATATCTATACCCATACCTATATCTTTATCTCTACCTATATATCTCCAAATGATTGGTTTCCTTTGAAGTAGTCAACTTGGAAAAGGTTATACATTCATTCCAGTGATGCACAACACATTATGGCAACTACTCTTATGAAACTGCTTTCTGTAGCCAGTTTATGAGACCCATGAAAAACAAGCTCATTATATTGTTCTTGATCAAAAATGATGTGAACTAGACTGACCATCCATTCTAAAGGATACATAGATTGGTGTATTTTGTTTTGATACAACAGATAACCTCCTAGCAAATATCCCCCAACCTTTAAAAAGACACTCTCCCATCAACACTTTGTTAAATTATTGACTGATACCAGGAAGGAAGGATGTAACCTTTAACTTTGACAGTACAGTACTAATGTTGATCATGGTATTTTATTGGAGTTTTGCTGTCTCTTCATATTGTCTTTATGTCCTTTGCACTCATTCTGCGTGTGTGTGTGTATCCCCTCTCCTTTTTTCATCTTGCTACACTTTTTACAAATCCTCCCATGTTTCTCTGAACTCTTCAAATGCATGATTCCTTATACTATAATATTTAATTACATTTCTAAATCATAATTTGTTCAGCCCTTCTTTAATTGTCAAGTATATATATATATATATATATATATATATAACTTCTAGCTTTTTATTATTACAAATAATGTTGCTATGAACATTTTGGTCTTTTTGTTTACCATCAATATTCTTTTTTTTTTTTTTTTGGAGTATAATCCCAATAGCCAGATCGCTAGGATCAAAAGGTTGAACAATTTAATAACATTTCTTATACGATTCCAAATTGTTTTTCTGAAAGGTTGAACCAATAAACAACTCCCAAAGCAGGGAATTAGCATGCCTGTCTTCTCATAGTTCCTCCAATAATGATTTTCACCATCTTCTAGGATCTTTGCTAGTTTGATGGGTATGAGGTGAGATAGCAAGGTTGTTTTAATTTGCATTTCTCTGTTGAGTAGTGATTTTGAAAGTTTCTCTGGTTATTTTCAGTTTTTCAGTTACAGTTTGTGTTAATTTCTTTGAAAGTTTATTCATATTCCTATTGGAGAATGGTTTATGATTCTATATGCTTTTTGATCACTCATCTTTTTCATCAGACTTTGCTGTTTGCTTATTTTCAGAAATCAAATTTGCTTTTAGAGGACTTTGTTTTTCATTACCAGGTATACTCAAAAGAAAATGATTCAGGCTCTTGACTATGAACCTCCATAGTAATTCAAAACAGTCCTATAAAATGGGCATAAATGCACTGTATACATTGATTATTAATATATTCTATATCATAAAGTTTATATACAGCTCATAAAAGTACACTTTTGCTATAACTTAAACTTGATTAATAATTCAATAATTCAATCCATGAAAAGAAACAATAAGTATATAATTAAAATCTGTTTACTCTCTAAGTTTGCAGAAAAGCTTTTTTTTGGTAAATGGGTGGGAAAAAAAGAGTCATTTGCTTGGTTTTGGTCATTTTCAAAAATTGCTGAAAGAAACTTAAGCTTCTTACATTTCCCCATAACAAGCAAATGATTTTGCAGTCACAGAATATCAGAACTTTAGAGACTTTAGAGATCATCTAGTTTATCCTATATTCTAACAAGAATTTCATTGCACAAATAATAGAAATTGGTGCTCAAGATTAAAAAAAATATTATGGTATCCTTTCTACTATAATAACATTTTTTAAAAAGTAAAGGGTGAGTCAGTATTTATTCCTTTCATCTTTTCCTACTTACTTATTTCTTTATCATGGCAATTGTAATTGTTCATCATAAGACTAAAAGATAATTGGAAATACTAAAATAATTTAAATTGCTCTGCTTGATACTTTGTAGATTATTGCCAGAATGCAAAAATTTCATGGAAAAGCCATAAAAACACTAACCAGGTTATTAGCATGGATTTTATCCAAAGGAACTTAATAACATGCTTTAAAAATTTTCTAAAAAAAATTCCTAAGACAGATAAAAGACAGTATCCTGTCTGTTCATCCACTTTGTGTTCACACACTTGTGGAAAGCAATGGATGTACACATAGCAGTGATAAAATTTTGTTTCTTAAAACAAAACAAAACAAAAAGAACTTTGTTTCTTTGTAACTTCCACTCATTACTTTTTTGACAAAACAGTATTTGAAGTGAAGGGCTATGTGAAATCTGATGCACTGGGTAATTCAATTCAGCTAAATGAATACTTATCAAGTATCCATCATGTGAGATGTGACCTGGCTTAATGGATAGAGTTGGTTTAGGAGTCAGGAAGATCAGATTTTAAGTCCTGCTTCTGAATCATAATATGTAAATTTGGAGAAATCATTCAATCCTTTAGTGCCTCAGGAAACTCTTCATGTCTTAAATTCTAAAACGGGTGCTGACCTGCGTTAGTCGGGGGAGTTTCAGCACTGGGAGTTCTTTATACCACTGAAACTACAGGTCTGTTCCAAAATAAGAGGAACTAAGGGCAGGATAGAAAAATGAAACAGTACCTACTATCTTTTCTTTCTTTCTTTTTTTCTTTTTTTTTTTGTGGGGCAATGAGGGTTAAGTGACTTGCCCAGGGTCACACAGCTAGTAAGTGTCAAGTGTCTGAGGCCGGATTTGAACTCAGGTCCTCCTGAATCCAGGCTGGTGCTTTATACACTGTGCCACCTAGCTGCCCCCGTGTCCCTACTCTCAAGAAACATATTCTTCAGTGGGAATAGGAGAGATTTACTTGAATACAGTATTATACAAGGTAGGGCATGGCAGAGTAAATGAAGGATCTTATCAAAATGCTCTAAGAAACTTGAAACAGGAGAGAATACTATTGACTGGGAGGATCATGGAAGACCATTGTCTCCATACCCAAGAAGCAATTTTGGAAAGGTAAAAGACAGTGTGTGTGTGTGTGTGTGTGTGTGTGTGTGTGTGTGTGTGTGTGAGAGAGAGAGAGAGAGAGAGAGAGAGAGAGAGAGAGAGAGTTGAGTACAATTTCTTAATGATCCTTTTTACATCTTTGAAGCAGGGTGGATGGTCTCCTTTTTATGTTTTCAAAGTGAAAGAGGACATTAACAATTTATAACAAAGTTAATATTTTAGGGCTGATAGAAGAAACCAACACATGGGAAGCAATATTTTTGGGTTATAAGAAAACAAATGTATCAAGTTGAAATCTATTCTGGATTGATAAAGGTAGTAAAAACTCAATTAATGTTTTAAGGTATTGTACAGATTTGAATATAACATGGATCAAATTGAGAAGTCAAAGAACATGGTAGCTAGAGGGCTGTCCCTGAAGTCATGAGGACCCTTATTAAAGTCCTTTCTCTGAAATGTAGTAGCTGTGTAACTGTGAGCAAGTCACTTAATCTCTTAGAGCCCTAAGCAATCTTCTAAGATCATAAATTATGGTGGGATTGCAGAACTGTATTGTGGAGGGAGTTTCAACACTGATGAAGTCACAAGTATAGACCAGAAAAAAGACATTCCCTTAAATCACATTCCCTTAATTCAGTGGTTTTCAAAGTGTGCTCTGGGGCCCTCTGGGCGGTCCCTGAGGCCCTTTCAACAGGGTCTGCAAGGTCAAAACTACTTTTATAATTATGCAAAAATGTTTTTTTTTTTTTTTGCAGGGCAATGGGGGTTAAGTGACTTGCCCAAGGTCACGCAGCTAGTAAGTGTCAAGTGTCTGAGGCCAGATTTGAACTCAGGTACTCCTGAATCCAGGGCCGGTGCTTTATCCATTGCGCCACCTAGCTGCCCCACAAAAATGTTTTAATCTCTTTTACAATAAATACTGATACCTGTAATGCACACAAAACAAGGTCTTTTAGGGATCCTCAAAAAAATTTAAGAGTGCAAAGAGGTCCTGAGACCAAAAAGTTTGAGAACTGCTGCTTGAAAGAATCACATCATAGTACTGATCTAATTCTTGGTTATTTCTTATTTGGGAAAGGAGAATACATTATCCTTGGCAAGATTGGGAGCTTTTACCTCCTAACAAAGATTGTTTAAAATATCAACAGTTATCTAAGAAGGGCACTAGTCTTCAGAATGTAAAAATATTCTTCAGTTTTCCCGTATAGGAACAGACCTTATTTTATGTTTTTCTTGGATAATGTTTCCTTCTTTGCTCCATTTACATTAATTTAAAGACACAAATATTAAGACTTTCATTTTTGATTTTGTATTTGAATTTACATTATTGAAGGTTAGCCAATAGATAATCATCTTGAAGGACAAAAAAGGACAATGTAGCATTTAACTTTTCAGAATTTCCTTCCCTGTGTAATTTTGTTTTTGGTTGTCTAACTCTATAGTAAAATGCTTTTGATGACCCTCATAAGAATCCTGTTCCATAGCAAAAAGCATAAAGTTGGAACTTGTAGTCAATGGTGTATATATTAGAAATCAAAACAAAACAGATAACAAAGTTCAGATCTTTCTGAGTGATCAAAAGACAAATAAAGAGTTCTGCAGAATGTTGTGTTGGTAAGTATAGTAGAGGCAGCTAGGGAGGTCATGAAATTCAGGATCATAAGGTTCAAGGGTAGGGACAGTGAAAACATTTGGAGGAAGAAATAGAAGTGACACAATTATGGAAAGTGGAGGAAGTGATAGAGGGAACTGATATTTTAAACCTGTGACTGACAATGAAGACATATTAATGAGATATAATGTGAGCATGCTAGAATTTGTGACAGAGGTGAGGAAAGTTGGATCCAATCTAATAAAGGCTCTAGGTTTTGGGAGATCAGACTTCAAAATGTTCTTAGGATGATCTTTGACCTTTTTTTTTTTTTTTGGTGAGGCAAATGGGGTTAAGTGACTTTCCCAGGGTCACACAGCTAGTAAGTGTTAAGTGTCTGAGGCCGGATTTGAACTCAGGTCCTCCTGAATCCAGGGCCGTTGCTCTATCCATTGCACCACCTAGCTGCCCTTGACCTAAAATTCTACAGAGGAAATTGGCCCATGAGATATAATATCTTCTCAGGACTGAAATTTGGAAGACATAAGCAGAAACATTTCAAAAAAGGAAGAAAGAGGGACATTGTTCAAAGAGATCAATGAGGATGCAAAGGGAGCTCATTAATCAACTTACATTAAAAAGAGAGAAGATAGAAGAAAGGGCAGGTTAACTGACAATAGTCACAAAACAGTGGTACGGTATTGTATAAAAAGTGTTAGGAATGCTAAAGCTTGACATTTAATTTAATGAACTGAGATAGGTTGATGAATACTAAAGGTAGCAAAAAGGTTTTTTATGCAATGTTGAGAAAAAAGAGGAGAGTCAAAGAAGAGATAGGACTGCTACTTGGGGTAGGGCAGGAATGACTAAACTCTTTGCTTTTGTTCTCTGCCAAGGAGCATGCTTGTTGGACTAGAAAAGATGGAACAAAAATGATTAATGAGGAGTTGGAACCCCTTGAGGGGTTATCATCAAGTCATCGGGGGTAAATGAATTATACCTTAGTAATGGAAGATATAATTAGCTAGCCTCAGTCAATAACCTTTGAAAACTAGAGAGTGAGAGAAGTAACACAAGACTGGGCAAGGGTAAATGTACCATTTTTCCAAAAAGGGAAGATAATAGTATCTATGTGCTATGGGTTATTGATCTTTAATTTGATTCCTAGAAAAATGTTATAATTTAATATTAAAGGTATGGTACATAAATATTTAGAAAGGGAAGCCATGATCACTAAAAGCTAGAATGGCTTCACCAAGAGCAAGTCAGACAAGCTTTACTTAACTTTTTGAGACAGTCCCTAGCTTGGTAGATCAAGTGAATGCTATAGAGGGAGTCTGCCTAAATTTTAGGGAAGAGGTCATGATATAATTACAGAAGTTAAGGGGGTAGATTACAAATGTTTTAATGTGCTCATAAAGTACAAACACATCTCTACCCTCTATCATCTCTTTAGATCATGTCAAAAAGTTCTTTGAATTGGAAGAAGAGTTGACTGTTGTTCTCAATAAGAGACCTTTAAAAGAAGCCAGTTTGCTAACCTTTCAGAGAATTAAGGAAAAGCATTTTTCAACAAGAAACATTGGAGACATGAAGCTGAAGGAAGGAAGGGCATGAGAAGCCGTTTGGGGCTCTAACAATGAGAATATGGGCAGAGGCAGATTCTGTGAAGAGCTAGCACCAGGATTTCAGAAGGGATACTGTATGGGCCAATCAGGCAGGAGACATCAGGAAGGATCTCCACCCCCACTTTCTTCTCAGAAACCCAACCTCCCCTGACCATAACTGCAGACTCTAATATGGCAATTCTGTGTTTCTATTCTTCCCTTGGAATAAGTCTTCATGGGAGCCTGAAGTTTTTCCTTTGGCCATGGGGAAAGTCTTTATCTTAAAAGTTTAACTTTTTTAAAAAATCAGCAATTGTGATAAATGGTGTGGACTGCAGACATAATTTTGATGTACTTATTGGGAATCCATTTGGGAGGAGGTAGTTCCCAAAGGAGAGAGAGAGAGAAATAGATTTAGGTTTAAAATTGTGAAAAGAAAGAGAGAGGAGGGAGGGAAGGAAGGAGGGAGGGAGGGAGGGAGAGAGAGAGAGAAAGAGAGAGAGAAAGAGGGAGAGAGAGAGAGAGAGAGAGAGAGAGAGAGAGAGAGAGAGAGAGAGAGAGAGAGAGAGAGAGAGAATCTTACGTCAATGGAATAACAGGTTTGGTCAAAAACAGAAAAGAAATGAAGACAGAGTTCAGAATGAGAGGAGTAATAGTCCTGCCATATACTGTCCTGGTTAGACTGTCTAAAGTATGATGTTCATGTAGGCCTGGGCCTTACATTTCAGGGCTACATTGAAAAAGATGTTGAGGGTCCTCCAGACTAGAAGGAACTAGGAATGATTAGCTTAGGGAAGAGAATATTTAGGGAGCATATGTTAGTCATTTCCAAAGGGATGTTATGCAAGGAAGATTAGATTTATTTTGTTTGATCCTCTAGGGCAGAAGCAGGACAATGGGCAGAAGTTGCAAAGAAACAAATTTGGATAATGTAAGGAAAACCTTTCTAACAATTAGAGGTATTCCAACATGGAATGAACTGCATTGAGACACAATGGATTCTCCATTGCATTGTACTGGATGACCACTTTTTAGGGGAATTCTAGAGGAAGAGTCTTGTTACAAGTAGATTAATCTAGATCCCCAGGAGCCTTCATGACACTGAGATTTTGTGATCTTTTCATATTTAAAAATGGTGACAGACCATACAATTTAATTTACAGTCAGCATCCAACAGGACTACAAATGGCTGAATGACAGATAAAAAACCCCAGTAGGATGTTTAATTTGATTAGAAAAGGGAATGGTGAGCCCAGGTGCATCAGTTGTACTACTCAATGGCTCTACAGTCTCATCATGTAAAGTGATATCAGTTCCAAATGAAGAAATGAATGGATAAGTGAACAATTTTGATCATTTTGTGGGGGTAGTTTGAAAGTTTCCTCTAAGATAATGATCCAGTGAGTTAAAGCCAGAATATTTTATTTAGGGTCCAATTTCCTTTAACTAGTTGCTTCTCTGCAGGAAAAGCTGGCCCAGATTGGCCATTAGTTCAGACATTCTCCAGGAGTTTAACTCCACTAGATTAGAGATTAGGAACTATTCTGAAATCATGTTGAAATTTTGTCTGCCAAAAGAGCACATATTTGAATGTGAATTGAAGCCAAGGGAGATTTAAGTGCTGAGTAAAATAAGCAATCATTTCAATGGCCTGGAGGAGACTATGTGTGGACCATAATATTTGGGCCATTTTGAGAGATTACTTAGGCAACATATAACTCACAAAGGATGGTATCTAAATGGTTTCCAGTTTAATTTAGAATATAGGAAACTATGATGAGCCAGAACTGGTGACTTTATGGGAGCACTGGTAATAAAGAGCATTGTTAAGCTCATAAAGCATGCTACTATGGCATTTTGCATAGGCCTTTGACCTTGAAAACTTGGAACAAAGGGTAAGCTTTACCTAACCTTACACTCTGAGGACTATTACAACTGTTACAACTCAGTGACTGTTAAAACAACAACAGCAACAACAGCAACAGCAACAACGCTTCAGGAGTTACTGTGAACAGTATATTTTGGCAAGATGAGTTTAGTTAACAGAAACACAAGCTTCATTAATATTAATATAGAGGGAGAAAATAACAAGGAAGTAGATGATATTAAATTGGATTCAGCTAAGGGTCCCCCTGCTCTTCTTTTCTTATTTGGTTGATCCAAGGATTTTCAAGTGACAAACCCAGGGGGGAAAATCAACCCTGAGATTTAGGGATGCTATTAGAGTTGGTTTTTTGGGATGAAGCTGGGAATAACAGTAGGAGATGGCTAACACTATTCGAAACTTGTAAGTTCCTTTGGTTGTTATGGGGAGCAGGTGAAGAGGAACAATTCCCTTGGAAACATAGGCAATGTTTGTATTTTTTTCCTCACTGAGACCTTGCTCTCTGGCAGTCCCCAGTTGATTATCAATCACTTTGTTTTTAAGTATGTTGCTTCACTAAGCAGTAAGCAATATTTATCATGACTAACAGATCTTTGGTTCCAAGTTGAGATTCCAGCTAAGGGTTGACCAAACTCTGGTATTAACGCAGCAAAAACAATTTCCTTAATAGTTATCCTGTTCATGAATCCCATCTTTGAAGATGGGAGAGGACAAAACTGTTGAAATGTTTTTGAGTTGTGGCTGCTGTTTCTCTAGTAAAAGAAAGGCAAGAAGAAATAAAAGTAGGAATATCTTCCTTCTCCCACAAACCCACTATACTCCCTCACTCAAAGTCAATAGATTACTGGATACAACAAATTCTTATCAATTGCCTCTTGTATGTAAGGTAGTTTTGGATTTAGGGTTCAGAGTTTCCTACCAGTCAAGTAGGATAATTGGTAAAGGGATTCCCCTCTAGTCCTCCTGCAAAAAGTAGTTGCCTCTCAGGGGCCACGTTCCTCTTTCATTGTTGACTCAACCTGATGATTTTTTTTAACACTTCTTTTGGGTGAATGACTGATGGAGGACAGGGAGGAGAATAAAGAAATCCTCTCCTTATACCATTGAAGAGTCTCCTTCATAAAATATTGTCTTGGAACTCCCTTAAACTGACCTATGTGTATCTAGTGCTTAATTATTTAAAACTTTGTAAAAGTGTGTCTAGTTTTTAGTCTTTCAATGAGGGATGATTGCATCTTTTGGTTGTTGTTCAGTCATTTCAGTCATGTTCAACTCTTGGTGACTCCATTTGAGAGTTTCTTGGCCAAGATACTGGAGTGGTTTGCTGTTTCCTTCTCCATCTCATTTTAGAAATGGGGAAACTGAGGGAAACAGGATTAAATGACTTACCCAGAGTCATACTGCTAGTAAGTGTCTGAAGTCACATTTGAACTTAGATCTTCCTGCCTCCAGGCTTGACACTCTATCCATGGTGCCAACCAGCTGCCCTGATGGCATATTTACACTAAGTTTAATACCTTGCTAACACCTTCTAAAGACATTCAGGACCTTGTGGGCTGGTTCAGTTGGTCAAAGATCTATTCTCCTGCACTACCGATCTAATAGCAAGAAAAATAGCTATAACACAAGACAGAGAGTCAAAGATAAGAGTTCCAGACAAATCCTTAAGAAAAGTAATGATTGTTAGGACCCAGTTGTTTCTTCTTTATTTGTATGAGTATAGTATATGACTCAATGTGCTCATCCTCATAAATAACATCAATTATGTGTGAAAAGGTGAATACCAAAGTCTTCTGGTGTGCCTCTGTTAAGGTAACATTCTTTCCAAGCTTGAGGAAACCTAGAATGGAGACCAATCAATCAATAAAAAATTATTAAGTGCCTTCTGTATGCCAGACACTGTGCTAAGAGCTAGGGATACAAAAAGAAGCAAAAGATAGTCCCTGCCTACAAGGAGCTTACAACTTAATGGGGAAGAAAACATGCAAACAAATCAATAAATCATTCTATTGCTCTCCTCTCTCTCTCTCTCTCTCAATCTCTCTCTCTCTCTCTCTCTCTCTCTCTCTCTCTCTCTTTCTCTCTCCATCTGTCCATCTATCCATATAGATAGATAATGATCTATATCTGTTTATCTGTATAGATATCTATATATCTGTATAAGCTATCTATATACAAGATAAAAAGGAAATGATTAACAGAGGAAAAGTACTGGAATTAAGATATGTTGGGGAAAGCTTCTTGTAGAAAGCAGGATTTTAGACCAGCTGAGCTAGGAGCAGTACTCTCTCCACACTAGGCAGGCTTTTTTGTTGTCTCTTTTCTTTGTCACAGAATTCTTCTTCCCCTCTTTATAGAATGAGACTTAATAAAAGGAACCCCTGACTTCTACTGGTAGCATGGGTAAAATGAAACAAAGGAAGCCCTGTTGGGTGGATTTTAGATGGGTTATAGCTCTGCTGTTAACTCAAATTCTTGCATAGTGACCCTTCCTTAGCCTTTATTTCTAGGAATGAGTGTACAAAAATGGTCCAGCCCTCAGGGTTGTTGATTAAAAAGGAAGGATTAAATGGGTCAAAATGGGTCTCTGAAGGGAGAACTTGCCTTCTTACTATTCTCTCTTTCCTTTTTCTCTGAAGCACAGCTTCTCCATTCACAAACCCAGAGCATATTTACTCCTAAATTACTTTCTGGTTCCATTCTAAACTTTCAGATATACTCTGGTAAGGAAACCAAGAGATCCTCATTCTTCATGGAAGTCTCATTGCTGAGTCCTTTTTGGTATTCTTTGCACTGCACTGTAATGCCAATACGTAGTAAGAAACAAATGGAAAAAGACTAGCAACTGTCATAATTGGGTTTGAAATCTATGATAAAAAATAGAAAATCTAGGGGCAACTGGATGGCTCAGTGGATAGAGTGCTGTGCCTAGAGTCAGGAAGACCTGAATTCAGACTCAGCCTTAGACACTTACTAGCTGTGTGACCCTGGAGGAGTCATTTCACTTCTGTTTGCCTTAATCCACTGGTGAAGGAAATGGCAAACCACTCTAGTATCTTTGCCAAGAAAACATCATGGACAATATTGGTGTGCTATAGTCCATGGGGTAATGAAAAGGTGGACACCACTGAACAAGAAATAGAAAAGCTATCATATTTCCACACCAAACGTGCAGTTAAGAAATGGTTTTGTGACCACAAAATTGCTTTTTTTTTTTGGAAAACTGAGGACTGAAAACTTTGCAAGGAAAAGGACTATAAGAGGAAAGAAAATATTAGAAAAATGTAGTACTTGTTGCCGAATGAATTTATTTCTCTTTGTATACCTATTATAGATTTTGATGAAAGTTTGGCCTTTGGGAAAATGTGCTGTGTATTCCTACTTAAATCATCAATTTCTTGAAGTGGAGGCTCAGCATAAAATTTCCTCAGGAATGCCAATCCAATTCCTTTTGAATCTTCTTTTTCTGAGTTGTGAGGAAAATGCAAGGATAAAACGTTCTCTTGTGTCATAGTCAACAATGTGGGAAGAATTCAAATTAGATCATAACAAATGAGAACACACATCAATGCTAAGACTACTAACATAATTTTAATGTTTTAGGCATTTTGTAACCCTTTATTGGCAAGGGAGCTGATGGGAAGTGTAGATTTTACTAGATGGAAAGAAGTAGTGAAGGATGATAATAGTCAGTGGTGTGTGTGTGTGTGTGTGTGTGTGCGTGCATGCGCGCGCACACGCACATGAATGTGCACATGCACTCATGCACCAAGGAACTTTGAAGCACCTCTAAGAAAAAAGGAGTCTAGTGGTGTGGATATACATCAGTGCCAGAAGGATGCTGCTCTCCTGAGCTGAATGTAACCAAGATGATTTGGAGCCTTTTCTGGCTCATTGATCTGCTTAAGGAGTGATCTACTTGGACATAATTTTGCTGTTTACTTGACAATTGATAATACTGGGATCTGGCAAATATATCTTCTCTCCAATTCCTTTTTTTTTTTTTTTACTCTTCCTAACTGATGCCTGGTAAACTGGCATTTTATCTTTGGAAGCTTGCTGCTCTCTTTGTTGTTGTTCAGTTATTTCCATTGTGTCCAATTCTTTGTGACCCCATTTGGGTTTTTTTGTTTTTTGTTTTTGGCAAAGATGCCAGAGTGGTTTGCTGTTCTTTCTGTAGATGGTTTTACAGATAAAGAAACTGAAGTAAACAGGTTTGAGTGACTTGCCAAGGGTCACACAACTAGTAAGTGTCTGAAACCAGATTTGAACTCAGGAAGCTGAGTCTTCTTGACTCCAGGCCTGGCACTCGATCTAGTTGCTTTCTTTAAATCTTGTTTATTTTCTGTTTGTACTTTTATAATATACTTTGTATGCAGAAGAATAAAAGCTGGTTTTCATTGCATTCTGAGTGAGTGTTTGCTATAAAGGAGTGAGCCTTATAGTGGGTAAGGATGAAAAGGAACTCATGGACTGATCACATAGCCCTATATTTAACTGTGAACCTTTATTACTCTGTCATTCCCAGGAAAAAGTTTCTTTTTTTATTTCATTAAATAAGAAACATGAAAAACAATGACAAAGTATTTATATATTTTTGGTAGTTGGATTTTTTTTTAACAAAAAGTTTGCTAAAGCATAGTTCCTATAAAGTTCAGAATCATACCATTCTTGATGGGAATGACTTCCTTTTATTTCCATCTTATCATATGCTCAGAAATAAATTCTTGAGTAGGTATTTATTAAACATTTGCCTTATGCCAGACACTGTGCTAAGAAAGACAATCCCTGTATTCAATGAGTTTACTTTCTGTGCAGGAATATATCCAGGGCTTTAATTTCTCATAGCATTGATGATTCCTTGGCACTTACCAGTCCTTTTTCCCATCCTAGGTCATTGTATACATGTCTTCCATATCTATCTTTCCCACCCATTAGATTAGTTAGGACCTTAAGGCTTCCACATGGGACTGAGGTGGGGGGAAGAGGATGGAGAATAAGGTGTGCTCAGATGCTTTATGGAGATTCCAGAGTCTGTGGGGAAAACAAAGGGGTTGTTTTAATGTTAGAAAGCTGCCTCATAGATGGTGCTGGTTAATTTGGAGGTTGAGACTGATCTGCGGGCAGTAAAAGGTAGTGATTATAGTAACAGTATGTTCTGGTTGTATGTTGAAAGAAATTTGGAGATTGAGAGAGTACTGAAAAATGAAATTAGAGAGCAAGTTTCATGGGCAGCTAGGTGGTGTAGTGGATAGAGTGCTGGGCCTGGAGTCAGGAAGACTCATCTGTGTGACTGTGTGACTTTGGGAAAGTCTTTTAACTTTGTTTGTCTCAGTTTTGTAATCTGTAAAATGAACTGGAGAAGGAAATGGCAAACCACTCCAGTGTCTTTGTCAAGAAAACCTCAAATGGGGTCACAGAATCAGATTTGACTGACAGTATGAGGAAATTATCTGTGCATCAGGACAAGAAGCACAGGAGCCTGAGTTTTGCACTAAAATTTGGTGAGAGAAGGAATGTATAGGACATTAACCGTTTGTGGGCCTTATAACCTTTGGCTGTCTAGTGAACTGTATGGATCCCTTCTCTGAATAATGTTGCTTACATTTATATGGAAGGAAAATTTAAATTTCAGTTAGAGGTTATTGAAAATAATGATGTAATTTGGATCCCCCAATCCCAGGTTCATTGATCTCTTGAAATTTATCAATGGATCTCAGGTTAATAACTCTGTATTGTAAGAGAAAGGACTCTGACCTCATTGCTAGCCTCCTTTTAGCATGTATGCCAGCACGAAGTGAGCTATGAGGAAAGCCTGTAAGATCAGCTTCTCTCTTGCATGGAGCACATGAATTGTGGGCATCTTAGTTTCTCCTGGTTTTCTTTTCTTTTCTTTTTTTTGCAGGGCAACAAGGGTTAAGGGACTTGGCCAGAGTCACACAGCTAGTAAGTGTCAAGTGTCTGAGGCTAGATTTTAACTCAGGTCCTCCTGAATCCAGGGCTGATGCTTTATCCACTGTGCCACCTAGCTGCCCCCTGGTTTTATTTTCAAGAGAGAATTGCCATGGATGGGAGGTGACAAAGAGTGACTCAGGGCATGGAATGTAACTGCAGTCTGATTATGAAATTGTAAATTCCTAGAGAGCAGGACTTTTGTTATACCTATCTTTGTATTCCAGGCACTTAGCACAGTGCCTTGAATATTGTAGATAATGAGTTTTTCTTGAATGAATGGATCAGAAAGCATACTGCATTTCCTTTTCCTGCCTATATCATCTTTGTCATGCAATAGCTTTAGCTGTGATCCAAAATCCAGCTTAGATATCATTCTTCCATGTGAATTTTAGTGGTGATCTTGACTGCTCCCCCAGTATTCTAGATTTCAGATCCTGTGAAATGTCTGTAAGTCATATGTGGTTCATTTCTTCCAGGTACCACTGATTCATGCCAATTGCTCTATAAGTTTATCATGACAGTATTCAGTCACTGAATTAGACATTTGGGTTAAATGACTGCAAAGTAAGATACACATCCTGACCTCTGAGGTCAGGATTCTGATTCAGTCTTGGACTTGTGAAGTAAATACCCACCATTCTTTATTTTGTTAATGAGGATCAACCTGTTTCCTCCAGTGTTATAATAGGACACCTATGAAAACTTGCTAGTTATATAGTTGGTGGATGATAATATGCATCATCTTATATGTCAGAAGACCTTGTTTCAAATCAAATTTTGCACTACCTGTGCAAAATTGGGAAAATCACTTTATCTCTGCAGCTGAATTTCTTCATCCAGAAAATGAGATGGTTGAACTAGTTTTTTCCCCCCAGCTCTAAATCTAAAATCACATATACATATATATTTATGTTAAATATATACATGTTTATTTATATGTCACATACATATAGGGTCACATAATACATTACATATGACATATATTCATGTATGTATATATGGGGCACCTAGGTGTGCTGGGTCTGGCACCTGGAGTTCAAATCTGGCATTAGACACTTACTAGCTGTGTGACCCCGGGTGAGTCACTTAATCCTGTTTCCCTCAATTTCTCCATCTGTAAACTGAGCTGGAGAAGGAAATGGCAAACCACTCCGGTATCTTTGCCAAGAAAACACAAAAAAGGGGTCAGACATGACTGCAATAACTAAACAACAACAAATATATGTATGTGTATGTGTATGTATATGTATAGTCTTTTTATCTTAAAACAGTTGACCATGTTATAGTTGAGGGAACAAATAATATATCTAGTGAATTATTCTTATATGTTACTGTTATGGCCTATGTTTAATTTCTACTTCTGAATTCATCTTTTGATTAAGTGATTCATTGATTTATTAGGAGAATAGCTGTCTGCTACTGGTCCATGTTTTGGCTATCTTTGTATATAGTTTGTGGTCTTCTTTCTCTTCCCTTCTTTGACAGAAAAATTGCCTATTCTCTTATAGATTCAAAATGGTTCTTGACTCTTTTATTTTTATCAGGAAGCAATTGCCCAACTGAATTTCCTACTTTTTTGTAAAGACAGTTCAAAAGTCAATTTGTCTTGAAATTGTGGCTGAATTTGTTAAAACCGAGTGAACCACTTTAGGTTATTACTTCCACTTGAAGAAACAAATGGTTCCCTCCCATTTTGTTTCAAATCCACTCGAGTATATCACCAAGGATGCCCCTATTTCTACATTTGTTGACTATGGGTGGTGATAGGGTGAGCAAGCCTATACTCATGGGAGAAAGTACCAGATTAGTTGTTGATAAGTCCAGGTTAGTGCTGAGACCCCATCACTAATTGTTGGGGTTTGGGGGTGAAGAGGAAAGAGCAATTCATTGAATCTTTCTGAACCTCAGTTTCTTCATCTTTCCAACATTTATTCTGGGGGTTAAGACTTGCTAAAGCAGAAGCCTCTCAGCTGCTGGCAGAAAATTTCTCCTGTTCCTACTGTGAAGCCATGAGCCTGTCTTCCTCCTGAGCAAACAAGGAGGTGAGGAGAGGAAGGTAGCTGTGCATAGGCTAGAGTTAAAGTCATGCTCTGGGCAGGCTTGAGCCAACCCTATATTACAGTTCATGAATTGCTTCTGGCAGTGAGAAGAAATTTGTCCATACTTTGAATGATAGTGACAATCATGGCTGACAATAATAATGATAGCTAGCATTTATGCTTTAAGCTTTGCAAATTGCTTCATAAATATTATTTCACTAACCATATGAGGTAGGTGCTGTTATTATCAACCACATTTTACATATAAGGAAACCAAGGCTAAGAGAGGTTAGGTGACTTCCCCAGGGGGTCACACAGCTCATAAATGTCTGAGGTAGAGTTTGAACTTATGTCTTCCTGACTCCAGGACCAGTGTGTCTATCCACTATGACACTGAGTTGACAATTACATAATAATGTACAATTTGCAAAATATATTCTATAAATGATTTCATTCTACCCTTTTAACAGGCTTGGGATGTAGGAACTATTATTATTCCCATCTTATGGATAAGAAAATTGAGGTACACAGAGGCAGCTAGGTGGTATAGTGCCTAGAGTACTGCTCTAGAGTGATAAAGACCTGAGGTCAAATCCAGACTCAGTTACTATATGACCCTCGATAAGTCACTATACCTCTATCTACCTTAGTTTCCTTAATTGTAAAATGGGGATAATAATATCAACTACCTCCCAGGTTTGTTGTGAAAATCAAATGATATAGCATTTGTAAATGACGTAGCACAGTGCCTGGTACAGAGTAGGCATGTAATAAATGCCTGTTAACTGACTTCAGATAGATTAGCTGATTTGTTTGAGACCACAGTAACAGGCACAAAGTAAGTGCTTAATAAATACTTGCTGGTGATGACACAACTAGTAGATGACAAAGCTGGAACCTGAATCCAGGTCCTGATCCAGAATTCTTTTCACTGAAGTTAGGATTGGCTTAATATTTTATAACTCTGAAATTTGGCATGAATATGCAAAAAAGCGTGTGTTCTAATACTTGCCTGTCACTTAACACCATCCTCTTCTGTTTGAATATGTTCTCCTTACCCTATCTTCTTCTCAGTCAAAAGACTGAAATTACTCGACTTGTCAGAATATGATGGAGAGTCATTAATTAAGGCTACCAAACACTTTGAGATCCTCAGGTGAAAAGTAGTAGATAAATTAAATTGAGAACATTATTAATTAATGACACTTCATCAGTGTTCATTAGGTCATTAACTCCTGACACTTCCTGAGATCAATTAAACTAGTTTTATTATTTATTGTTTGAGTTTAGGCATTATTTGTCCTGATCTCTTAAAAGAAGAGAAAACTGAGCAGAGAGTAATCCAGTAGGAATCCTTAAAGCAAATGACAGAATTAAGCTTATTACATGACACAAAGTTCCCTTTCTTTCTCAATTAAGAACAAAATAAAAGTAAAGAATATTTAAAATTCAAAATATTTATATTTTTGTTTATCCTTCACTGATATAATTATCCTTATTTAAGAGGAAAAGACATTTTACAGAAACGTGCCCTACTCTGAATGTAACATAACTTAAAAATGAGAAATTTCTCACTCTACAATGTACTCCTTGTCTACTTCTTCTTTAAACTTCTACTTATCAATCATCCAATTAGTCCCTGATCAGTGGTAAAACGTTTCAAGCTCATATTGGTCTGATCAGCCAGTTGGACCCCCCTGTACCTTGACCTAATGTTGTCATTTTGGTCCTCTTTGAGAATGAAGAACAATAGCCCACTTATTGATAGCACAGAGGTGACTGGGCTCTTCAAGGTCATGCTGGTGGAGTGTAAGCTTTTGTAGGTACTACAAAACTGGAAAGGCTTTGCATATTGACATGTTAATGGAATGTATGTTTCTTGTTCAGTCTAAGTCCGAAGACCTTGTCACTAGGTGATGAATTCGTTGGCCACAAAGCAACTTCCAAGTTCATTTGTTAAATAATAGAATAGTTGGGATCTCTGTTTGTAACCCTATCTTTGGAATCATAGATTGATGAAGTATTAAGGCAAGTCTCCATTTACTGGGGTTATTCCCCTTCTTTAGTTAGCGTGGGTCCTAGACTACTCTCAGGATCTACTGTAGAAGTCAGATATATTTATTAAAGCACCTACTACATGCCAGGCTCTGTGCTAAGTGCTTTACAAATATCATCTCAATTGCTCTTCACAACAACCCTCGGAGATAGGGACTATTATTATCCCTATTTTACAACTTAGTAATCTGAGGCAGACCAAGGTGAAGTGACTTCTCCAGGGTCACACAGCTAGTAAGTGTCTGAGGTCATACTTGAATTCAGATCTTCCTGACTCCAGGCCCAGTGATCTTATTCACCGTGCCAGCTAGCTGCCTCTAGGAGACCAAGGTCCAAATACTAAATTTTACTTATTTCCCAGTTGGGCTTGGACAATCAACTTAATCCATTTGGACCTCAATGAATTCATCTGAAAAACAAGAAGAGTTGGACTTAGTGATATAAAAAGTTCCAATTAGTTGAAGTCTGTGACCCTATAAGCCTCTTTCTTTACTTTTTCATGGCATGGCATCAAAAGAAAGGAAAGAGAGAAGGGAGATTAATCACTCTTACACTGGATAAGTCCCTTTGCAATTTAAAGCATGCAGGGAGACACTCCTGGTCCTGAATTTCCTTCATGAGACTAGTTGGTACATCTGTTTAGTCTATAGCACTGTACCATGGTCCCACACATACTCACCTATCTTCTTGACCTCCTATTTAAGTAATTTGGGAGAAAAAATCTAGTGTTGGGCAGTGGGTATCAGTAGGGAGGGCTTAGCATATTATTCAGTGATGACATGTGTGCTTAGCGATGCAAAAACATGAATTAGGACATGGATGAATAGGAAAGGAGGCGGGTCAGTCATGTATTGTGAATGAGGACAGCCTGAGATTGTATTAGTATCCATGAAATATTAAAAGATCCAGAGGATGCCCTAGAGTAGCTTATATAGATCCTCTGTGGGGGATTTATGGAAGGGCATAGATAGCAAGGAGCATAAAAGTTGAGAATATATGCATGGATTGTGATCTATACTGGGAGAAGCACTGTGAGGAGATCACAGATCCATTGAGTTATCAAAGTAAGTGTTGGACAGTAAATAATTTAACTTATTACCATACCAGTGTATTTCAAACACTAGATGTTTCAATACCAGAATTTGGATTTTAATAGATTTAGGTACCAGACAAGTATAACCCTCAGAAAAGGTCTTCAGGAGTTGATCAGCATGGCACACTAATGAAGATGCTCTATCATTACAAATACTGTATATGAGAAGCCCTGCAAAGTTACTACTATGAATCAGTTGTCAAATAACTCATACATAAGACCCTCCAGCAAAAAGTTGTTAGAAGTATTTGGGGGACTGGTAGGGCAGAACAAACCTATACTGCAGAGGCTAAGGCTACCAGATTGCTTGAATTTGGGGGTTCTGAGCTGCAGTTGACTAGATTATTTGTGTGGCTACACTAAGTCTGGTACCAGTATTTTGAGATCCTGGGAGTAGGCAGGGATCAGTTAATTTTGCTTGACTATTACTTATTTCTTTTTATGGTAGGCTTTGATTTGTCTTTTATGGTGTGTAAAGAATTAATTGTTATTTGAGGTTTTTATGCCTCGGCCTGCCGTGCACTGGCCTGGGGCTCCACAAACCGCAAGGTGCTCCACCTACTGGTTGTAGCCGTTGCCATGGCGCTGGCACCTCACGTCATCACCACTCGCCAACGCCTACATGGTTCTGGGCAAAATTATAATGATTGGAAGCCTAGTGAGGGCAGTCATGTGACTGTCAGAGCAGCCATCCAATTGGCTGGGGGCTGTGTGTAGTGTGTGGGGAGGAAGGAAGTTTTTTTTTTGGTGAGGCAACTGGGGCCAAGTGACTTGCCTAGGGTCACACAGCTAGTAAGTGTTAAGTGTCTGAGGCTGGATTTGAACTCAGGTACTTCTGACTCCAGGGCCAGTGCTCTATCCACTGTGCCACCTAGCTGCCCCTAGCCAATTGGATGGCCGCTCTGACAGTCATATGACTGCCCTCACTAGGCTTCCAATCATTATAATTTTGCCAGGCCCATGTAGGCATCAGGAAGTGGTGATGACGTGAGGTGCCAGCGCCATGGCAATGGCTACAACCAGTGGGTGGAGCACCATGCAGTTTGCGGAGCTGCAGGCCAGTGCTCGAGGCATGAAAACCTCAAATAACAATTAGTTCTTTACAGGTGAGAGAAATGATTATTAATAAGGCATGATTTGGGGATCTGGGGGATTTGGGATTTTCTTTTATTCCCATTTCAAGACTTTAGTCTCTGAAGATTGACCTTACCTTTTCCTTTATTCAGACCCCACCCAGGTGAGGAAGCCATTGTGCTCTACTCAGGTTTGGGTTGGGATATATTCTTTGGATAGATTCCCCAAGGTTGGGGGTAATGTAGAAGTAAATGACATAACCAAAGTTCAGGTCTAGTCCCTCATTGTAATATTATTTTTCTCATTAATTGTTAACCAATCAGAGTTGAAAGCCACCCTCTGGAACACCCCTCTTCCAATGGGCTTATAAGCCATGAGCCTACCACCATGATTGTCTTTGGTCTAAGAGAGAGAAATGGTCAAATGACAGTTATTTTATTAGAAATCTGGTATTATCAATAAAATGATCAAATTACCCAGAAATTATATCTCTCACAATGGTGAGGCCCTAGGAGCAGAGGGGATTGCTGTTCTGCCTATGGAGAAGCAAAAGGCCCAGGATGGAAGCAGGGAGGGTTGAAACCACTGTGCCAATCAGTAGGGAGATTAGGCTATGAGTGACCTGTGCTTTTATCCTGGATGAGATATGGAAATCCTATATCAAAGAAAATTATTTAGGGGCAGGTTAATTATTTAATAAGTAGCAAAGGATGCAAGACTATTATGATTCAATGAAATAAATCTTTCTTGAATCTAACCTAAACTGGTATCTTTTATTGAACCTTTTTAGGTCTACCTCTTAGGGTAGGAACTACAATAATTAGGTTTTTAAATGTCCATGGGAAATTCCTTTCCATGGGAGGGACATTCACTATCTTAGACACTCTTTGGGGCTGATTGGGAATATATTTACTATGCAGTATCTTATGTGAACAACTTAAAGGAGTTAATGCATTCAACTCAATGAATGGTTAGCTCTTTTCCTAATTTTAGTTTCTTCTATGATGTATGTTACTTGTATGTGACATATGCATAATCAGGTGGATGCTATCTGCATAATTTCAGATAAATTTACTGATCTAATTATTTTTAAAGGCCAATTTGCTTCTTAGTAGTCAACTTCATTCAGTTTTGGTCTTTAATTCCTATACAAACAATATTACTTTCCTTTTGCAACTCAGAAGAAAGAAAAACCTAACAAAGCACTTTCTTTCTCTAGATTAAACAATTATCACTCAATAATTTATGAAGAAAAATTAATTTTAATTTCTAATGAGAAAGATAGTCTATACAATGCCATTGACCCCAAATATTCATTAATATTTTCTTGACAATTAGTGAAAATAGAATTAAAGCATCTCATTAAAGTTGGCATGTTTCGTAGTGTTTAAAAATGAGTATAACCAGATTATTGAAGGAAGTGTCTTTAAACTGTTGACTTTAACCACAGGGCCAGTCAAGTCAATCAACAATAATCCTCTAAGTTTCCCAATGAATGATTCAGTAGCATGTTTACTCTTTTTCATTGAAGTATTTCTTAAAAATGGATTTTTGTTGATTTCTTTTTCTATTGCCTACATTTCCCTAGCATCTCTTCCTCTCTTCTTCCCAGATAACCATTACTTATAATAAATTATTGAAAAAGAGAAAGAATAGAAGAAAATAAATAAAGGAAAACTTGTTAATTATGTAAAAATCTAACATTATATGCAATATTCCATTTCTGTGGATCCCTCACCCTTGCAAAGGAGTGGGAGATGTCTTCTAATATGTCTTCTGAGTCAACAATAACAACATAGTCTTAGGGGCCAAAAATATTTGTAGCAGCATTTTCCTTTTTTTTTTTTCGGTAGCAAAGAACTGGAAACAAAGTAGATGCCCTTCCATTGGGAAATGGTTAATCAAAGTGTGGTTACTGTTGAATAAGTCTTTGTATGTTTGTTAAGGCCATAAGTGTTTGTCACATATTAACATAGTGATATTTACTCAACAACATCCAGAGATGATTCATTTTCTTCAGTGTAAAAATTCCTGAAAGCTAATCACCTGACCCTAGGCTGATATACTTGGGAAATAGTAAAGACAATCAGCTTTCATCACATTCAGATTTTTGAGATTCCCTTTGCCATTTGGAAATCTCTAAATTTTATTTGGTTTGTACTTAGTATGCTCTATGGGAATATAGGGAGGTTTTTAGTTTTTTGGGGTCATTGGGAAAATTAGCTGCCCCAGAATTCTGGTAAAGATAGGAAAACCAAGAAATCATATATTTATTTCTGTTATTTGTATTAAGAATATTAGAGCTATCCAAAAGTGTCCTTGAATATAATGGAATCCCTTTTATTGTCACCATACTTAGTACCCTCACCTATTCCTTCCTTTACATTGGTACCTTTACATTATAGATAACAAAGCATGCATTTGTTTAATTTACAGAGTTACTGTAATCTTTATATAGAATTGCTCTCAGTGAATAAATGAATGAAAATTATTAAACAAAAGTCAGATGACCACTAGTTGGTTATTTTGTAGAGAGGTTCCTTATTGATATATAGGCTGATCTAATCATATAATATAGTGACTTGGCCACATTTGGTAGCTAGTTATTGGAAGTGCTAAGACTAGAACCAGGGGCAGGTAGGTGGCACAGTGGATAGAATACAGGCCCTGAATTCAGGAAAACCTGAGCCAGTCTCATTCACTTACTAGCTGTGAGACCCTGGACAAATCACTTAGACCTGTTTGCCTCAGTTCCTCATCTGTAATATGAGCTGGATAAGGAAATGGCAAACCACTCCAGTATCTCTGACAAGAAAACTCCATATGAGGTCATTAAAAGTTAGACACAACTGAAATGACTCAACAAGAACAAAAGGCCAGAACCTAGTGCTCTTTCCACTAAACTGTGGTGTATAATTGTTTTGGCATCTATAAACACAGTCTTAGCATAAGGTGAGGATTGCCCCAGGTTTTCTTTTTGCAATACATACAACATTTATGTGGTGTCTGGCCTTAGTGAAAATAGCATCTGTATAAATCAAAGATAAATCTTGCTTCTAAGGAGAGAAATGAAGGACTTGGGAGACAGCAGTTTATGATGTCAGATGCAATTTCTGTGCCATTTGGTTTTACTTGAATGTTATTCTTTGTTACAAGGGAGAGTTTTAATGGAGGGTAGAGTTAAGGGGAAAGGCTCATGTTGCAAAAACAAAAGGCAACAGTAAAACTAAAGAAAATAATACCATATAGGATAATTCTGGGGGCAAAGAGAATCAGAAGATTAAAAAATCCTACCTCCTAAAAAGGAGCAGGCTATAAAATATATCAAAGCATAAGCTTAGTCAAACACTAGAGAAAAGGATGTCACTAGGAAAGTGTGTGATCAAAAAATAAGACAGGAGTGGTTACATGGTGGGAGTGAAGAACTTATGGATAGCTTGCTCATTCCATTGGTCTCCTGGTAGTAAGAAGAAAGTAAGAGAACCCCTAAAGCCTTGGATAAACCTGCTATCTGGGTCTTTGGGGAGAGCATGGATATGATTTGCACAAGATGACCAGGTATGGATGGAATGAGCTGCATAGTTGGAGAGGATATCCAAACCAATGAGATTTGAAATCCATTGAGCACTGAAATATTTATAGCCACCAAGTTCATTGATCTAAAAAACCCTCAAAAATTCATAAAGAAAATGTATTTCTTTCTTGTTTTTGAAACTCCATCCTTTAGTTTTCAATTTCTTTTTCATTTTAGTTATACCAAGAGGATTCTATATGTAATATGAGAGGCAGCATGGCATAATGAATAGAATGCTGGGCTTGAGTTAGGAGGACCTAGTTCAAATCCTGCATCTGCCACTTACTAGTCATGGGTAACACACTTAACTTCCAATTACCCCCTTGTAACTTTAAAAAACCATAACTAGTCCTCAGTAGTATCTTAATATCAAAGGAAAGCAAGCAGGATTTTCAGCACATTGGATGGACTGCCTGTAACCAATATGTGAGCATATGTACAAGACTCAGAGTAAGTAAGCAAGCAATGGAATGAACAAGCAATTTTGGAAAGAATACATACTTTGATGAGATAGCGGAACCACTTAAGCTTTGCATATTATAGTTACCTCTATCTATGTCTATCCCATTTTTATCATCTATGTTTGCTTTATCTCTTTCATTTTTATCATCTCTCTCTCTCTCTCTCTCTCTCTCTCTCTCTCTCTCTCTCTCTCTTTCTCTCTCTCTCTCCAATCTAGAATAAACAATACACACTTTCTACTCACTTGATTTTTCCTCTGTGGTCACACGCTTTTGAGTGTCACATTTTCAGAAGGTTCTGCAAAATTTTAGGGCTTGATTCAAGTAGCCCAAATGCCATTCACAAACAGGAACTTCTGAGAAACACCAGGTAATACATATTAATCCTTCTTCAACTTGACTTTTGTTTTGGATCTTCCCCATCACAATGGTTTCCTCCTTTGGTAAGAATATAGTCCCCTCTTTTATGTTTTGTTTGAAGCTTATGATAAGATGAATGAGAAACAAGGTTGCTTCTTTTGTCATATCTTTCAAAATATCTTGAATAATTTTGATGCACTGATGGGATTCCCTTGCTTGAAAGAAAGTCTTTAAGGTAGGGTTTTGTTTTACTCAAATACTTTTATAATGAACATGTAATATATGTGTTGGGTCTTATATGATTAGATCAGCCTATTTATCAATAAGGAGCCTCTCTAAAAAATAACCACATAGTGTGTTGTATTCTCTATTAACTTTCATTTAGTGGTATAATATTTAAGATGTGTTTTATTGTGTGACATTGCTTGTGAAAGTTCTCTTGTTCACTACCAAATATCCTCATCAAGAATTCTCTTGATGTCTTTGTAAATCCCTCTCACAAAATATTTTATATAGATGGAAAAGTAGACATATAGGTCTATAGTTGTTCATAATGTGTTAGTTGCCCTTTTTTGTGCTACTGGGATATGATTTTTTTCTATTCCTTTGGTATTATGTAACTTCCTGAAGGCATATCTGGGACTGTGATATTAGAGTTTAATTGTGGTTGTTCTACTGACCTCCATGATGATGGATAGGGATAGGGATTGGAAGTGTGATTTCACTGATATAGAGAACCACAAGGATAGGAAACTCCCTCAGCCAATGGATGTTAGTCCCCTTTAATTTATAGTTTAAAAAGTTGTCTAGAGGGCAGCTAGGTGGCACAGTGGATAAAGCACCAGCCCTGGATTCAGGAGTACCTGAGTTCAAATCCAGCCTCAGACGCTAGACACGTACTAGCTGTGTGACCTTGGGCAAGTTACTTAACCCCCACTGCCCCGCAAAACAAACAAACAAACAAACAAAAAATTAAAAAAAAGTTGTCTAGAACACTAAGAGTTTAAATGACCGGCCTAAGGTCATTAAGCAGTATGTCAGAGGCCATACTTGAGCTTAATAGTGCTCTCTCTCTCTCTTAATAGTGCCATGCAGTTTCTCTAATGATTAATATAGTTTGCTATAAATATATTTGCAGATCTTTACCTTTTTTCTTCTGTTTGTTGTCCTATTTGTTTTCATCTTTAAATGCCTTCAGGATGACCTTGCTTAGTTGAATCTCTTCCTAAGCTTTATTTAAATTGATTTTACACTCCACTGCTTCTCTCTGTTTTATGAGGTGGTACTGCTCCTAATCATCCATCATACTTCTCTGTAGGATTTGATAGATAAATTTATACTCTAAATCAATGTTACCTTTGACTACCATCTTTCTCCATTTGACAAGTAAGCCAGGTGTTTGCTGACTAAGATGCTTTTCAGTATCCTTTTGTCTCCTTATTATGGTAATTGGTTTACATCAGTTAAAGTTCTATATGAAATTAATGTAGTCTTTGTGTCCTTTTTTCATTCATTATTGATATTCCATTATCAATGACTTGTTTGAAAGGACAGGATTAAATTGTTTCAAATTCCTGCCATATCTCTTATTCATCTTTATTGTTTCTTCTATATTTGTCCTAATTTCATCTATTGTCTTAACAAATTGGTAATATGACCATATATACATAGCTGATTTAGGAGGGATTCCCATATTAGTAATGAGCTCTTTCTTATAGAGGTATAATTAATTTAATTTTTTATGATGCTAGATGGTACTCATTATTTCCAGTGCCTATTGATTCTTTATTCAAAGTATTCATGTGATATAGGCACTTGTTCAGTACATAAATCTGTCTTATCCCATTTTACCACAGATCTATATTTTCCAATATACTTTTCACCATCCTCACCTATTTCATCCTTTGTATTCATCTTATCAAGTATCAAAGTATATGCTTATTTACTTTGGAGAGTGTTCTTTATAAAATTTCTTTTCCTGAATGAATGAATGAGAAAAAAAATCATGTGCTAAGCACAATACTAAGAACTGGGTAGGGAAATAGAAAATCAAAAACATTCCTTTCACTGAATAAGCTTGCAAGTAATGAGTTACATGTAGGGGATTGGTAACCAGGAAAGGACACTTTGGTGTAAAAAAAAATAGAGATTTTGAATGAGACCAGGTTATAGCCGAGTGGGAACAATGTCAGAATGGTTTTGTTTTTTCCAAATAAGATGCTGGTTAAAGTTATGAAGGATGTGGCTGGAGAAAAGAAGGGAGTAAAGTAAAGTAAAGTAAAGTAAAGTAAAGTAAAGTAAAGTAAAGTAAAGTAAAGTAAAGTAAAACATGGCTGGAACTTAACTGCAATAGTGTTCTGAGAGCGTCACTCAACGTTCAGGAGAGAGGATCCCCAATGCAGAAGTTCTTCTTGGTGGTGCTGGCAATGGAGGGGGTTCAGAGTAGAGACAGTGTATCATTTATAGTGGATTTTATGGAAGAAATTACAATTATTTTCATGGAGGTCTTTTTGTAAACCTTTACATAGTCCTCTTTGATATGGGATGATCAAATGTCCCATCAAATGATCTTTCTTTTTTCCTTTGGGAGGAAAATGAAAGCTACTCTACTACTTGCTTTATTTGCTTCTCTAAGGAGAACTTGGAGTCATCCTTTCCTTTAGTTGAAACTTCCTTCTTTCTTCTGACAGAATTTATAGTGAGAGTGTGAAAATGGTTATGAGCCAGTACTTCTAGGTCAAGGGTTTTTAATATTAAGTCTCTGAATGTTTTAAAAATATGTTGATATTGGGCAGCTAGGTGGCACAGTGGATAAAGCACCAGCCCTGGATTCAGGAGGACCTGAGTTCAAATCTGACCTCAGACACTTGACACTTACTAGCTGGGCAAGTCACTTAACCCTCATTGCCCCACTACATATATGTGTGTGTGTGTGTGTGTGTGTGTGTGTGTGTATGTATATGTATATGTATATGTATGTGTATATATACACACATATATAATAAGTATATATACATAATAAGCTTATATATATAATAGGTATATATATCAATAAATTGGGTTCCTTAGTGATCCCATGTATTTTATTTTATGAATTTAAAAACCATTATTCTGAAGAGGCTAGACTTTCGATAGACTTCCAAAGGAATCCATGATAGAAAAAAATGTTAAGAACGTCTTTTCTAGTAGTATGTTCATTTATTAGTCACTGGTTAAAGATCTCCCATTTAAACTACAGCCTATTAAAGAGTAAAAGAATCTAAAAACTGATATCCTGCTTTGTTCCTTTTTTCTATCATTCCGGAACCATTACTACAGAAGCAGTAAGTGATTACATAAGAATGAGGGTCTTTACATACCTTTTTTGTTTCATGGATTTCTGCAGTTAAAGAATTCATCACCAAGTGGCTAGCCAACTGGTTGAGGAAGTTCTTTGTCCTTGGGTAGGCTGGTGATTGAGATGCAGCCCTAAAGTGCTGTTGGGATCAATTTCAAACCTTTCTTTCATGGTAAGCCCTCCACTTGCTGGCTTAGACCTCAAGAACCTGGGGTCACCTTCAGTCTATGATATAGCAACAGACTAGGAATTTGTGGAGATCTATGAATAACAGCTCTAAAAATGGATACTGCCTTACTGCAAATGCTTCTAAATTACACATTTATCACCACTTAATAATTTCCATTAATTATTAATTAGTCAGTAAGAAGATAGCTCTCCTCAAACAATCATATTACATTTAAAAACTAGACTTTGAGGGGTTTTTTGTTTTTAAATTCTTCCCTTTAAATGAACACTTCAATTTTGAGATTAAGGAAGATTAAGTGTCAGGGAATTTATGCAATGCAAAGTAATTTGTTTAATGATATGTGCTAGAAAAAGCTTGTGCTCACACTATCACAGCACTCAGGATGCAAGGCATGCTTAGTGGTCTGAATAGAATATCTTGAGTGCAGAGATCTGAAGCTAATCCTGTCTTTGCTACAGTCTGCCAAGTGTCCATTTGCCACTCATTCTTTTCCATCTCTTGCTTTTATCTTCTGTAAAAAAGACAACAATAGTAAGAGATATCTATCTCTCCTCACTAGGATGTTTTCTAGATTAATGAATTATTACATGGAGTAATCAAAACAGACAAAGAAATGCCTTTGACTGTCGGACATTATTATTACAATTCCATGTTTAGGAGCCATGCCGAAACCCCAGGTAGCTTTGTTAAGCAAGTCAATATGCTAAAGACAAGTTTATTCCTCCCTTCCTAATGTCATTCAGATCACATGTCTTGTAAATTCAGTAACAAGCCTTTTCTAACAACAAAAAATCTGATGTAATCCTCTGTATTTAAAATCAAACTACCCTGTGTCTGTTTTATTCATATATATTACTAATTTATAGCAGAAAGCCAAGACTAATTTACTTTAGCCAGATATATATGTCTTTAATTAAAATGCTGTGAAAATGAAGGAATAGAATTCTGACATTTAGACAATAGATTGAATCATTTTGTTGATCCACAGAGGTTATTTCTTATTTTAAGTTTTCTTATTTTAATATAAATTTTGGTCGTTCAGTATTTTTTTGAGGGGAAGAGGTATCATTTCAGTGTTGAGGATGAAAGTCTAAGGATGCTGGTAAACTTTTTGCCACAGGATTCAGAGTGCAGAAGAAAAGAAGCTGAGGAGGGGGAGATACTATGCTGCATGCCTCTTGGTCATCCCAGTCATAGAGAGTGAGTGGCTTTGTCAGTCTTTGAAATGACAGTTTGGGTATGTTCATTGCTACAACAGTTGCTACAGCCTCTATCTGCTTTGACCTGACCCAGCCAGACCTGACACATGAACCTGGGTCAGAAGCATTAGCTAGCTACCTACTGGGACTGTAGGAGGGAGTACTTTGTGGGTAGAGTCAGGAGAGAGGCAAGATGCAGGCAGGGTGCTTTGAGAACCACATCTATGATGACAGAGAGTGAGTACAAACTCCCCTTGTACAATTCTTCCTTGTTCCGCATTGATACAGGCACCTGACTCTTGAAAAGAGATCTTAGACATACTATTCCTTTCCCTAATCCTTTCCTCTAATCTGTCAGGAATGGTAAAGGTGGTTGGGAAGATTGATGGGAGTGATCAGGTTGAAAACTCTATGGAGTAGCTTACACATTTTCTTTGTTTAATAATACATGTTAATTACATGTATAAGAATAGGAAAAGAGATAGTTATAAATGAGGTGATACCTTCAAAGAGGAAAAGAAGGCTAAAGCAGAGATGAGAAATTTTTCTATATTAGTAGTTTTGGAGCATATTCTGTACCATACCCCTAGATCTGTATTGGACCTGGGAGGGTGAGCATTTCTCTCCCTGGCTAATTCATTATTAAAGTGACAGCTTAGAGAAAAGCAGAGCAGTGAGTTGAGTGCAGGTTGTTGTTGCTCCCAAGTGTCACTTGGGAAAACCTATCAAGTTCACATCCCACCTGAACTCACTGCCACAACTGTTGGAATGATGATGAAACAAGCACAAATGATTTGGAGAGGGAAGAAAAGGGAGAACAGCCTAAGATATTGATCAAGTCGCACAGAAAACCCGCTAAGCAATTCAAAATAAAAAAGACATACTTACAAAATACAAATGCAGACTTTTCAAATATATAAAAATCTATTCAAAATGTAGAAGCAAAAGAAGATGAAGCAGAATGAGTCTAAAAGGGTGGTATGAAGGGGGCAGCTATGCGGTATAGTGGATAAAGCACTGGCCTTGGATTCAGGAGCACCTGAGTTCAAATCCAGCCTCAGATACTTGACACTAGCTGTGTGGCCCTGGGTAAATCACTTAACCCTCATTGCTCTGCCAAAAAAAGAGTGGTATGATTCTTGTAAAAAGATACTAAAGCCCAGAATGAGTTAAGGCTTGGGAGAGAGGGCTGAGGACAACCATAAAACCCCAGTAAGAATACTGTGTTGGGGGCAAAAGGATTATAATTGGTTGAAGGATGGGGTAGGAAGGGAAGATAATAACAGAAAGTTGTAGGCAGCAGGGAAGGAACTGGTAAATATGAAGAGATTGGAGATTACAGAGAAGGGGTAAATGTATATGTGCATTTATGCATGCAAAGTATAAGTTTATAATACACATTATATATGTATATATTTATGCTTATAGGTAATGTATATCTATGAAACATTTTATACATACACACATATTTTATATGTATATTCATTTCTATATCTTATACAGTGTAAGTAAACAATAAGCTGGTCCAAAAGTTGAAGAGAGGGAGGAGATTAGGTGGATCACTGGGAAAACTGCAAAGTACAGTTGACATTTCTAAGATATTGGCAGCCTTGAAAGCCTATCCTTTTTTACGGCAACAATATTCTCTTAGTAATGCTAAATGGCTGAAAGTCATGGACCATGATCTAAGAAGAATCATAATTGCATATAAAAATTCATGGTCAGTGTGGAAAGGTTGAAAATATTACAAATGATCACTTGTGCATCAAGAAGTGACATAAGACACATGAAAAGCATGAATGACACCCCCAAAAGATGATAGATTAATAACCTGAGTGCAGCATGGGTACCTACCAAATATTAAAAGAATCATTGGAAGACCTCTAGTACATTGAATGGTGGATCATTTCTGGAGAATTTGTGGAAGGACATGAACGAGAATTGTACCTGGTGAGAAAATAAGGAAGAACATAAATTTTCATCAATAGGGTGTAAACACTGATGAGATTTCAAGTATATTTTATTTTCATGCATATGCAAACCAGGTCTCAAACACATTTGCATAAGATCCTTCTTATTAGTGGAAAATGATTACTGAATGCATCTTGCCCAGTACCCCTTTTGAAGTAGTAACCCAACTCTTCTGGAAGGAATCAAAGTCTCCCTTGCAGAAGGGTAGGTGGAAGAAATTCTTGACAGATTCATGTGGACAAATATAATCTACATGGGCAACACATAACATATACACACACCCTATACATATATACATACATATATTATTTACTGATGAATTAACTCCACAAGCTATTTGTTCAACTGATTTTGGGGGCATTATAGATTTATTCATTTTTTTAAAAAATGGACATAGGGTTCTTTTTTTAATGACTATTTCATCAAGGAGGGTTTGAAATGCTCTGTTTCTCGGTATATTTAGTGCAATGTCAGGGTTAATTAGGAGCATGTGTAGAATCTCACTTTGTTATAGAGTCCTTTGATTTGTTTTCTGCACAGGACATGCTCTATCTCCAACTTTGGGTGAACACATTCTTCCCTATGAATAACCTTCCATGTTGTTCATATACAATAGAGCATTGAAATAAGTTATTTCCATTTTCTCATCTGGCAGAGAATCTTGCTTGATAAATACTTGTGAAAGCTCGTTAAAATTCCCTTTTTTAATTCAACCAAAACATTAACAATTTTTTCTCTTTTCTAAAATCCTTTCTAGATGATTCATTTCAGGAAAATGTACAAAAGTCCAAGAATGAAGGCTAATGTCCTGAAATTGGGATTGCTGGTACAAACCAAATTTAGAAGGAGGAATGTCTCATTTCTAGTTAAGATCATTGCTTTCCTCACCCCTGAAGTGTTTGGGGACTGGTACACCTGTGCAGTAGCCTCTTTTCCTTGCAGGAATTAAGATATTAACCACAGGGAGAAAGGTTTTTTTTAATTACTTAGAGGAATGGTCAAGAAAAGAAACAAGTGCTTCTGATTAAGATTAAGTGGCTGTTCTAGAATGTTGATCCCCAAACTGTATTTTAATGTTTAATATATTTTCACTTGTGACCTCTCCCTAGTCCAAGATTCCTACAAATTTTTCTTCAAATCATCTTGGAGAGAGAGATGTCAGAAGGCATTGGTGAACTATGCCAGTTTGGACATTTTTCTTTCTAAATTAGAAATGATTGGATTTAGAATAGGGATAAATTAAATTAAATTGTTTCTTATAGAATTGTGCCTAAAACACAGACTGCTGTATGAGTGTTTATTCATTAACATAGTGCACATAGTAACTGCTTTAAATATTTGTTAATTCATTATTGGTAACAATATTCTTTATAGCCTGGAATAATGTAGCATAATCTGTATATGTGTGAGTGACTTGGTGCATTTCCACATGAACACACACACAAACACACACACACACACACACAAACACACAAATATAAAGCAGCTCTTGGGGGTTGGGAATAAAATCCTTCCTTGTAATTCAGTGCTGAGTATTATGTTCTACTTGTTACATCAAGACAACTCAAATTTCACAGTAAACATAGCCATCATTAATGAATTATCTTGCCTCAGTTTTCATTTTCTTTTCCTTCTTGAAAATCTTTCAGGGATCTGGAACTTTAAGTCATGGGGTTCAGAGTTCAAATCCTCCCCATGGCACTCATTAGCTGTTTGACCATGATATTTAACCTCTAAGCCTCAGTCATCTCTCCAAGATTATAAGTATAAATGGATTGTGATCTGCCTTAGTGGATAAATAACTCATACCAATGAGATCATAGTTCATTGACATATATCTTTCATACAAGATCAGAGTCTAGATTAATTAGCTATTAGTCTATTATAGCTATCTAGACTATAAAGAAATAGTGTTGACTATCTATACTCTTTTTCCATCTCCTTGGATAGCATAAAGGGTGCAACTGAGTCAAATTTCATCTTACTTTTTTCAATCTTTTACTTCTTAAGAGGAACCTTCTGCACTAGCTAAGATAGCCTTTTTATTTCCATACCTGCAACATCCCAAGGTTCATAGTCATCTCCAAGCCTTTAGCTCCCTTGAATGTACTCCATCTTCCTTTTTGGGTAGGGATTATGTTTTATTTCATTTTTCTGTGCTGAATGTGGTATTTGTGGTATAAATTGGTTGAGTTGAATGTAGTGGGCATTCATGTAGAAGCTGACAAAATAGGGCAGGGCAGGCTGTTGCTACTAACTTGAAGATATATCAAATGTCAAACTTTTAAGGGTTGCCATTGGGATTTGATGTCATTTCCCTCTCTCTGTCATTGCAAAAATAAAGATGATTACAGTTTAACAAACAGAAAATCATTCATTACTGATGTAGAGTCATTCCTGAATCAGTTGTCTGGGTATAGTCAAACCACCAACTTATTGGAGCAAATATAATGCTTACTATGAAGGTAGAAGAAAGAATAAAAGTTAAAAAAGATATGATGTACAAGTGAAACTCAATGAGGTTTAGATGGAAGAAAGGATACAGGTAGATGATCCGAATTTCATACAGAAGTTTAACTGATGTAAGTCAGTTACCATAATAAAAAGATCAAAAGAGCCTAAAAACACCTTATTCAGCCAACACTTGACTTACTTGCCTAGTTGAGGCAAATGGTGAAGACAAGTTGTTTTTCTCTCCTGAACTTTGATTTTTCATCTACAAGATTAGAAGTTTGGGTTAGATTATTCCAAATTTCCTTTGGTTCTATATCTATAATTCTATTATATTAGACCTTGCCTACTTCAGAGCAACCACAAGTTGCTAGCTCAGTGCTTGGCTGTTCTGAGAATGATGTAGGCTTTGATTCTGCTTGGTCATGTGTGACTCAACTGAAGGATTTATATATATATATATATATATATATATATATATATATATTGGGGATAATGAGGCAATCCTTTTATTGACCATTGAACCAGAAGATGTATTTACTTCTTTAAAAAGTGGTGATTCATTCTTGGTCATGCTTTTGTCTTCCTATTTGCAGAATAGGCTAGGGATATTTGATTCTGCCTTTAGAGTTTGGGAAGGAGAAGACAACAACTAAATGTTGCTCTTGTTTCCATCTGAGCATCATGACAACCATTTGAAAGAGGCAGCTTTAGCAGGGAGACACAGTTAAATGTGATATTTAAAAAGTTGGAGAGACATAGTTTCTGTGTAATTAGTAATTTTATTAGTAATGCTAGCATTTTAATAAATTTAATTAAAAAAGGTCAGTGGCACTATTGAATGCCAAAGATAATCATGGCGGCAGGCTCATGGTTTATATGTCTCTGGAAAAGTGGTTGTTCTAGAAGATGGCAATTAACTCTGATTGGTTAATAATTAATGAGAAAATGAATATTATAATGAGAAGTGGGCTCAATCCAATGAGGGACTGGTCTTGGACAAAGAGACCCTCTCTACATCCAGATCACCCTCAATTTTGAGGAATGTAGACAAAAGATCTATCTCCACTCAAACTTGGTTGAGTGGAACACAATGGGCAGGAATTCACCTTAGATTAGAGATTCCTTGTAAGGTTGGCTGGGATCCAACCACCATTGAGGAGAAAGTTAGTTCAACTTTTAGAGACTGAGCTTTTGAAATTACAACTTTAGAAAAAGGGGAAAATTCTGGATCTCCCCAAATCATTGGTTATTAATAATCATTTCTCTTATAGGCAAACTTGAGCCTGGAATGTACTTTGTGTTTGTTTTCTCTTCAATCCTGAGATGAATCAGGAGAGGGGAAAAGCTCATCTCTTGCCCTGGCTTACCAGAAAACATGGAAGGATTGTATAGACAGTGCAAACCGGGGCAGCTAGGTGGTGCAGTGGATAGAGCACCAGCCCTGGAGTCAGGAGTACCTGATTTCAAATCTGACCTCAGACACTTAACACTTACTAGCTGTGTGACCCTGGGCAAGTCACTTAACCCCAATTGCCTTACTAGAAAAAAAGACAGTGCACAACCAAGATGAAATATCATAATATGTATTGAGCAGTCCCAGAAACTATGTTACAGAGTTTAGATCTCAACCTATAATAATGGTTATAAGGTATATCAATTCCGTGAATGTTCACTTGTGAGAGTCTTTTGTGCTAAGCATTTCTTTTGTATGGAGGAAACTGTTGTTGTTGTTTGTCCATAGTTCTCAGAGGACCATGCCTTTGGGTGATATCGTGACTTGCAGTGAATTGGATTTGAGTGAGGGAAGGGTGTGCAGTGTCACCAACCTCACTCTCTCCTCCAGAGCCATCTGGGTCCAGTGGAAAGATATACATCTGAACAACTGGAGATGGTCCCAGATGTTTAAAGCAATTGGGGTTAAGTGTCTTACCCAGGATCACACAGCTAATAAGTGTCTGAGGTGAGATTTGAAGTCCAATCCTCCCAATTTCAGGGTCAGTGCTCTATCCAATGCACTACCTAGATGTCCTATGCAGGAAATAAATACCTGCCCTATTCCGGATTTACATTGTACCATGAGTATCTTTCTATTTCTTCTTTGGATACCTTAGATGTGAGACAAGCTTCAGCATTAATTAATCTTTTTCTGGGATACTGGGCTAGGGGTGTAATTAGCCAGAGTGTAAGAAAATGAACATGACCTTTCTTTCAGTTGGTATGATTTCCCCAGGATTGAGTCCAACCTTTATGTACATGGGTCCAGAGCAAATGGGCCATTTAGTGGAGAGAGAAGTGGTGAAGCCCTCGCTTCCCCATGCAGCAGAGGTTCTAATTTTCAGACTAATTCTCATATACTTGAAGGTCTGATTTCTCTTTTTTCTTATCCAATTTCATGCCTGTGAAGTTTATTATTTACTTTGAATATATTTTGTAATCAATTTATATCTATCTATCTATATGTATATATACATATATGCACAATTTTTTTCCTTTGATTGAATTTATTGGGGGGGGGGAAAGGCAATGAGGGTTAAGTGACTTGCCCAAGGTCACACAGCTAGTAAGTGTCAAGTGTCTTGAGGCTGAATTTGAACTCAGGTCCTCCTGAATCCAGGGCTAGTGTTTTATCCACTGTACCATCTAGCTGCCCCTTCCTTTGATTGAATTCAAACTCCTTGAGGGTAGGAATGCTTCATTTTTGTCTTTGAATTCACAGGGCTCAGCACAGTACCTGGAACATATTAGATACTAAATAAGCCTTTGTTGATGATTTTTTCCATATATAGTGTCTCAAACATATTAGGTACTTAAATGTTTGCCAAAATGAATTTTTGTACATTTTCTTAGTATTAATTATTAATTATTATTAATATTATTAGTTATTATTATTAATTTTTAGTATAAATGATTTTTTTGAAAAATCATTAGGTTAATTATGAACAAACTTAAGTCAACCAGTATTTTACTTACACTCTGAGTATATGTGGTAGAGTAGTCCATTTTGGGAGTTTATACAACTGAGATATTCTTTAAAGCCCTCTGATTATCCAGGAAGTAGCTTTAGCCCTGGAAGAAGCTGGCTCAGTAAAGATTGAATGTCAGCCATGTGCTAGATGTGTACAAGGGAAAGGATTAGATGCAGTCCCTGCCCCTTGGACCCATTGTGAAAGTACCAGATCAGTGGTTTCTCAAAAAATAAATAAAGCAAGCTCTTTAAAGAAATCTGAGTTTTGATTCTTTCCTGACACCTCCACCAGGGATTTGATATTTTGGCCAGAGATAAACTATAAAGGGTAACAGGCTGTCATGGAGAAATAAGAAAGAAGCCAATCTAGAGAGTAAGAGACTTTATCATAGAACAGAGAAGTCATTTATAGGTGGCTTACAAAGATTGCATAAACTAATCCTCTCTGTGGAAAATGCCGTATCCAATAACTGCTTCTATTGTGACTGAGGTTTTCAAGGTAGTTTTGTTGATTTCTAGCAAGTTTATGCTTTGTGAGGGCACTTAGGGTACAAACTTGAAAAAATATGGGAAAAAAAGAACAATAAAAATAGACAGTTGCCAAGTAGAGTCCAGATATTCTTCTATTCAGTAATTTATATGGCAGACACTGGTAATTCCTTTAACTGGTAGTTGTTTGATATTTTTATTCAAAAATGATAACTTATTATTGTAAATGGTACTGATAGATACAATGGCTTTTCATTGTAGAAATTCCCTAGTATTAGTTAGTTATGCTTCACAACAGCCAAAAAGAATAATAGGACAGAAATGCCAAGGAAGCTGTCAGAAATAAATATTTGGCTCAGTGGAGAAGGATTTCTCTAAAATGACTTTTTGAATAACATTTCCTGCTAGTTTGAGTCTGTGAATTTTTCCATTTCCATATTCTGACAAAGAATGGTAGCATAACCCCATCTGATGGAATAAGTAGAGTTAAATCTCAATGATTTTTTTGAACCTTTGTTAAGCTAGAGGATTGTTTTGAGGGGTCCGACAGGAAAAATAGCTTAGTTATAAGACTACAGTCTTTTGAGAAATCTCTTCTTAGAAATGTCATTAGCAATTCTGGTGCCTGAGACAAGCATCACAAAATGTATCTGGGCAAATATAGAGTGGGGAGGAGAGCTTGGGAGACAAGGCCCTATTTGGGTATAGACTTTGGAAGGGAGACAGAGACTTAGGACACCTTGAAGCTGCTGCTGAAGAAAATGTCACCTGGAAGGGGAGCAGGGCAGGACCAGGAAAGGGAGGTAAAATCATGGGGGGAGGGAGTCATGTTAGAACTTCCAATTTTAATTAATTATTTTTGCAATGTACTAATCTTAATTCTTTCTACTTGATATAGAAATATGTGTTGCAGGTACCTTCCAAATTTCAGCACCCTGGGACAAAACTCTGACTGCCTTATCCTAGTTATAGGTCTGATACCCATTTCTTTTACTAGTCTGTCCTATTACTTTGTGAATACCAGAGCTAATTGCTAACATGCACATGGAACATAAATATGTGCTTTTGGAAAAAGTGATTATGCAGTTTATGAGCATTTTTGCACTTACATGTTTTTTTGAGGGCTCATATGGATCCAGTCAAAGTTTTCATTGTCATTTAGATATATCAGTATGTTTTTGACAGATTTAGAAGAAAGAGAAAATAGATTAGGGGATCTCAACTTTTTTTGTTTGTTTCATAGGTCATGGTTTTAAATGCATAAAATTATCTCTCTCCATACAAATGTGTATACATACATACCTACCTACCTACACACACACACACACACACACACACACACACACACAATTACAAAGGAAACCAAAGGTTAGTGAAAATAAAGATATAATGTTTTTTCCTATCCAAGTTCATAGACCTCTTGAAATCTAGGAGGTCTATGGACCTTAGTTTAGGAACCTCTGAGATAATGTTTCTAAAATTTTAAAAAATTGAAGTGTAATATGTAACATATCAAATTCCTTACCATCTTAGGGAGGGGGTGGGAGAAACAATTATCTAAAAAAGAATATTTAAAATTGTCCTTACATGTTATTGGGAAAAACAAAATACTATTTAAAAGGAAAAATTGAAATGCATAGAATAGTTCTGAGACACATTGGATTCTGCACCTTTAAACCGAAGGAGGCAAATAAGCATTATTATTTCTCTTTTATAGAAATAATAAACCAGTGGCCGGAAATATATCTGTTAGGTAGGCATCCCCAAACATAAAGTTTCCATTTAGAAAAGAACAGAAACAAAGGAAAAAGCTAAAATGTGAGGTTCCTCAAAAGTATAGTGGGAGGCTATGATAAGAGATGAAAAAAAATCTTAAGCAACTAATAGCAGAAAAAGTATGGAATTCTCTTCTAAAGCTGGATGACCTTTTGTTGCTGTTGTTGTTGTTGTTGCTTAAAAAAAGATTCTTTTCTTTGGAAAACAATGAAATGTTTCTTGATAATTTCTCACTGAAGAAAAAAATACAGGTGACTTTCATAATTCAAATATCCAGCTATTCTGGAAAAATAAAACTATTTCTGAAATGTTTCCATTCCAAAGCCTTCTGTAGATTTTAAAGACAAAGACTTAATGGAAACGTTACAGTAAGAAATAATTTTCTAGTAGTTTGTATTTATGTAGCACTTTATAGTTTATAAAGCATTTTTCCTACTTGACTTTATTTGATCATCTCAACCATGCCATCAGGTAGAGAATGTGAATATTATGATATTATTTCACACTTAAGTAAATCAACATGAAATAGCTACTGTTCTGCAACTTAGAATTATAATAATTTAATATATAATTATAACACAACAATAATAGCTAGCATCTGTATAGTGCTTTAAGGTTTCCAAGGTACTTTGTGTCTCATTTTATTCTCACAAAAACCATGGGAGGTAGATCTTATTATTCTCATTTGATAGATGAGGAAATTGAGATGGGAGAAGGTTAACACAGCTAGTAGAATTCAAACCCAAGTCTTCCTGAATCTAGTTGCAGCACTTTATCCATTTTACCACCTTTCTGTCTTACAGTCTTTGAGAGTTTTCTGGGGTACAGAGGTTAAGTGACTTGCTGAAGGTCAGTATGTATTGGGTACAGGGCTTGAACACAGGTGTCCTCTCTTTAATCTCTACAACATAATGCTTCTTTATGTGCCTTTATTATTTAAAGTAATAAATAAGTAAAGGTACTTAACACAGATTTGTTGAATTGAATTGGATATTTACATGTGCAACAGATATATTTCTTTAAGTAAAATGTCATGATTTGTTCATCTACAACACAATCTATTGTTGTCAAGTCATTTTAGTCATATGTCTGACTTTTCAAGCTGTTAGATGGGCCTGGAGTCAGGGAGACAAATTCAGTCTCAGACACTTATTAGCTGTATGACCCTGGGCAAGTTACTTTACCTTGTTTTCCTTAGTATCCCTATCTGTAAGATGAGCTGGAGAAGGAAATGGCAAACTACTCCAATATCTTAGCCAAGAAAATGACAAATGAGGTCACAAAGAGTTGGACACAAGTGAAGTGCCTCAAAAAACCCAACAATGACTTTGTGTCCCCATTTTTATGAGGTTTTATTGGCAAGAATACATGAATGAATGGCCATTTCCTTCTCCGAACCAATCTATGATGATCCTTTGTACAATCTAGGGACTTTCTAAGAATGTGTAATGATTGTTTCATATCATAAGAGATATAATACATAAAATGTATGACTAGAAAAGGAGGTGGTCTGGTTATGTGGTGAGAGTGAGGGATGACAAATGGATACCCACTAGATACTAAAATAACTAAAGAAGGCATTTTTAGTCTCTTTTTGGGGTATGGACTTCTTTGATGGTCTGGTGAAGCCTGTTCTAAAGCCCTTCTCAGGATAATGTTTTTATATGCATAAAATAAAATAGATAGGATTGCAAAGAAAACCAATGATAATGAAACACAGCTATCAAAATATGCCCTCCCCTGCAAGTTTATGTAATATTGGTTAATCCAACTCAAGGCCCAGACTCAGGCTGGCCAAGCCCTTGCTGGCTGTGATGGGCACCACAGGACAGAAGAGAAGAATCCCTCTCCTTTCACTCAAAGGAAATCCTGTAGAAAGATTTCCCAACTACACATTTTGTTTTTATTTTTGTTTTTGCAGGGCAATGAGGGTTAGGTGACTGGCCTGGGTCACACAGCTAGTATGTGTCAAGTGTCTGGGGCCGGATTTGAACTTAGGTCCTCCTGAATCGGGGGCAGGTGCCACCTAGCTGTCCCCTCAACTACATATTTTGGAGAGAAGAAGAGAACGAGAATGGAATTTCTCTTTCATCCTCAATACCTACTTAATTGGTATATTCTTTGGTTCCATGGACAATTCCTTTCTTCTGTTGTTGTCAGGAATGGGATGTGGCAGAACAAATGATCCTATGTCATCTCACATTGAGAAGTCTTTCAGTGTTAAGCACTTGTGTTCCCCAAAGTCAGCCAATAAATATTTATTAAGCATTTATTATGTGCCAGGCACTGTGTTAAACACTGAGAATAAGAAAAAAAGAGATTGTCCCTACTCTCAAGGTGCTTACACCTAATAGAGGAAGATAACATATAAAAAGAAGCCTTAAAGGGCAGAAATATACTGGCTAGGGCATGATGGAAGTGGATAGAGACCCTGGCCTGGAGTCATGAAGATCTGAATTTAAATCTAGCCTCAGACACTTCCTAGCTGTGTGACCCTAGGTAAGTCTTACCTTCTGTTTGCCTCGGTTTCCTCACTTGTAAGATGGGGATAACAATAACATCTACCTCCCAGGGTTATTATAAGAATCAAAAGGGATAATAATTGTAAAGAACTTAGCACAGTATATGGCACATAGTAAACACTGTATAAAGTTGGATATTATCATTAGTACCATCTTCATCATCGTCATCACCACCACCATCATCATCATTCTTAGGGTTGAAGTGTTATTTTTTTTTTAAGTAAGGCAATTGGGGTTAAGTGACTTGCCCAGGGTCACACAGCTAGTAAGTATTAAGTGTCTGAGGCCGGATTTGAACTCAGGTCCTCCTGACTCCAGGGCCGGTGCTCTATCCACTGCGCCACCTAGCTGCCCCTGAAGTGTTATTATTAATAGCTACCTAACATGGACAACAGGCATAGTGTGCAAACCTCTGAATATTTACTTTTTTTTTTGCCATTTGAGAATCACTAGTTTTATCTCCTTCCCTCCTCAATATTGTTCACTGTCTGTCAGCTGACTTGTTTGGTGCTCAAGTTCTTAGTAGAAGTGAAGTGTATCACTTTAATGAGCTTTGTCTTAGTAGAATAAATAGGCTGGCTACTAGATTCTGATTTCATGCAAAGCTTGTGCTTCTTATGAAAATAGCTTGGAGAAAATGCCTTGCTATGACATGTTTGGAGCTAATTCCTGAGAGAGAGGGATGGGTGGGGAGGAGAGGGAGAAGGAGAGTGGGAGAGAGAGAGTGGGAGAGAGAGAGTGGGGGAGAGAGAGAGAGAGAAAGAGAGAGAGAGAGAGAGAGAGAGAGGGAGGGAGGGAGAGGGAGGGAGGGGAAGAGGGAGACAGGGAGGGAGGCAGAGGGAGAGACAGAGAGACAGACACACACACAGAGAAAGAGAGAGAGAGAAGGGAGGGAGGGAGGGAGAGGGAGAGGGAAAGGGAGACAGGGAGGGAGGCAGAGGGAGAGACAGACAGAGACACATGTGTTCATGCACACACACACACACACACACAGAGAGAGAGAGAGAGAGAGAGAGAGAGAGAGAAGGTGAGATGACTTGCTTATCTTGTGGGAACATAGGTAGATTATGTAAAGATGTAGTGAAAAGCAGTACCTAAAGCAATCCTATATGTAGTGTTTATGTAAAACTTTGTCAAACATGGGTAAGAACAACAACCCACATTTATATAGCATTTTTAGGTTGACAAAGCACATTTCTCACAATAGAAGGGTGTCAATAAGTTATAATGATTTTATAATTTCCCATGTGATGGAACTCCCTCCACCCGCGCAGATTACAAGGCATCAATAATTTAGGAGATGCTGGGGAGTTGCCTACAGAAGAGTAAAGTTTTATCCCCTCATTTTGCAGCTGAGAAAACTGAGGCTTGGAGAGATTCAGTGACTTGTCAAATGTCAGGGCCTATACTTGAATCAAGGCATTTTTTGAATGTGCTTCTTTTCTAGTACACTAGTCAACCTCATCTATATGGATGAACCCTCACATTATTATGGTTAAAAATATAAAATCAATACTGACAATGTAATAATAATGATTTCAGCAGAGAGTGAGGCATTGGTACATAGGGCAGCACAGTTTTCTATGATGAATGAATTGCAATTCTGCAGTAACAATTACTGGAGTAATCCACAGATCTCATTCATTGCTATCAATATTGGTTTATTAGAAAACTTTCTTTGGTACCACTATGTCTGAGGATGGTAGACTCGTCCATGCATGTCCATTTCTTTGTTTTAAATTCTTTTACCTATACAAAAGAAGTGATGGTTTTGGCCAAATTTAGTATAGAGAGACATGTTAAGTTCAATTAATGGTTGAGTTTGATAGAAACATTACTTCCTCTTGAAGGATCAAGCAAGATAAAAATGTATGTAAAGGGGGGCTTTACAGCCTTAAAATACTATGTAAATATAGACTGTTTTACCATGGTAATTATTCTTAGGGCATTACATCTTTTTTTGTTACATCTGTTAGACATGTTAGAATGAAAATCCTTTGTACTTATAGAATACTTGATGATTATATGCATCATTTATTTATTCAATCAATAAGTATTTATTAAGCACCTACTATGTGTCAGGAACTGTGCTAAATACTGAAGATACAAAGAAAAGCAAGACAGTTCCTGTTCTTAAAAAGCTCCCAGCCTGATGGGGATAAGCACAGGCAAACATCTATGTACAAACAAGCCAGAGACAGGATAAATAGGGCATAATTCACAGAGGGAAGGTACTAGTAATAAGAAGGATTTGAAAAGGTATCCTTTAAAAAGGTGGGATGGAAGGAAGCCAGGGAAGCCAAGAGATAGAGATGAGGAGGGAGAACCCAGAGTTGGGAGATGGAGTGTCTTGTTTGAGGAAAAGCAAAGAAGTCAGTGTCACTTGATTTCAGAGTGCATGGTGTAGGGGCTGGTAAGGTGTGAGGAGACTGGAAAGCTAGGAAGGAGCCAGGTCATAGAGGGCTTTGAATGTCTTTTTTGATCATAGCCAAAAGCTGGAAGGAGCTAGAGAGGTCAACTAATTCAGCCTCCTCATTTTACAGGTGAGGTAACTGTGGTCCAGGAAGGTTAAGTGATTCATCCAGTGATGCACAGGTGGTTAGCATCAAAGGCAGGATTTGAACCCAGATTCTCTTACTCTAGGGCCAGTGTTTTCTCTACTATATTATTTCATTTGGTCCTAACAAAGTCCTGGAAAGTAGGTAGTAAGGATATCAAAATTTCAATTTTACAGATAAGGTGACAAATTAAAATGGTTAAATGATTTGTTTGAGGTCTCATAGTTCTTTATTGGTGCAGCCATTAAGTGCCTCACAACTAGAGGTAGCCAGGTGACATAGTATATAGAGCATTGGGGTGGGGGTCTAGAGTCAGGAAAAACTGAATTCAAATTCAATCCCAGGTATTTTCTGGGTTACTAATAGCATGCAAGTCACTTAACCTTTGTATGCCTCAGTTTTATTTTTTAAAATTTAAAAAAAAATTTTCAATTTTAATTTATTTATTCTGCCTCAGTTTTTTTTTCTTTTGCAGGGCAATGAGGGTTAAGTGACTTGCCAGGGTCACACAGCTAGTAACTATCAAGTGTCTGAGGCTGGATTTGAACTTAGGTCCTCCTGAATTCAGGGTTGGTGCTTTATCCAATGCACCACCTAGCTGCCCCCCTCAGTTTTTTGGTTTTTTTTTTTGTTTGTTTGTTTTTCTGGTGAGGCAATTTGGGTTAAGTGACTTGCCCAGGGTCACACAGCTAGTAAGTATTAAGTGTCTGAGGCTGGATTTGAACTCAGGTCCTCCTGACTCCAGGGCCGGTGCTCTACCCACTGCGCCACCTAGCTGCCCCCCCCCTCAGTTTTTTTTACAGTGTGAAAGGGGTATAATAATAACTACTTTCCAGGGTTGTTGTGAAGATAAATTGAAATCGTATTTGTAAACCATTTTGTACAGTGCCTGGCACATAGTAAGTGCTTAATAAATGCATGTTTCCTTCCTTCTTTCCAGCCAAGACCTAAATCCAAATTTCCTTATGCTGAATATGAGATGCATTTTATTTCTCTCATTGCTCTTATTGAAAACAGTGTCTTCTTTAGGTCAGCAAGTGCAATTAAGAGTGTATGGTTGAAAGGATTTATGATGAAAAATGTTATCTGCCTCAGAAAGAATTGATATTGTCTTAATACAGACTGAAGCATACCATTTCCCCTTCCTTCCTTCCTTCCTTCCTTCCTTCCTTCCTTCCTTCCTTCCTTCCTTCCTTCCTTCCTTCCTTCCTTCCTTCCTTCCTTCCTTCCTTCCTTCCTTCCTTCCTTCCTTCCTTCCTTCCTTCTTTCCTTCTCTGAAGACCTAAAATTTAATTTAAAATGTAATTTTTTTAACAGCATAGATTTAGGTGTACTGCAGGTCAGATCTCATCTTCCAAACATTAGCAAATTAATTCAATAAAAGTTTAACATAACATTACAGTGTAAAGTTAGTGTTATTTCTGTTACACAGTAGGTTATAAAGGGGTGGCACTAGAAATAGTCTGTTTATCTTGGTGATGTAGCCATTTATTAACCATTAAGTATCTGTTTTGTGTCAGGCACAGTGCTAAATATTGGGGATACAAATAAGAAATACAAAGACAATCCCTGCCCTCAAGGAGTTTGTAATCTGATGAGGGAAGACAGTACACAAAAGAAGCTAAGGAGTCCATTGAGAAGGGGAGGCACCAGAAAGAGGCATGATGATGAGAGTAGAATTGAAATCAATCAGAGCAGCCAGTGACAAATGAAGAGAAGGCTGGGATTTTGAGCCCTCCATAAAGGGAGGCCAAGGGAGGAGTTTTTGCTTCACTCTCCAGTCCTCCAATCAGAGGGAGGTAAGCAGCTGAGTGTACAAGTAGTGCAGTGGATAGAATGCCCAAGCCTGGAATCAGGAAGACCTTAGTTCAAATCCAGCTTCTGACCCTTCCTAAGTGTGTAACCCTTGGCAAGTTACTTAACCTCTATTTGCCTCAGTTGAAAAATAGGAATAATAGCACCCATCTCCCAGGATTATTGTGAGGATCAAATGAGATAATAATTATAAAGCGCTTAGCACAGTGCCTGGCACATAGTAAACCTATATAAATATTTGCGATGATGATGATGAAGAAGAAGAGGAAGAAGAAGAGGAAGAAGAGGAAGAGGAGGAGGAAGAGGAGGAAGAGGAGGAGGAAGAGGAGGAAGAAGAAGAAGAGGAAGAAGAAGAGGAAGAAGAGGAAGAAGAAGGAGGAGAAGAAGAAGAAGAAGAAAGGGATGAAAAGTTTACTGGTGTGAGAAGTCTTCCTCTTTATCCTTCCCCTCCTTCTCCTCCCTTCTGTTCCCTCCTCTGCTCTTCCTTTCATCACTGAAAGATGCCCTTTGCAATCACCATTTGATTGTCATGCCTGTTATCTATTTAACAAAAAAGAATCAAGGAACAAAAATAGTCAAAATATAGATTCTGGAGCAGAGGGAGTCCCTGCTCTGGAATTGTCCCTTTAGCTCTTACTAGCAATGCATCAGTTGGTACCTTCCTGAATCTTGATTTCTTCATTTGTAAAATGGTGGTAATAATACTGTAGTGCTTACCTCACAGGTTTGTTAAAGGAGATCAGATGAGATAAGCACTCTGTGAACCTACATAAATGTTGGTAGGTTTAGTGTTATTGTTGTTATTGTTATTATTTTAATCTGTGTATATGTATAAGTAGGCATGATTAGTGTGGTTGTGATAGAAAGAACAACAAATTTGCGATTGAAATCTAGGTTTAAGTCAAGCTTGAATTATGTTAAGTGTATGGCACTGGGTAAATCAGAACTCTGAACTCCAAGATATTCATTTATAGAACTAGAAAATTATACTTTTGCTACTAAAATTGCTTTGTAAATGTCTATGTAAATACAAGTTTTGTTGTGTTGTTTTTTAGTGAGGCAATTGGGGTTAAGTGACTTGCCCAGGGTCACACTGCTAGTAAGTGTTAAGTGTCTGAGGCCGGATTTGAACTCAGGTACTCCTGACTCCAGGGCCGGTGCTCCAACCACTGTGCCATCTAGCTGCCCCTGTTGTTTTTTTTATTCCAAACATAAAAGATTCTGAGATCATATTTTGTTTGCAGTGGTTATTCTGAAATCAGTGCACTGAAATTTAATTAGTGGTCTATCTATCTCTAAGTCAGGCACACGGAGGGTGGGGGTTGAGGGAAGGAATTTACTTGAATGCAATGACAACTAACTTTGGGATGTAGAGGAAAGTGGGGGGCAAGGCTGACCTTTGGTAAAATTTTGTAGTAGGTGATGTTTGCCTTTGATATTTTCTCTTTTTGATTTTGCTCTCCTTTGTCTTCTGCCAGAAATTGTCATCCCTGTTGCCCCACACTCAGAACAACCTTCTCCCTGCATTTGTCTCATGCTTCAAAATTACCCTTTGATTTCCTGAAAATCTCCCATTTCCTTTTTTTCAGTTTCAGAAAAGCAATTTTATCCAACTTCATTATCTCTTGTCACATTAATCATCTATGAACCTTATAATAAATAATCTTATTAATGGCTTTTCCATGCCACTCTTTAAAAAAAATTCAAGTGCCTCTCTATTGCTGATAGAATGAATTATAGACTTCATAAGCCCACAATTTGGGCTATAACACTTTTTATAAGTTCATAGATTTAGAGTTAGGAGTGACCTTAAAAGGCACTGAGCCCTAATCCCCTGGGGGGAAACTGAGGTAAGGAGCTGTTTCAATGACTTGCTCAGGGTCTCTCAGGTAATATGTCTGACACAGGATTTGAAACTAGGTCTTCCCTGGCTCTAAGTGTTATGCCCTATCTATTATTCCATGCTGCATTTCTAAGTGTACCAAATATTGTTCTCCTTTACATTCTCTATTTTAGCTGAAATGAACTACTTGTTATTTTCCTGAGTTCTTTCTGTCATCCTTGCCCTTTGAGTCCTGTGCAAGCCTCTCTCATTACTGGATTCACTTCTCATTTCTACTTTTTCCCTTCAAGACTGAGCTCAGAAGCCCATCCCCCATTAAATCTTCCTTATTTTTCTCAGCTGAGGCTTATCTTTCCCTTCTTAAAATTTCTTTGAGTACCTTATCCAGATTTTTTCTTTCCATTCTAAGTATTATCCCTTAATAGACTGTAAACTTCATGAGTGGCAGAATCATGCATGGGATTGTGTGTGTCTGTGTGTGTGTGTGTGTGTGTGTGCGCGCGCGCGCGCGCGTATGTGTGTATTTAGTCTTTGCAACCCCAATGTCTACCAAAATATTTTGTCTATAGCACATACATTCTCAACTAATCATTGGAGCACATAGAATCATGAACTGGTAACCTATTTTCTTTTCTTTCACTGAAAAATTGGGGAAAGTAGCTTCCTATTTTAGGATACCCTGTCTGACACGTTTACTTCCCTCTAGGTATTGTGAACTGAGACAGGGCAAACATTGGGGAAATGAAATGGTCCACTCTTCTCTGGGGTCATACCGAATCTAATCCCTTATCTTCTCCTTCCCCCAGCTAGACCCAGGAGATTTAACAAAAATAATCATTAATTTAATTTATGTGAATGTTACAATCACCATGACAATAACAATTATGCATAACATTAAATGTGTCCAATTAACTTTGTTCTTTTATTTTCACACTATCCTTTGCTTATATGCCCCATATTCAGTTTTCTTAATTTGAGGCTCATGTAGAATTATTGGTTTTAAGTTTCAAAGAATGTAATGTATGACAAAGAGGCATGGCTTATATATGAGTCAGGGGGCCAAGGGTCTAAACCTAACCTTGTCATTAACTTGCTGTGTTATGTAATCTCTCTGGGCATCAGGTGGCTTCCCCCCTCCACCCCTTATAAAATAGTACGGCAGGATTGATTCCCAGATTTCTTGTTTTATGAACTCCTTTCAATACTCCAAGGGTAATTTAATGTACTATTCATAACATTCTTCACATATCTCTACTGTTTGGGGGAGGTGGATTCAGCAATGACAAGAGAAGACCATTACTTCAATTTCTGGAAAATCAAAGGCATGACACCAGCAATGAATATTTGAACTTTAAAGCAAATTGCCTTTCAATATTTGTTAGGACTTTAATTTAGACCTAAGCATTCTTGTATTAGTAGTGATACATGAAGGACTTTGATACTAGGGGCAAAAAAAAAAAATCCTAGGTTTTACTCTTCATATCATATTTCTGCCTGGTGTTCTCTTCAGAGATGGTTTGATTTCTACCATTTGTCCATTCAGATTATTGCTGATTTCTATTATTAGAAGTCCTTTGGGTACCATTTCTTGAAATGATTCCCTTTTTATTTTTTTACTGTGTAGCTTTATTGTTGAAAGGATGACTGGATAGTAATTGGGACTTGAATAACTTAACTTATCTTTGCTAAGAGTTTAATTTAACTTCATCAGAGAAGCGAAATGCATATGAGGAGTAAACAAGTGGAAATAACAACAAAACTAATCATTGTAATGTGTTTTGCAGTATATTAAATAGAAATGATAAGTAAAATGTCATTTTCTCCTTTAGAAATTTTCATCATTTTCAATAAATCAGTTAAATATTTCATGCTGTAGTCAAATAGCAAAGCATGTTATTTATGTATATGTACATATGAACATATATTTCTACATATACATGAATGTATATGTGCACATGCACATACACATGCACATGCATACATACACACATATATAAAATTTTGCTGGTCTTATTTGTAATGTAAGAGTGCCTGTCTTCAACCTTCTGTGGTTGTTTTTATACATATTTTGTATAGACTTATATGTGGACATGCTGACTACAAGTTCCTTCAGGGATGTTTCTTTTTTTAAAACATAGATTTTTACTGACATCTTTTGTTTTGTTGAGTAAATTACTCAGGGTCATACAGTTAGCAAGTATCTGAGGTAAAATTTGAACTCAGGTTTTCCTGACTCCATGCCCAGAATTCTATCCATTCATTGTGCCACCTAGATGCCAGAGATCATCTAGATTTCCCCTTATATCTGTCCCCTATTCCTCCTAGAGTCATCCCCTATAACAAAGAATTGAAAAAAGGAAAGAAAACAAAGAAAAAAATAACTAAAACCGGCCAACCTATTGAATATTTATGGCATTACATTCAATGTTTCCTAAGTGTGGACCCTAACCTCTACAATCACTGGGGAAGGTTTCTTCTCATATCTCTTTTTTTGAAGACAAACTTGTTCTTTATAATTTAACAGCATTCAGTTTGGATTGTTTTGTGGTGGTTGTTCTCTCCATTTATATTGTTATGTTTGAATATGTTGTTTTCCTGGCCCTGCTCACTTCATTTTGCATCAGTTCAGGTAAATTTTCATGCTCCTCCATATTCATCCTACTTGTAGTTTCTTACAGCAGAGTAATATTTCATTACATGCATGTACTACGATTTATTTAGCCATTCTCCAGTTGATGGTCATCTACTTCTTTCCATTTCATTGCAGCAACAGTGCTGCTATAAATATTTTGGTATATTTGGGGCCTTTCTTTTTGCCAGCGTCTTCAAAAGTTGAATCTGTGGGTCAAGGATATAGGAATTTTGTACTGTTACTTTTTTTTTTTGTATGTACAGCACCCATTACAACACCTAGCATACTGTAGGTGCCTAATAAATGACTGATCATATATTGACAAAATAATAACTGATGTTTGTTCAGCATTTTATAGTTGCAATGTGCTTAGTATACATTTTATCATTCAATTGTGACTAACCATGAGTTATATATTAAAAGTATCATTTCCTTAATTTTACAGATGAGGAAATGAGACTCTGAGAAGTTAAAAGTTACATCCATGCTCACACAGCTAGTTAGTGTCAGAGATAGTAGTTTCACCTAGGATTTTCCTGATTCTAAGTCCAGAGCTCTTGGCTTCAGTCTCAGCATCATCAATGACTGTAAGACTGGAAAACAATGCTTTTTTATAACACTATGAAATGTGCCCAAGTGTTATATATTTAGAACAAAGTTTTATGGAATAGAATGTTGTTTTATGCAAAGTAGCAGCTTTCACACTTCAGGTAGGATAGGCTTTATAAAGCAAAGCATTAGCTGTGAAATGCCACATTTTTATTCTGTTTATGGGATTCCAAAAGAACCATGATATTGCTTTTGCTTTAAAATACAATTTTCAGTGATGTGTCTGAAGTTTAACTGCATTTGGGCTATTCTGAAAAGAGTTTCTTTACTAAGTATAGCTGACCCTCCACTTTATATCTGTTTTCTACCTCTTGGAGATCATGGGTTGGCTTTGGGTTTTGAAAATATTCTGGAATACTTCCACCTAGTATTTGCCCTAACACCTAACACTTCCCCCTAATATTTGCTATCGATAGTGATAGGGTCATGATGAGTGACCCCCTTTCCACATTGCCCACATATAGTAGCTATCTTTGGTTTGTGTTACAGTTCCTACTTAAAGTATCTCAATTCAACTCAATACAGTTCTTTTGTTGTTATTGTTGTTCAGATGTTTACAGATGAGGAAATTGAAGCAAACAGGGTTAAGTGACCTGCACAGGGTCACCCAGGTAGTAAGTGTCTGAGATCAGATTTGAACTTGTGCAGATGAGTCTTCCTGAGTCCAAGATTGGCATTCCATCCACTGAGCAACCCAGCCGTCCTTCAATCCAAACCAGTCCAGTCTAATCCAATCCAATCCAATCCAATGTAATTCAATCCAGTCGAATTCAAGTTAGTTCAGTGATTTTTTATTAAACATTTGCATCATGCCTTGAATTATACTTGGTGATTGGCTATACAAAGACAACAGCAGCAGCTACAACAATAATCTCTTCCAAGTTTCTTCAGACTTCTGGCTGTCATTTTGTAAGACCCTGGTTAGAATGGAGGAGTTTACTATTGTTTCTTTTTAGATTTCTTAATCCTCACTTGAAATCAAAGAGTATATGTGAGAGAGCAGGGCTCCTCTAGAACCTTTTAAATTTCCGTCCTAACTGAAAGTACAGTATTATTTTAAAAAGCACTTCAGAAGATTAGAAATAAGTTCTGCTCTTCAGGTTTCTGTATATTTAAGGCTTTTGCTCATAGTGACCATACAAATATGTCTCAACTGCTGGGAAAACATTACTTTGAAATATAATGTACTTGAGGCTTAGTGAAAGGGAAAATGATTTCTTGAGGATCCTCACTGTTTGTTCTTTCTATGCGGTTACAATTTGGATGTGAATAGCAATGAATTAAATTAACATTCATTTTGGAAGTCTTTGTGGTGCTACTAGTAATCTGCTTGTGCCAGTCCTAGGAGATTACATTTTGGATTGATTTGGTTTGATGCTTATATAACAAAAATGTATAAGAAGAGAGAACACTCATTTTTCAACTCTTCTCCATTACCTTTTGCTAAAGCGTATAATCAACAGCTTACTGTACTGACGTTTAAATTATCCAATATTTATTTGACTTTTGAAAAAACACAAAATGGGACTGTCATTTTCTTTATCAATAGGTGCTCAAAGGACACTGAAATTTTGAGGTCTTTATTTGAAAGGGATCGCTATTTTTATATCATCCAGGGACTACCATTTATTATAACCTCATTGCCAAGGTGTTACTCTCCAAGGAGGAAAACCTTGGATTAGGTTAGTATCTCTTGGTTTGTGCCATGATCAGAAAAGGATATTGTTTTCAATGGATGGGTTGTTTTCGTTGCATCATGGAAGAGAGAGAAAAGATTCCAAATCTCTAATGAGAAAATTGTAAACTTTCTAAAAATATGTTAAGCAAGTGTCCAATGTTCTTGATATCTCAGATCCAGATTTCCAGTACCAAGAAAGGACAGGTTTTTTTGAGTGACAGAGGAATAGAACCATTTTCTGAAGAAAACTTGGAACCCCAGTTTTCTCACTTGCAAAATGATGAGGTTGGATGGGACCATATGATCTTTAAGCTTCTCTCTAGCTCAGAATTCTACAGTTCTAAATTGAGGACTTTAGGTTAAATTTAGGATTATAGCAAACACTATGTCCCGCATTCTTGGAGTTTCTGGACCACCTGGATATTTTAGTGAAAGGCCCTGGTAAAGTGACTCCTGGAACAAGCTCTGAGTCCCTTTCTTATCTAGCCACCCACACTGGCAACAACAGCAGCAACAACAAAAATATTGGCTTTATGAGAATTAGAATGGCTGAGTGGGCTGAGAAAGAAGAATGTAGAGCAAACTAGAGAAGAAGGGTCAAGGAACTCTCCAAGGTGACTTGAATTTGGATGATATCTATAAGAAGTAGAAGGATCCACTGGGGCACTGAGCTGTGAAGCATACCCCTGGAGATATTTTCCCAATCCTATGTCATCATCACCTATGAGTTCTCTCACTTAGATTATTAAAGATCAGAAAAAAGAAGCAATTGTGGAAATTATAGATCTGGATAGATAGTATTCTTTTCCAACTCTGGAAAGGACTGGAAATACTATGAACTCTGTGAACTGGGACAGGAGTTTCACATCACTTAGATTTTTGAATGGAAGATGGAACTGAGGAGGTAGCATTTGGCAGCTGTAGCAACAAATGATGTGATGGTGATCAGGCTCCCGAAGTAATTTTGTGGTAAGTTCTGGGACTAAATGTGGTAGGCTGGCTATTACAGCTAAGACTCTTCTCTCTAGAACAAAGATCTCCGACTGAGGTTGTTCTTTTTTTCTGTCTCTTTAAGACCTGAAGAAGACCTATGAGAATTTTAACTCTTAGTTCTTTTAAAGTTATTTCTACTTAGCAATTTGGATTAACGAAAACTATGATCAACCATACTTTTTTTGTGTGTGGCAATTGGGGTTAAGTGACTTGCCCAGGGTCACACAGCTAGTAAGTGTTAAGTGTCTGAGGCCAGATTTGAACTCAGGTCCTCCTGACTCCAGGGCTGGTGCTCTATTCATTGCACCACCTAGCTGCCCCTCAACCATACTTTCTATGTAATGCATACGTGTTTGTTCAATAAGTGTGTGCCAGGGTAGGGTAAATGGAGAATGCTACTGATTAATTGGAAGACATAGAACTTAAAATAAGGGCAGCTAGGTGGTGCATTTGATAGGGCACCAAACCTGGAGTTGGGAAGACCTTAGTTCAAATCTGGCTTCAGAAACATCCCAGTTGTGTGACCCTGGGTAAGTCACAACCCTTTTGGCCTTAGTTTCCTCTTCTATAAAATAGCTGGAAAAAGAAATGGCAAACCACTCCATTATCTTTGCCAAGAAAACCCATGAAGAATCAGACATGCCTGAACAAGAGCTTAAAATAGGTCAAGGGATTAGCTCTCTCTCCTGATGGTCTGGATTTCATCCTGAATTGGGGGTTTCATGAGTTACAAGTGTAAGATAATTTTATGCTGATGATTATTAATAATGTTCGATTAACTTTCTGAGAAACAGAACTAAGTTGGCCCAGCATTTTATTTTGCCTTCGGATGAAAAAAAAGAGTAATTGTAACCAAAGTCAGACTGTTGTTGCCTCAGGTAAATCTTCCATCTCCAAATGAAGGCAAGGGTAGAGACATGGAATAAAAGAAAGTTATGCCTCCTGCACTGCCAATTAGGAGGAGAATGGTGTAGTCTGGGGAAAAAAACGCTCCCCTCCCATTTCCCCATTTGGAAGAGTGAATGAACTTCAGTCACAACTGAATATATAGTCAGGGCAACTAGGTGATACAGTGGCAGAGACAGTAAAATCCAGCCTCAAATTATACTTACATGACCCTTGTCAAATCACTTAACCTCTGTTTCAATTTCCTCATCTGCAAAATGGGGATAATAATATCACCTATCAGGGTGATTGTGAGGAGTGAAAGAGATAACTGTAAAGTGCTTAGCACAGTTCCTGGCACATGTTAAGTACCGTATAATATTAATTATTATTATCCTGGCTTCTCTGTATCATTGGGGCCAAGATCAATAAATAAAGAAAAGTTTATTGAATACTTACTATGTGTCCAGCTCTTAGAAGTAGAATGGATAGGGGCAAGTGTTAAAAGAGAAATATAAGGGGCAGCTAGGTGGTGCAGTGGATAGAGCACCAGCCCTGGATTCAGGAGTACTTGAGTTCAAGTCTGGCCTCAGACCCTTGACACTTACTAGCTGTGTGACCCTGGGCAAGTCATTTAACCCCAATTGCCTCACCCCCCCCCAAAAAAAAAGAAAAAGAGAAAGAGAAATATAACCACAAAAAAATCTTAGATTATTAAAATGTTGGCTTCCTGGAAAGAAGTAGTTAGATGGGAAGAATATGATACTTATAAGTGTAGGGAGGGGAATGCATGGCAAACTTTGTGAACCAAGTATACTTTTTGTAGAGTTAATTAATTTTGAAATATGATTGTAAAGTCACTTAAGAGTTTGATTTTATGTTACATGAAGTATTTAAATTGGTATAATTTAATGCATTTGAGAAGGCTACTTTGAATAATTATAATTGAAATTTATAAAACACTTTAAAGTTTGCAGACCATTTTACATATATTATCATATTTGAGTCTCACACAACTTGTGAGGTAGGTACTTGCAATAATTATTTATCTTTTATAGATATGGAAATTGAGGCTCACAGAGGTTTAGTGACTTGCCCATTGTCACTAGGGCAATTAGGTGGCTCAGTAGATAGAGCAATCAAGCCTGGAGTCAGGAAGACCTGAGTTCAAATCTGGCCTTAGACACTTCCTAGCTGTGTGACCCTGGGCAAGTCAGTTAACCCTTTTTGCCTTAGTATCCTCATCTATAAAATGAATTGGAGAAGGACATGGTCAACCACTCCAATATCTCTGTCAAGAAAATTCCAAGTTGGCTCATGATGTCAGACATGACTGAAATGATTGGGCAGCAGCAGCAGCAGCAGCAACAACAACAACAACAACACTCAGCTACTGTATATTAAAAGCACAACCATAGCTAGAAAATCTATTGCCCAGAGCACTCACTACAAAATGTAGCCTAGGGTGAGGAACAGGAAAGGCACTTTCAAATGAACTTTTAAAACATGATTAGCTGAGGAAAGGGAGGTTCCTGGACAGAGAGATGGTGGCTATTAGAACACAAAGCCTTGTGCAGGGAGAGAGACCCTGAGACAAAGCAAGACTGTAGTGATGAAAGCCATTCTGGGGAGAAAGAAGAGTTGGGTCAGGTTAGGATGAAGTGGTCATGACATTCTTCATATAACTGTGCATGTGTGTGCATGTGTGAAAAAGCTCATCATCTGCAAGAGCCCCATTTTAATTAACAACAACAACAATAATAATAATAATAATATTTTTTTGCAGGGCAATGAGGGTTAAGTGACTTGCCCAGGGTCACACAGCTAATAAGTGTCAAGTGTCTGAGGCCAGATTTGAACTCAGGTCCTCCTGAATCCAGGGCCAGTGCTTTATCCACTGAGCTACCTAGCTGCCCCCTTAAGTAATTATTATTGCTAGCCAGGTGTTAAGATTAGTTGTTTCTACCCGCAGAAAGAGTATAAGTATTATCAGCACCCATTCCAGTTCTGCACCCTGGGAAAAAGTCATGATTGCTCATCCATTTCTGGTTCTGAACAGAGATAGGATTCATAGTTAGGTCTTTATGACACTGAGTCCAATATTCTATCTACTGTCATAAATGGAGTTTGAAATAATTATATAACATGCCATTATAATGTATTTTAAGTAATCAATTATTATGAAGCACCTACTGTGTGTCAGACATTATGATAGGGGCTATAGTCAGAAAAAAAGGAGTGGCAATCAGCTTTAAATAACTTAGCTCTTCTCAGTAATACTATGATCCAAGACAATGCCAAAGGAATCATGATGGAAAATGCTATCCATACCTAGGGAAAGAACTGATGGAGTCTGAATGTAGATTGAAGCATCCTATTTTTACTTTCTTTATCTTTTTTGTATTTTTTTCTTTTGGTCTATTTCTTCTCTCACAACATGACTAATATGGAAATATATTTTACATGAGTGTACATATATAAACTATATCAAATTGCTTAGCATTTTAGGGAGGGAGGAGGGGAGAAAATTTGGAACTCAAAAGTTTAAAAAATGAATGTTAAAAATTGTCTTTAATACATGTATAACCCATATCTGATTGCTTGCTGCCTCAGGGTGGGGAGGGAAAGAAGGATAAAAAATTGGAACCTAAAACTATAAATATAAATGTTTGTTACATTAAAAAATTGTCTTCGCGTGTTATTGGAAAAATACTATAAAAAGTGATAGTCATTTCCCTCAAGGAGCTTATATTCAAGCAGATAAAAAATAAATACAAATATTAATACAACACCCCCTTTGCCTCTCTATGTTTAATCTGGTGAGATGAATGGAGATTTGGGCTTATACATTTTTTCTGCTTTTTATGAATTGGCTCATTCATCCTGGCATTCTTGTAGTTGGGGGAATAGCTCCCTGGCTGAGAATGATTAACTTCCCCCTGCAAATGTCAGCATTACTTTTTTATGAAGGGCATGCCACAGGCTAGAGTGTGCTGGTTGCATGTTATCACAGGCACTCCAGGGTCCTAGGGGTACTTGGGCTTTGGCCTAATGCCTTGCTCCATACCTAACACACATCTGTCATTGTTATTCCCTTGTACTCTATAAAGCCACATATGGTAGGGTTCACTTCCATCTGAACTTTGGATAATAGATTCTGAAGGGAAATAAGAAACTCAAATGTTACCTAAATACCAGGAGCTGATCTAGTAAAAAAAAAAAAAAGTGCTCTCTCTTTGCCATAATTCAGTAGCACCAAAAACGGATTAAGACGAGTCCCCTTGAGTAGAGTGAAACTTTTGTACTGAAAATGTTGGTCTGTAGAAGTCAGTTCTCATCAGCTGAAAATATTGAGTACATGCAGATAAAAACTGGATTGATGCTCTTGCTTTGGTCTCTTTTCTGGGGTCAAGATTAAGCAATTAACATGTAAGGTAGATAGCATTTTTTTCCCACCAAGGCATAGATTGTACTTTGTGGGGGTAATTCAAGTAATCCCAATGGGATACTGCTTTGACTTGTCATCAATCACTGTAGTTTACATGTTATTTACATAATTTTGCATATTAGTTATATAATAACTATTAGTATTATTTAATGTGAGTGCTTGAAACAGAAATCAAGCTTAAGTAGCATAATTGCTTCATTTCTTTTTGGCAGAGAATTCCTTTTAAGAATGCTTGTTTGTAATCCATTTTAATGTTTATTATAGCTATACATCATTTGGTTCTTGGAGCTGAGGAAATATCTTATTGCTAAAACATACTAATAGTTCCATACCATTATCTTCACTATCAACAAATATTTACCGACAATTTCTATGAGAAGTGCTGTGGACCAACAAGATCTATGTATCTCAAGGTAGATGACAGAAGAAATTACTGCTACCAGATCCCTTATTTTTATAATCTGCAATTAGAAGCCTGAGCTATGCTGTCTTTGCTAACAATGGAAATGTGAAAGTCAAGGACTTGGATTTGCTGCTAAAGCCCTCCTCCAGAGGCTTTGATATGGCACAGTGACCTACCACCAGTATAACCTCTGGAATTCAGGACCTATTAGACTATGTCTGTTGTTCCATGATCAGCCTGGTGAGGGTTAGAGATGCTCATTAACAGGTTTACTGCAGGATGATACCTTTTTCAATTCTAGGGTCTTAAAGTGCAGTACGGAAGGTAAGAGCACTTGGCTTGGAGTCAGGAAGACCTAAATGCAATATCTGACTCAGATATTTTCTATCTGTATGACCTTGGGCAAGTCACTTAACTTCTGTCTGCTTCAGTTTTCTCATTTGTAAAATAAGAATTATATACCATATATCTCCCAGGGTTGTTGTGAGGAGCAAATGAGAAGACATAGGTAAAGTACTGTAAAAAAAATTAACTAACTAATCTAATCTTGAAAAATTATATAATTTTTGGAATTATGAAAATTATGATTATATGAAAAATGATAAGTTTATGAAAAATTATAATTGGGCTGTAAGTCCTGCCGCGGTCGCCATTCAAATGTGAAAATATTTTTGATGACTAGGCCTAATTTGGGGCTAATTTGACTGGGGTACTAATTCTGGGACTCTTGACTCATTGGCTATGTGACTGTCTATTAATTTAATATGGGCCATTTATAAAGTTCCACCACACTGCTCCACTCCCAAATTGATAGCAAAATATTAATAAGCCTCTTAAACTAAATAATCAAAGCAGAGTTTATTTATGAGACACTATTTAAAATTAAGAATACAGGGAAATAAAATGTACAACCTGACTGCTTTGTGGTGCGTCTCTTTCCACTGTGTCTCTTTCCCACCTGCTGCACCTCAAACTTCTTTAATACAATAAGGGCCTTAGCCGCCTCTTGCCTTAGGGCACTCAGGTCCTTTATTCTAACTCTGAGCCCCTTTCACTTTGTAAATCCCCCTGCTTCTAACTTTCCTCTCCTTACTGCCACCGCTGAACCCCTGTGTTTCTCTCTCACCAACCTTCTGTCTGTCTGCTCCATCAGTCTGCCCTTCGGCCTCTCTTTTCTCTGCTCTTAGTCCTTCTCATCTTCTCCTGTGTCCTTGTAGCCCCCTGTCTGTCTTCTCTAACCTTTGCTGTCTTGTCAGCCACCTCCAGTCCTCCTCTCTGCCTCCCGTCTCCTTGTCCGAACCTCCTGAGTCTAACCCCCAGGTCTATATATATATCTTTCTTTTCTCCACTCAAATCTTGGGGCTTCCTGTGCCCCACAGACCAAGCTAATCCACCAGCCAGGGCTGCGGCTGGTGGTGGTGGGTGGGTGCGCTCGAGCCTCACGTGCCTCAGCACAGGCTACCCCAGAGCCCAGTCCTGAACAAGCCCAGGATCTCTCAGATACCTCCGATGAAGGCGGAGGGAGCTGGGGTTTTTTTCCCCCAGCCTGTCTGACCTGGTCGTCTTGTACAGCCCACGGGGCTTTTTGGCTCAGCTGAAGCAGAGGGGGAGGGGCACCAACACCTCCCACACAGAAGAGACCCTGAGGACCTGAGGGTTTCTAATCTCAGCCCAAAGGTAGGGTTCCCAAATCAAAATAAATTTCCACAGTACATTGTAAACATTACTGTACCATATAAACACTAATGTAATTAAGCAATAAACAAAGATCATCTAATAAGTTTCTAGAGGGGTGTGTGATTTGCACTGTATAGGGAGAACTGACATTGATGAAAACCCACCTTGAAAGTATTGAAGAAGCTTCTCTCTTATTTATGTCAGGACCAGCTACATGGCATACTTTTACATTTAGGGTTGGTTGTTGTCCTTCATCTTTGAAGAGGACCAAACTTACATTGCTATGTTTAGTTCATGGTACAGCATGTGGCTGATCAGATCAATATGAGCTCAGAAGGCTCTACCACAGGTCTGGCACAAATAATCCACAGGAACATTTAGAGTGGATATGTCTCTAAATTTGCACATCTCACATTTCTTTTGAATCACTGCAACATTTACACTTAGGTAATATTTAGGGTTACCATGAATAAAGAGATGCAATGTAGAGTAGTAGGTAGAGGATAGGTCTCAGACTCAAGAAGATCTAGCTTCAAGTTTCTTCTCATACAAATACTGTACTATATGTGACTGTGAGAGAGCCTCCTTTAAGGGTGTGGAAATTTATTTTGATTTGGGGACCCTACCTTTAGGCTGAGATTAGAAAGCCTTAGGCCCTCAGGGTCTCTCCCCCTCCTCCTAAGCTTCAGCTGAGCGAAAAAGCCCCATGGGCTATACAAGATGCCAGGTCAGACAGCTGGGGGGAAAAAAAAATAAGCCCCAGGTCCCTCCGACCTGAGCGGAGCTATCTTAAGATCCCGGATAGCCTGTGCTGAAGCACGTGAAAGCTGGGGAGTGCATCCCCCCCAAAACCAGCTGCAGCCCTGGCTGGCAGAATAGCTTGGTCTGTGGGGGCAAAGGAAGCCCCGAGATTTGAGTGGAGAGAAGAAAAGGTATATATAGAGCTGGGAGTTAGAGAAGAGGGGGCTGACTAGAAAAGGCTGACTAGAGCAAGGAAGGAGACTAGGGGAGATGGACTAGAAAGGAGGAAGGAGACTAGGGGGAAGACGGACTAGAAAAGAAGGAGCCGGGACGGACTAGAGGAAGGAGGCTCGGAGACAGACTAGAGGCTGACTAGGGGGGACGGACTAGGCGGACTAGAGAAGGGCGGCTGAGGAGACGGCAAAGATTGGAGACTAGAGATGGGGCTACAAGGATGCAGGAGAAGATGAGAAGGACTAGGAGCAGGCAAAAGAGAGGCCAAAGGGCAAACTGACAGAGCAGACAGACAGAAGGTTACAGGCCTTAATACAAACCAGGGAAAGTGTAATGTGCCCTGAGGCCGGAGGCAGCTAAGGCCCTTATTGTATTCAAGAAGTTCCAAGTGCAGCAGGTGTGAAAGAGACTGCAGGAAAACAGTCAGGTTTGTACTTTATTTCCCTGTATTCCCTATTTGAAATAGTATCTCATAAATAAACTCTGCTTTGATTATTTGGTTAAGAGGCTTCTTAATCTTTAGTCTATCAGTTTGGGAGCAGTGTGGTGGAACTTTATAAACGGCCCACATTAAATTAAACGCAGTCAGATAGCCAAATAGTCAAAAGTCCCCAGTTAGTAGTCATCTGTAGTTTAGCCCCTCAAAATTAGCCTAGTCATTTAAAAATATTCACATTTGAATGGCGACCACGAAGGGACTTTACTGCCCCAATTATATTTTTCTAAATTATCATTTTTCATATAATCATAATTTTTCATAATCCAAATTATATATAATTTTTCCAAGATAGTTATAGTTATGAAATAATTAATTTTTTACAATAAGGGTCAAGACAACTCTTCATAATATGGTAGAGGATCTAAGTCTGTGGAGGGGGGGGCGCCATTGTGAATTCTGCACAAGGATGAAATCACTTATTTCCCATCCACTCACAGTGTTTTGTAAAGAGAAGGAGAATCACTTTATATTATCCACGTTAATTTTCAAACCTGTACATAACTTCTTTTCAAGAATACTTTTAGGAGTTGGGCTAAAAGCACCCCCCATTGATGTTAATGAAATTAATAGCTAATGGTGTTGATAGTTTAAGTGAAATCTACTTATAGTTATAATTACTTAAATAAACTGGGAAGATTAAAAAACAATAAAAGGATTGATATATTTTACTGAGGAAAAAGGCCATTCCTTTATTGAATATTTCTCATCAAGACATGGAGGCAAGAAGATGAAAGAAGGTTGTGTTTCATTGTCCCTTACTTGGGATGAAAGATTAAAGAGTAGAGGAATGTTGTGTGGATAAAAGAGGAGAGAAGTAATTAGGTTCTTTGCTGTCAGGAAGCATAAAATATTAGAGAAATATCAAAGGCTGACGACAAAAATACATTTTCCCTTTTGCAGATGAGCAGCAGGAAGAATAGAGTTAAATTTCGTTGCACGTGTGTGTGTGTGTGTGTGTGTGTGTGTGTGTGTGTGAGAGAGAGAGAGAGAGACAGAGACAGAGACAGAGAGACAGAGACAGAGACAGGGAGATAGAGAGACACAGAGAGAGACACAGAAACACAGAGAATCAGAGAGACACACAGAGACAGAGGGAGACAGAAGCACACAGAGACAGAGACTGTTTTGGGGGAAGGAGGGCCACAGTAGTAGGAAGAGTGAGTTTTCAGTTTAAAAAATGCTAGCATGTAGAAAAACACATAACCTACTAGTGGTTCTCTAGCTTCTTGCTACAAGGGGAGGAAAGCAGAGGTTGAAGACTGATGATTCTCTGGCTTTGGTCACATGGGAGACAAAAGCATGACTAGTTTTTCAGAGAAAAAAACTCTGCCACAGTACCCCTGGACGTGTAAGTATGTACAAATTAATGCAAGGTCATTTTTTTTGGAAGGGAATGGATTATTGCTCAGTTAGTGAGAACTGCATATCTGCTCTAACCATACCAAAGGTACCTCACATTATCTAAAGAGTGTAGATTTTAATGAGAGATTATTTAAATTAATTAAAATTATTTATAATTAATGTATTTAATTATAATTCATTATTATAATTAATAATACATTAACAATTATTTATAAAAATAACATTTTTGTGGACATGGAACTTTGGAATGTCATAGAAAGTTGTTTTCACATAGGCTCAGTTTTGGGAAGCAACCTTCATGGAGAGTTTCCTGTCATGCAAATATTGGGGCATCTTGCCTTACTAGTGAGCTGGGGAGGTGGGTGATCTCTGTCTGTGATAGCATGACTGGCCTCCAGGTGGCAGCAGCAGCAAAGGCATTTCTTAGTACTTACTTCACAACTAAGTATCTTGAGGTTACAAAGAAGATAATAGTTGGTATTGCGTGCCACTGTTTTCCCCCCAAACCTACTGCATTAGTAGGCAGCTAGGTGGCTTAGTGGTTAGAGTACTTGACTTGGAGATAGTTCAAATCTGGCGTCAGATACTTAATTGTCTGTATGACCTTAGGCAAGTCACTCTGTCTTAATCCATTTGAGAAGAACATGGCAAAGCGCTCTAGTATCTTTGCCAAGAAAATTCCATGGGTAGTATTGGCATGCTATGGTTCACGGGGTCATGAAGAGTCAGACACAACTGAACAACAATAAGACTGCCTCAGTGCTATGTACAAATTACCACTGGTCTAGTTATGACTGTGCTTTTAGAATGGTTTGAGCTTCCAAATAATTTGTTGGGGGTATTCATGTCATTCTAAATTATTCTGTGTAACTTCAATCAAGTTGTCTCTCCATTCTGGGCCTTTATTTTCTTTTCTGTAAAATGAGGTGATCTTTAAGTTCTCTTTTACCTCTAAATCAATACTATCATTGCTTCTGGGCAGCTAGGTAGTACAGTGGATAGAGCACTGGCCCTGGGGTGAGGAGGACTCGAGTTCAAATCCAGCCTCAGACACTTGACACTTAATAGCCTTGTGACCCTGGGTAAGTCACGTAACCCTGATTGCCTTAAACATTCAGTGCCACCTCCAGTTATCCTGATGTATTTTTTGCCACTGGACCCAGATGGCTCCAGAGAAGAGAATGAGGCTGGTGACTTTGCACAGCCTTTTTTTTACTTAAATCCAATTCATTGTAAGTCATGACATCTCTCCTGATGTCAAGGTCCTCTTTGATAGTTAAGGACAAACAACAATAACAACAACATTGCTTCTGAAGGAGTATGTGGACTAACCTATGGCTCTACTTTCCATCCCTGTGACTTCTCAAATGAAAATACCTTTCTTTGACCACTATTCACCTACCTATCAGTATTGTCTTTCTCTATCGTCTTCCCAGGCTCCTTTGCAGTAGGAACTATTTCACTCTTGTGTTTCTTTCCTTAGCACCTAGACAGTGTGTGGCACATAGTAAATACTTTTTTCTTTTGGTGACGCAATTGGGGGTTAAGTGACTTGCTCAGGGTCACACAGCTAGTAATTGTTAAATGTCTGAGGCCGGATTTGAACTCAGGTCCTCCTGACTCCAGGGCTGGTGCTCTATCCACTGCACCACCTAGCTGCCCCCAACATAGCAAATACATAGTTCATTCATTGCAGTTCATCATTCACTCACTCAAAAATCCTCTTATGTTCTGAGTAGTTTTCTGTTATTCTTGCCTTTGGGAATTATCTTTCATGTGGAGCTCAATAGTGATATAGGCAAGCTATATTAGGCAGCTCATTCTGTGCTGCTGAATGCTCTTTAAGATGTCTATGAGATTGGGGGTAGGGACTAGCAACTAACTCACAAGTCCTATTCTCTTGTGTAGTCTTACTCATATTAACCTCTAAAGTTGAGCTGTGTCTCCCCAGCTCTATACTCATGCCTTTACCAGGCCCACTGAACAACTCACATTTTAGATTCACTGCCCTAAAACACTATTCTCTCACTCTCCTATCTCACTCCCACACACAAACAGACCCCACTTGCATTGAGCATTTGATTCTCCTCCAAGTATCCTATGTAACCAACACTAGTCTCCTTCTTGGCCCCGATTAGTACATAGATTGACAAACACTTGCTTCTCCTTGCAGCTTCTAGCTATGTCTCTTTTTCAGCTCCAGAGAGTCACAAGCTACTGACAGTATGTTTCTGTTCATTTTAGATGTGGCATCTAAATGGCTTAGTGGATACAGCACTTGTCCTGAAGTCAGAAAGACTTGAATTCAAATCTGGTCACAGATACTTAACTGTCTGTGTGACCATGGGCAAATCACTTTAACCTCTGTTTGCCTTAATACACTGGAGAAGGAAATGGTAAACCACTCCAGTATCTTTGCCAAGAAAATCCCATGGATGGTTCATGGGGTCACAAAGAATCAGATGCAGTTGAACAACAACTCACTTTAGATATGTAGATAAGAGGATTTTATTTTAAAAAATTATAAACCAAATGTCCATGAACAAAGACAAATAACCAAATTAAACACAAAATAATGAATGCATTTCACCTCAGACCTTCAGTATTTAGCAAAGTATATCTAAACAAATTAACAGAGAAAAAAATAAAATTCTCTTGTTTTGTATTTCCCTTTCAACTCAGAGTGAGGTTCTATGTCTATGGCATTGTTTTTTTTTTTAACCTAGTTGTGTAAAATGTGTCAAATACAGATATAATTCTAATTGTACTGTCTAATGTTTGTATCACTCTCATATATCTGTTTCATATCCTTTGCATTGATATTTAGTGCATAATATTGGACAATGTATCCAAGCATTTTTTGGGAATAATGATAATTTTCAGTATTTTGGTAGTTTATTGCAAATAAAGAAGCTAGGATTATTTTGTGTAGAGAGGGATCTCTTTTTTTATAAGTGAAAATTTTTTAAGATAAGATTTAGTAATGCAATTTCTGGGCCAAAAGGTTTAATTTTTGTGAATCTTCTTGGCATTACTGCTTATCACTTTCCAAACTGTTTGTACCAGTATGCCATTCTACCAACATTGAATTAAATTGCCTTTTCCCCATAGTGCTGCCAACAATGAATTTGATACTTTTTTCCTCTTATTTTTGTCATTTTAGGGGGGTGGTATATAAAGGTCTTCTTGTTTGTATTTATTAGGGAATGTGAGGATCTTTTTCATGGGTTAATGACTTTCTTGGGAATATCTTGGATTACTGAACCCTCTGCTGATTGATTCTAGTCCTATTTATCCTGGGATGATGCAATAGCTCTTGCTTCTATTCTCACCACCTGGGGTTATGGTTACTACCAATTTGTTCTTCCTCTTGCTTTTTAAATTACTCTATTAAAGCTCCCAAGATATTTGTGTCAGACTGAGCAGGGGACAATGGCTTTTTGTAGGCTTTCTATTTCAAAGGAATTTAAGGAAACAATTCAATTTAATTCAAAGATTATATATTAAGCACTGATTACATGCTAGGTGCTATCCTAGGTTCTGAAGGTAAAAGTAAAAAAGAGAAGTCTTTACTTTCTCTTAGGTATTTGCATTGTGCTGGTGATAGAGTAACTACAAGATCATCACAGGGATTTTGAGCTCCCCTTCTTGTACACCCTGTCTTTAAGGACTCTTTCACTATACATAAGAGAAGGAATATTTTCCATTGTCACATTCATTTCACACATCATTTTAAAAGCCCTATGATGTATTTGATGTCATGCTGAAGTTTATTTGATTGTAGCCTGCTACTTCACAATTCCTATATTATAATAAAAATCATGCATATAAATTGATACAGTGAGCTTAGACTCAAAGGTAACCTGTCTATGACTTTCATTTCTGATGTTGTCCAAGTGGGACATTGACAACTCTTTTGTAGTACTAGGTCTGAAGATAATTGCTGAAACATAAATAGGGCATTTTTTCTAGATGTTTCTGTGACTGAATAATAAATTATTGAAAAAGATAACATTTATATAGTGTTTTAAGATTTACACAGCACTTTTACATCCATCCTCTCTCACTTGATCCTTAAATCGCCTGTGTGTAATCATTAGCATCTCCCATTTAAGAGATGAAGAAACCAGCTTATATAAAATGATGTGTGTGTGGGTAACATGAATTTGAATATGAGAGGCAGAATTTGAAGCCAAGACCAATGTTCTTTTTATCATATCACTATGCCACATAGTCTTCATTGTTGTTTTGTTAAAACCATTTTTCTTTTGGCCTAGACTTATGATTTCTTGGTATAGCAAATTCCAAGTGAGGAGTTACTTTTCCCCCTGTAGATGGGTACCTTCGAGGAAATTTATAGTCTTAGGGGAGTTGCCTTAGGGTCACGGAGAGGTTAAGTGATTTGTCTAGAGTCACATTGGTAGTATGAAGCAGAAGAGGGATTTGAATCCAGGTTTTTCCAACTCAAAGGCAAATTTTCTATCTTCTATACCTAACTGCCTCTTAAGATAATTAAAACAAGTAAAGTAAATCTTTCTTAAGTTTTTACATACCACCCCAGCCTTTTTTAATATTAACCATTTTGATTCTATTACTTAGAGGGTTTTTTTCACTCATGTTTACTTGTTTTTGGTTATTATTTTACTGAAGGAAGAATTGAGTTGGTTTTTGGCAAAATCATAGTGGTATGACCTAGATTTGTCTGATTAGGCAGTTATCAATGGTCACAGGATGAAGTACAGGTTGCAATTAACTGATTATTGGCAAGAAAATAAATTTGTGGCAATGGGAAAAGGGATCCTTGGGTAAAATGGTATTTTGGAAAAAGCAGAGTAAGAGCAATCATCAAGTCTAGACCTTAGGAACAGTTACAAAATGACTGCTGTGAATAGTTAGCTTTTTAGGGCTGTTGTGTTTTCAACAGTGCTGTTACTGGCATTACTAATTCACAAACTAATATCTGGAATTCCTTATTGGGTTTAAGCCCTCTTGCATTTCCTGAAAAGACAGCCTTAAAAGAAATTTGCTTTGCCATGGATAATAGGATACCTCTTGCAAAACTTGTCTCTTTTTTTCTGGGATTAGTACTAGATTACAAGGGGCAGCTAGGTAGTGCAGTAGATAGAGCATTCACCCTGGAGTCAAGAGGACCTGAGTTCAAATTTTACCCCAGACACTAGCTGTATGGCCCTGGGCAAGTCACCTAACCCTAATAGCCTTGAACATCTGGGGCCACTTCCAGTCATCCTGAAATATGTACCTAGATGGCTCTGGAGGAGAGAGTGAGGTTGGTGACATTGTACAGCATACTTAAATCCAATTCAGTGCAAGTCATGACATCACCCTGATGTCATGATCCTCTGATCCTCTTTGAGAATGAAGGACAAACAACAACAACTGGATGACATAATTTTAGAGAAGGAAGAGATTCCAGTTATTCACACAATTGTCCTATACCCCCAAATCTTTTCTTCTCCAGGGTAAACATCCTCAGTTCTCCAGTTCCTTTGCATGATTTTCATATCTGATGAACTCAAGGCCTTTGATTGTCCTTTTTGAAGGTCTCCAGTTTATCAGTGTCCTTTCTAAAATGTTGTACCCAGAGTAATATACAATATGGATGTAGTCTAAGTAGGGCTGAGAAGAGCAGGATGATAATTTCCTTATTTGTAGCAGTTATAACTCTTTTAAGGTAAGTCAATATTATATGAGCATCATAAGCTGTCATATCATACTGTTGATTAATAGCCAGCTTACAGTTCACTAAAAAACCCAGATCATTTTCAGAGAAATTGCTCCCCAAACTGTTTCCTTAATCTTGTATTTGTTAAGACCATTTCTGAACCCAAGTAGACTAGACATCTGTGTCTATTGAATTATTTTATTAAGCATAATTTAGAATTCTACACCTGTCATGATCTTTTTATATCCTGATTCTGTTACCCATTATGTTAACTATCACAACTTTGCATTATGTCCAAATGTGATAAACACATATCCATGATTTTATCAGTCATTTAAAATGTTTTTGAATATTTTTTATTTTCCCCAATTACATTATAAAAACAACTTTTAACTTTAATTAAAATTTTTTTTTGAAATTCCAAATCTCTCCCATCTTCCCTCTCCTCCCCATCCCTGAAATGGTAAGCCATTTTATATTGGTTATACATATGTGATCGTGCAAAACATAATTTCTATATTAGTCGTGTTGTAAAAAGAAAACACAGATCAAAAACCACGCAAAAAAATCCAAGTCATTTAAAAAAAATGTTAATCAGTCAGGTTAAGCACAAATCCCTGGGGCATTCCACTGGAATTGTCCTGCCAAGTTGATATGAAGTCATAAGTGTTAAGGGCTAAAATTCTAGCTAGTCTGTCTAAAATATCTAATGAGTGGTCGCCAATAAATTATAAGCTTTAGCAAGAGTTAGACTTTTAAGCATTTATTAAGGAGAATAAGAATTTGGTAAAGAGAGAGAAAGGCCTAGATTCCTATCTATTAAAGGGAGAGCACATTTCTAGCTCCCTCTCCACCAGAGTCCAGAGGAAAGAGAGTGAGACCGAGCCGCCAGTCTCTTCCTTCTTCCTCCCACTAGCCTGCGTCACTTCCTGAGCCAAAGAAAAGACTCCTGGTCTTGCCCTCAAAGACCTTCGCTTCAGGGGTGGAACTCTTCTACAGTAAGTCTCCAGCAGGTGGCGTTATTCCAATCGTTACATAAGCAAGTACTCTTTAAGTCTAGCCATTCAAATTCTTTGAATTTACTATTTATGCTAATTCAGCCTCCCATCTCTCTATCTTTCCACATTAATAGAATGAGATACTTGTCAAACACTTTGTTAAAAGCCAGTAAATATATCTACAAACACTTCCCTGATCTACCAATTTTAGCAACCCTGCCAAAAAGGGAAATCAAGTTTGTCTGGCATGAGCTATTCTTCAGGAAAATGTTCTGTTTTTAGATTTTCTACCATTTGGAGTGCCTTATCTTAATACCTTCTCCTCCTTCCCATCCCAGGTCCTAGGCCAGCAATAACACATTTAGGGTGCTTATGTTCTTGTGGCTTCGTTGAGATCTCTACTCTGCTATTATGTCTTATGGTTCTCCTATTCTTACCATCTGCCCTGACTTTATAAACTTTAGACATCTTCCGCTGTCTTTTGACCTGTCAGTGAACCTAAGGACCCCAGAAACTTGCTAAATACTCTACTTTTGAACCTTTAGGATTTCACAGTTGAACATTATTTATGTCTTGCCCCTTGCAGTTAGAGTGTGAGTTCCTTAAAAGCAAAACAGTCTTGTTTTTGTATTTTTATCTTCAGTGCTTGGAACACAGATGACACTTAATAAATGCCTTTCTGTCACTCATTCACTCACTCATTCATTCATTCATTTCCTCTAAGAATAGCAATAATAATAACATTCACATTTAGATGATGCTTTGAGGGTTTATAAAGACCTTTCATTATAAAAAGCCTTGTGGTAGAACCTATGAACTTCCTTTATAATTCTGTGGGGCTTAAGGAGTTATTTTTTATCTTTTAAGTACATATATATGTGTATATGCATATGTACACAGTATATATATGTATATATAAAATTTGATAAACATCAACAAATGAGCGCTTTCATACACAAAGTTAAAAAAAAGATTTTTATATGAAACCATGATTCTCTATTAACTAAAGCTTGTTTTTAATAGTATGTACTAAATTCAGCTCTTCAATTTGTTATCTCCCTCTAAACTTCCTTCTGTTCCCTTCCATAGATGTTAAGATGTTTATTAACACTATTTTCCTTACTTGTTCTTCTTTTTCATCATTATCATTGTTTGCTCCCTCCTTCCTCAATACCCTTTGCTCTCAAAACGTGTCCCTTGTACAAATAATCATAGTCAAGCAAAACCAATCTAAAGAATTTATGTCTGAAAATGGTGTCTTAGTCTGCATCTTTGTCCATCACTTCTTTGTCAAGAGGATGTAGTCATCTCATCACTCACAGGACTCTGGATTGTGTCTGGTCAGAATGCTTGCAGGCTTTATCTCAACCTGCAGTGACATTCCTTGCTAGATCCCATGTCAGGGATCAAAGGCTTTGGTTGTCTTTTTGTGCTGTCTGGCATGGAAATCAATTACTATTTTCTTTTTGGAATTCTCAACCATTATTTTGATCTGATGCCATTTTTTTAGATTTAAAAAACTGAATATGTAGCTCCATTAGACCAGAGTATATAGTTGCAATCTTTTTCAACTGGTTCACATCACCATCTTTACTGGAAGAAGTTCCATCTTTGTCGGTTTTATCCAGCTCCATTATCTAAGAGAGGCTGAAAGGTGGAGAAGATGGATGAAGACACAAAGAATTTTTGAAATGTGGAGAGGGAGGAGAAGCTGAGGAAATTTACATTTAATGGCTTAGCTTTTATCAGTGTAAAGCAGGAGGACAAGGCTATCTTCCTTAGCACAGAGCCTGGCACATATTAGGGTGCTTAATAATGTTAGTTGACTAACTGAATGCATGTCTGCTTGTAGTGCTTGCGATAGTGGGGCGTGTGGTAAGATTTAAAACAATCAATATGGAATGGAAATGGGAAGCAATGGGTGTGGTAATTTTTCCTTGTGAGTCAGAATCCTAGGAGAAGAATGGAGTCATGTACTAGAAAAGTGATGTTTCAGTTAAAGCTAGGACGTGGGAAGGCACATTTGTGGAAAAAGCAAAGGTTGTGGGAAAGCATGACACCAGGGAATTAGGTCATAATGGGAAAAATAGTAGAGGTGGAGAAGTCCTGTCCTGGGAAGAGAAAGGACATAACTAGATGAAGATGTGAATGTGTGAAGTGGTTGCAGTGGGAAAGTGTGTATAGGACAGTAAACTCTATCTCTTAAATTTCCATCTAACAGAAATGATAAGGGGAACTTAATCATTTATAATATCTGAAGCCCAAGAGGTAAGGAGTTTTCAGTCTGGAGCACATAATGATAGATGATGGTGAAATGTGATTACGCTGTCTACCTCTATTAGCACATTGTAAATACCTTGCCTGAAGGAGGAGGGGAATGTGAAAATAATTCTTGGAGGGGTATGACTTTGTAGATAGGCTATCCATAAACATGAGGAAAATTCCTGTGATGGGGAGTGAACAAAGCATGGTAGATGGAAGGGAAAAGATCCTGGAGGTGGGAAAATACTACAAAGGAAAAGTACATTGTAGATCAGGATCAGAGTTTCTGGTCTACCATGAGGTTCTAAACAGATTCATAAATTCATTTCCCCCAAACGTGAGACTTATCCATTGGGGATCTTTGTTTTTTTTTTTTACCAATGGACTGAATCTCAAAGTTTATGATGGAAATCAGTTGAAAATATTATTTACAGAATTAAAAAATATTTTTGCAGAATACAACTATTCTATGTATCCAACAAGGTAGATAGGGGACAGAGTAGAGTTAGGATGATACAAGTTTAAATTGGGCCTCAAACACTTTCTATTCATATCACTATGGGCAAACCAATCTCTTCCAACTTTTACTTATTGGTAAAATGGAGATAATATAAGTAATTTTACTTTGCGCACTTTAAAATACTGTACAAATGGTAGCTCTTGTGTATCCTCCATTAAACTATGAGGTCTCTGAGAGCAAGGACTGACTTCTTTTTTTTCTTTGTATTCCCAGTGCTCATCAGAGAGCTTTGTACATAGTAAATATTTAATAAATGCTTCAACTATTCATGTCTATGTAAAATGAAGAGAAGAGTCATCAATTATATTGGTAATTAACATTTTCATTTAGAAGTATTTACTAACTTCCTGCTGACCATTTGAACAATTTGAGCAAAATAAATGCATTGGGACATTGCATATTCTCAAATCTCAAAGTTGGTGGAGACCAACAGAATTGTAAGTAGGAATCTCATCAGTTGCGGAAAATTAAGTTGGGGGTGGAGCAAAAACATGCTTTTCTCCATCCCAGTGACTGGGACTCTGTGGGAGATGGGGTTTGTGGAAGTTGTTCTGGATGTGGGAGGTAATTGTGGGTGACACCAAGTGTCTTGTCTCCTCTCCCTCATCTTTTGACCTTCACTACCTGAAATCCTGATCTCTTTTCCTTCATGGGGTGCACTTTCTCCTGTCCTTTGGAGCTACGGGTAGATGTAGTAATAGTGAGAAAGTCATACTGTTATACTCTTTATGCTATTCAGTAGCTCTGTTACTTTATTCTTTTTTTTTTTTGCAGGGCAATGAGGGTTAAGTGACTTGCCCAGGGTCACACAGCTTAGTAAGTGTCAAGTGTCTGAGGCCGGATTTGAACCCAGGTACTCCTGAATCCAGGGCTGGTGCTTTATCCACTGCACCACCTAGCTGCCCCTGTTACTTTATTCTTTTCTGAGACTGCCTTCTTTCCTAGCACCCTTCCCTCAAGTTTTTCGGGTCAGTGGAGGACCTTGAGGCTGTCAATATCTGGATGGCAACAGCAAGGAAGTGTGTCCATGAGATATTGGCAATGTATACAAAACTCTTATTTCCAATCCTGGTCTCAACTATGCTCAGAGGTCATATCCATGCCATAGCTGACAAGAATCCTTTCTACAACATACTTAACCAATGTTCTCAGGTCTCCAGAGATGGGGACCCATTCCCCCCTTGAGGCAGCCCATTTTGATTTTACTTAGCTTTAAAGTATGTTTTTTTTTTTTTGTTTGTTTGTTTGTTTTTTGTGGGGCAATGGGGGTTAAGTGACTTGCCCAGGGTCACACAGTAAAGTATGTTTTTTTATGGTTCTTTAAAAAATATTGATTAAGCCTAAAATTGCCTCTTTGCAATTTATTCCAGTTGGGCTATCTGTGACTGAGTTTTCTACCTCCATCAAAGTAACTAAGGAATTGTCTATTTTCTGCTTCAAGGTGTTTGAATTTGTTTCTTGTTTTATTGTATGCCACATGGCTATTAGATTTCATTAATTAAATAATGTTCAACAATCAGTAAATTAGTAGATTGATGCAGGCATTGGTGCTACTGTTCTTAACCTAATAGCTTTGTTTGGTTGTTTATTTAACTGTCATAATTATGGGCTGTTAGCATTTAAAAAGAGCAGTTTTTCATAACCCAATAATTAACCTTGGGAGGAAAAGAATAAGCTTAAAACCAATTTATCATTTTTATAGTCTCACTAAGCATCATTTTAAGATGCTGATATCCTAATGATGAGATTGGTAATCTCTTTATGAAATAAACAAACCATGAAGTTGAATACAGATCTGTTAATACAAAGGCATTTATCTATTAATTAGCCAATCTTGTCCTTGATGTTGATCTCTACCAATCTTCTAAGACATTAGCAATCGGGGCAGCTAGATGGCCCTGGATTCAGGAGTACCTGAGTTCAAATCCGGCCTCAGACACTTGACACTTACTAGCTGTGTGACCCTGGGCAAGTCACTTAACCCCAATTGCCTCACAAAAAAAAAAGACATTAGCAATTGAGATGAAATAGAGCATATAGATTCCCAGATTTAGATCTAATAAAGTACTCATTGTTGTTGTTGTTAAATTCCATCTAACTTTTTATGACAACAAATGGAGTTTTCTTTGTTTTTTGTGCTTGTTTACTTTTTTCTTTTCCCCCATTTATTTAGAATTTTCTTTTCCCCTCAAATTACATGTAAAAACAATTTTTAACATTGAATTTTAAAACTTTGTGTTCAAATTCTTTTCCTACCTCCCTCTCCACCTCTCCTTTAAGAACTCAAGCAATTTAACATAAGTTATACCAAATGGAATTTTCTTAGCAAACATACTGGAATGGTTTGCCATTTCCTTCTCCAGCTCATTTTACAGTTGAGGAAAGTGAAGCAAACAGGGTTAAGTGACTTGCCCAGGGTTACACTGCTAGTAAGTGTCTGAGGCTGGATTTGAAGTCAGGTCTTCCTGACTCCAGGCCTGGCGCTCTATCCATTGCGCCACTCAGCTTCCCTTAGTAGGAACCTCAGATGCTCTCAATTCCACCCCTCTTATTTACAGTTGAAGAAACTGAGACTTAGGGAGGTTAAGGGGCCTGCTCAAGGGTCACATCATTACTAACTAGAGTGGGATTTGAAAACTCTTTAATTTAAGAGAAAGAATTCTTTTCACTGTACTATGTATGCTCCTTCCTTATAATCATGCTAATTCCTTGTGTTGTTTATATTTTCCAGTGCTTTTCATATTTTCAATAATTTTTGCCTGTATATCATTATAAGTATGCATGAATATAGAGGCTTTGTGTAGGGATAAGAAACAAAGGGTTTTTAAGCTTAATTTATTCAATATACTTGATTAGACATGAGATAGTAATATACAACAAAATACCAACCTTCAGAAGAAAAATGTCCAACTTTTATTATTTGTTTTCTCAGCCCTTCAATGTTTTATAACTGGTATTAAATTGAGATTTCTTTTTAAAAATTAAATTTCACTTTTTAATTAACAGAAATCTATTTTATCTTCTTACCATTCTTCACTCTATTGAAAAAAAAGAAAAACAAACTCTTGCAACAAATATGCCTAGCCAAACAAATCAAATTCCTCCATTGGCAGTGTCCAGAAATATATATTTCATTCTGCATCCTGAGTCTATAGCCTCTGTCAGGAGGTGGATATTATGCTTCATTAGCAGTCCTCTGGAATCATAGTTAGTCATTGCATTAATCAGGTTCTTATAGCTTTCAAAGTATTTTTTAAAACAGTATTGTTTTTATATGACTAATTTGGAAATATGTTTTACGTGACTACACATGTATAACATATATCAAATTATTTACCTTCCTCTCAAAGGGAGTGGAGAGAGGGGAAAAGAGAGAATCTAGAACTCAAAATTTGAAAAAGATAAATGTTAAAATTGTTTTAAAATGTATTTGGAAAAATATAATAAATAAAAGAAACAGTATTATTTTTATTGTACAAATTGTTTTCCTGGTTCTGTTTATTTCACTTGTGATCAGTCTCTTTGAAGTCCCTGATTTTCACATTTCTTATAGTACAATAGCATTCAATGACATTAATATACCATAATTCATTCAGCCAATTCCCTAATTTATAGGCATACCCTTGGTTTCTATGTGAATTGGGTTCTTCAGATTTTTATAGTCACTTAAAGTAGAGAAATGGAGAAGAAACAGCTTTTCTGGAATCTCTTTTCCCCTAACTTTGGTTCTCACTTCCCTCCCTTTTGTATTGAGGTAAGTTTCTAGCTGAACATTCCCTGAATCAACCGTCTCTATATCAAAATGGTAATCTGACCTATCTTAGATACTTTTATAGCTCTAATCCATGAACATCATCAGAGATGGTTCCTATCTCTTTTCCCCCAGTCTCATTATTTTTGCTGACTTTTTGTTCCAGACAAAGTAGCCTTCTGTTTCTTATATGATATATTCCATATCCACTTTTGTGACTTTGCATAGGTAATGCCTCCAAATCTGTCATATATTTCCTCCTCACTTCCTCTCTTCAGAATCCCCGTCTTCCTTCTGAGCATAGTTCATTCTGCTTTTCCTAATAGTCTCACCCCTTGTGGGTGATCTTTTCCTCTTGAAATTATTTTGCATAATTCTAAATCTCTTTATCTGTGTCCGTTTAATACCTATCCATTTCATATACTTATTTAAAAATTGTTGTCGAAGCATTTCAGTAATGTCTGACTCTTTGTGACCCCATTGAGGGTTTTCTTGGCAAAGATACTGGAGTGGTTAACCATTTCCTGCTCCAGTTCTTTTGACAGATGAGGAAACTGAGGCAAACAGGGATAAGTGACTTGCCCAGGATCACACAGCTAGTAAGTATCTGAGACCAGATTTAAACTTAGGAAGATGAGTCTTCCTGACTCTAGACCCTGCTATCCATTGTGCCATCTAGCTGCCCCATTTAAAAATATTTAAATATTTTTCTTGATTACTGTATTTTTTAAAAGCTACATTATTTGGTGCCATTTTGTATCCTTACAATAATACCAATTCCTTATGCTATTTACATTTCCTAGTGCTTTAAAATTTTTTTCTAAATAAGAATAGGTAAGTTCTTTGAGGGTAGGAATTGTTATACTTTTGTTATATATTTTGTACTTCCAGCATCTAGCAGAGTGTTTTATAATTATTAATAAAAAGTGTTCTTAATTGAATCAAATTGAAGGGGTTAACCTTTATTATCAAGCAGTATCAGAAACATTTGGCATTTGTGGATCCAACCTATGCCTTTTTAAAAAAGCATTTTTCTAACCTCATTGTTGCCTGAGACAGTCTTCACCACATGACACTCTGACCTTTGCTTTCCTCTTTGTTTCTGGGACTCCCTCTATATCCCTCTAGCTTGTTTTCTTCTTCTCAGTTCACCATCTCATTTTCTAGCTGAGTTTCCTTGGATCCCAGATCTCATTCTTAAGCTCCCTCTAAGCCATCTGGATGTATGCACTAGGTTCTTTTACTCCAGGCATTTTGCTTTTTCTCTGGCCCTTTGTTACTTCTCCCCATGAAATGCCCAATTGGGAAGCCTCCTTGCTGTTTACAATGCTTATGGTGTAAATGATAAGGTTTTCCGTGCTGCTCTGGGTAGCCATTCCAGTTTGACTGATTTTTGGAAAGGGGAGAGGAAAAAGGGAAAACTCATTGAGATTCTGCTCTAAGTAATTTTTCTTAAAGACTTAAAATATGAACATTTAAAATTGCCCCGGGTTAATATTTGGCCTCATTGCCTCAGAGAGGGATTTTTTTAATGGAAAAAGTTGTAGCACAGGTTTACAAAGAATAATTTTGGAAATATAAAATCCTTTCTGTTTAAATGTTTTGTCTATTGCTTTTCAGCGTTTCCTTCTTGGTTTGCATTTTTAACATCCACATTACTGTATTTGGGGAAAAAAAGGACAAGCAGTTATATTTTTATGTAGCATCTCCTTGGGAATTACATTGTGTGCAGTGTATCATGAAATCTGGCTCTCCCACTGAGAATTATTATTCTTAGGAGAGGATGATGCCTTTTCTTTCCCCCTATTTCTTGGTCAAGTTCCAACTGAAAGCTTATAGTATTTTATGAATAATTAATGCTTATAATTAGCAGATTAAGAGAGTATGTGAGCCTAAGCATTAACAGAGAAGGAGGGAGGTTATCAGTATGAAGTCACCACTAAGCAAGACAGCTGGAGCATGGCCTGAGTCAATTTGCATTTGGGAGAAGTAGGAGTTCCTTGGAACTTTATTCATATTATTCTGTGACACAGGCTGCTGTACCCACAGAAGGTGAGGATGTACAGTTATCTCACATTTTGGTGGGGCAAGGGAGAGATGGAGGGGTCCTTTCTGGTTGATTCCATATGATTTGCAAACGAAGTAGCATGGAATACACCCTAAAGTAGACTGTTACATGACTACCATCCAAAGTTATTTGGGAATGAATTTCTGGTATCTAATGCTTAGCTTCAGCTTCAACATTTTAATCTATGTATTGTTGCTATCAGCATGAAATAAAAATAATGGATATTCATGTAGTAGTAGTATTACTTAGGAGTTCACAAAGCACTTTACATATATTATCTCACTTGATTCGATATATATATATATATATATATGTATATAGTTATGTGACCCCCATTTTATGGGTAAAGAAACTGAAGCTGAGGGGTTGTGACCTGTCAGTGGTCAATGTTGTTGTTGTTCAGTCTTTTCGGACATGTCTGACTCTTCAGGACCCCATTTGGAGTTTTTGGTAAAGTTACAGGAGTGGTTTGACATTTCCTTCTCCAGCTCATTTTACAGATGAGGAAACTGAGGCAAACAGGGGTAAGTGCCTTGCCCAGAGTCCCACAAGTAGTAAATATCTGAGGCCAGATTTCAACTTATGAAGATGAGTTTTCCTGACTCCCAGCACAGTACACTGTGCCATCGAGCTGGTTACATGGCTTATAAAATATGAGAGATAGGATTTGAAACCAAGTTATCCTGATTCCAAATCCTGAACTCTAGTGATTGCATTATGCACCATCTCTTAAAAAAAACCAAAACCCCCAAAACTATTGCTGGGATGATTGTACATTAGGAAATATTGCAGGTTATTTAGAATATACTAGCCCAAGTATTTTAAGGAATAAAAGGATTCCTTCCTTTCATCTCATCTTTACTTATTTAAAAACACTTATAAGTGCTTATTTTTTGTAGATTCTCAGTCATCAAACACTTATTAAAGTCTTAACATGTTCCAGACACTGTCCTCAGGGACTCTCTGTCTCTTTCTCTGTCTCTGTCTCTTTCTATTGTGTCTGTCTCTCTCTCAGACCATCCCTAACCTTGAGTTAACTATTCAAAGAATGCATATCCAGGACAGCTAAGTGGCACAGTGTATAAAGCATCAGCCCTGGATTCAGGAGGATCTGAGTTCAAATTCTGTCTCAGATACTTGACACCTACTAGCTGTGTGACCCTGGGCAAGTCACTTAATCCTCACTGCCCTGCAAAACAAAACAAAAACAAAGAATGCATATCCTCTTTAAAAAAGTAAGATGAGTAACCCCTCTCTGGAGGAGAGGTCTTTCCATGTAAACAAAAGGTCTGTTTTCTAAGGGGGACACAATGGGAATCTTTATCCCAGACCAAATTTTTATGGACTTAGCCAGAATTAAGAGGGAGTGATCTTAGCAAGTTTCCTAGCCCAGAGCAGGACCAGTGACTTTATCTTATCAAGAAGGATTTTGGAATGGGGGGGAAGTCAGGACTGGGGAAGTCAAGATTGAATCTCCAGGATATTGGTTACAAATAATCATTTCTCACAACATATAGGAAACATAATTTGTATAGGAGTCATTCCTGAATCAGCCATCTATCTATAGTAAAACTAACACCTTTGTTCTAGCAAAGATAAAAATTTGTGCAAAGTTAAAATAAAAAAATAACAAGTACAAAAAGATAAGGCATGCAGTTGAAATGACTCAATTCTGACCTATTCATATATGTTAATGCATATGAAAAACTGAGTAATAGAAGGAAAAAACCCATAATAATTTCATACAGAAATTTAATTGCTTTAAGCCGGAATATGAGCAGTGTTGTCTCATAAAAAAGAGAAACAATGGAAGATTAAAACCATTTTCAAAAAAGCTTAGAAAGCAACTCAATTAAGCAAAATCATTCTGAGCCCATTCCTTTTTTGGGGGGGGGCAATGAGGGTGAAGTGACTTGCCCAGGGTCACACAGCTAGTAAGTGTCAAGTGTCTGAGGGCAGATTTGAACTCAGGTCTTCCTGAATCCAGGGCTGGTGCTTTATCCACTGTGCCACCTAGCTGCCCCTCTGAGGCCATTTAAGAATGAACATAGGAGAACAATCAATGGAAGGAGAAAGGAAAAGATCTGCAAAGATTTTTTTCAATAATAAAGCTATTTTTGTTCTCAAGGCTAGTAGTGCCACCACAGTAGGGCTCAACATCACAGTCCTGGCCATGCCTTCATGACATTTCATAGCTCCTTTAGAATCCCAAACTTATTCCATAATCAAAGGTCTATCTGTTTAACATCAACATTTTTCTAATGTTATATGGCAGCAAGTCATAGAACACTGTAGTTTCCAAATAATTAAAAATGGTAGTCATACAGAGGGTAATGGAAATGTGCATGGTGAGTGTTTTATAATAAAGATGACATTTTGAAGAGCTATAGAAAAGAATATAATTAGGGAAATATATGGTAGGAAAAGAGGGAATGGTCACATGGCAATGGCAAAGGACTATGGGTAGAAAGACTGTGTGCTCTCCTGATATGCTTTCGGTGTCCAGACAAAATAAGAAGGTCCTCAGAATGTTTGGTAGACTTATGAGAGGATGTGGACAAGAGTTGTCCAGGATATGTAGGCATGGATAAGCTGTTTTTTCTATATGATCAAAGATCCAAATTGATGGGATCATTTTGAATATCTGAGTGTATAGAGTATTATGTCAGATCTTGGAGAAATACTATGTTTTGGTAACACACAGTCTCTACATGCATGGAGAGAAGACATAAACACACCTAACATAGGTTCTTTAGAGGTGTTTGGAATATGAAATCCAAAAGAGAAAGGTTTTTACTGATTTTGAGGATCAGGAGAGGTTCATGCAGGAAGGAGCACTTGAATTGGACTTTTAAAGAATTGGTAGGAATTTATTGGATAAATATATCAATGGAGCATATGGTAAGCATAGGGAATACCATGTGCAATCACACATAAGTAAGAGCGTATAAGACATGTTTGGGGGCAGAATGTAGTCTAGTTTGGCCAGAGTGTAGAGTATGTGTGTTTGGGTGTATAGGTTGAGGAATATGAGAGGGCCTTGGATGCCAAGGAAATGAGTTTGAGGTCCTTTGTATGACAAAAGGAGTTGTTTAAGAGGTTTTAGTGAATTGAATAATATGAATATTTAAGGAATTTTATTCTGGCAGCAAGGTGAAGGATGGATATGAGTGGAGGGAGGAAGACCTACTAGGAGGATATGGGGAGGGGAACATGCCTACTATGTGCTAGGAACTACGCTAAAGGCTTTACAAATATATTATCTCATTTGAGCCTTACAATGGCCCTGTGAAGTAGGTGCTATTACTATCTCCATTTTATAGTTGAGGAAAAAGGCTGAGAAGTTAAGTGACTTCTCCAGAGTCACACAGCTAGTAAGTATTGAAGGTCAGATTTGAGCTAAGGTTTTCCTGACTACACAACACAGTTGGAATTAGTCCAAGCTGGTAACAATAAGGGCTTGTATTAAGATCAGGAAAAGTTCAGGGAAGAGGAAAATGGAAATGAATCAATCTTGAAGTTCACAGTTTTTTGGTGTATGTGTGTTTGTGTGTGGGTAACCCATGAGCATGATCATTACATTTTATTAGGGTCTACACCAAGAAAAAAACATTTATTTATTTATTTTTAAAAACAAACTATTGAATAATCAATTAAAAGGATCTTTTTTTATTCATCAAACTGAATGAACTAAAACTCAAGTCAATTATTTTAATTACAATAAAGCTTTACTTACAATTATAAATTTTTATTTAAAATAAAAATTTTACTTCAAAGTACTTTTTAAATGAGGCACAAAGTATCATATCCTTTTGAGACATTTAAGTTGTACCTGAGCCTAACCTATCTGTCTGTGTATGCACACCTATGCATCCATCTCTGCTTGCATTCTAAGTCACTTGGTCCAGGAATCTGCTTTATTTTCCTCAGTCTTTTAGAAGTTATTGCAGGGATTTGGGGGAGATAAAGATTTATTTATATTACGCTTTCCGAAGCTCAGAATTATTTAACTGATATTTAATGATCTTATTCTTTGAGGATCTTAGATCATAAGACTCTGAGAATCTTATGACTGCATTTTTGTGCAACCTTACTACAACTTCACATAGGCATCTTACATATAGTTTTGTCAATAATAGCAGCAACAGTGATGTGGGCTCTGCTAGAAGTCATGGGTCTTCTAATCAGATCGAGGGCTTGAGTCATGAAGTATTAAAAAAAAACCCAGTATGTGTTCCTATAAGCATCCAGGAGAAGGAGACTAGGATGGTGAGATTTGGAGAGTATCCTATGCTAAGATTCATGGAAAGATTTGGTGATGATTAACCTGATGAAGAAAACATGTCAGGGCAAGGGAAGTCAAGATATAGCTATGTTCAAATATTTGAAACGCTTTTATATGGAAGAGAAATAAAATTTGTTATGTAACTATTGGAGGGCTGGGCCCAGGGCCAGTCAGAAGACCTGAGTTCAAATCCATTCACCTATTAGTTGCATGACCCCAGGAAAGTCACTCAACCTCTGTTTGCCTCAGTTTTCTCAACTGTAAAGTGGGGATAATTACAGCACCCACCTTGCAAGCTCGTTGTGAGGATCAAATGAAATATTTGTAAAGCACTAAGCACAATGACTGGCACATAACAGGCACTATATAAGTTTTTATCTCCTTCCCTGCCTTCTCCCTTTTCTCCCCCTTGCTCAGTTTGAGAGGGTCAAATTAGAAGCAATGGAAGCAAATTGTGCCTTTATATGAGGAAAAACTCAGCAATTATGGGAGGCCAATGGTTTAACTGGCTGTCTTAGTGCATAGTGGATTTTCCTTTCCTGGAAGTTTTCAAGTGGAGGTTGATAGAAATTTGTCATTGATTTTGTGGAGGGAATTCTTGGTGAGGTCCTGGTGTGGCCTGGGTGGCCTCTGAACTCTCATCTAACTCAGACATTCTGTCCCTCAATCTGTAACTTGATCCAATTCATAGTAGTCCAGCAAGCAGACTTTTTATGCCTGGTTGCCTAATGAGGAGATACCCCAAAAGGTGGAACTGGGATAAATTCCAGTAGTCTCTTTCATTAAACATCAATGAACCATTCTGATTGGAAATATTCCCTTACTGAGGTAGAAGAGACTGGCTAAAACAGGATTTGTGTCTGAGATGTCTTGCCAGGCAAGACAGTTTGGTTTTACCATGAAGAAACCAATGCCTAGGACCTAATGAATTGATTGGTCTACTCTTCTCTCAAATAGAATGGTGCCCCCCCCACCCCCTTGTAGTAGTGGCCTTGAAACACTAGGCACTTACTTCCAAAAATTTTATGGAACCCAGATGGAGTGCTGCTTCTGCCAAATGCATGGAAGGAAGGACAGAAATAAGACTAAGAATGTTGAGCCTCATCCTGCTATCTCATGATCTAAAACCATGAAGAAAAAATATTTTTTGAATTCTCTCTTCACTCCACCTGGCAAAGATTTCATACTTGGTTATTCAACCAGCATTTGGATGGTGGTATCACTGAAGGATGAAAGATAAGGATGTGAGGTACTATCTCTCACAACTGACTCCAAACCCTTTGGCCAAGTCATTTGGCAAATACAGTAACATCCCCTATAGACGATTTATTTACCAGCAGGTAAGAGAACTGTAGATCCAGGCAAAAGGAATAGTGTATATTGAACCAATGGCTCCTTTTCTCATCTTTTTTTTAAAGTAATAAACATTTTTATTTTATAGTTCTGAGTTCCAATTTTTATCCATCTTTCCCTCCCTCCCCATCCCCTTCCCTAAGGCAGTAAGCAATCAGATATAGGTTATACATGTACAATTATGTAAAACACAACCGTATTAGGCATTTTGTATAAGAAAACTTGAGTAAAAGAAAAAAATGAAAGAAAATGAGAAATAGCATGCTTCAGTCTGTGTTCCATCAATCTCAGTTCTTTCTTTGGACGTGGATAGTATGTTTCATCAATAGTCCTTTGGTATTGTATTGTTTTGGATTATTGTATTGTTGAGAATTTTTCTTATCTTTTTAACTTGTTTTTTTCAATCTGCAAATCTTCATTTTCTCTCCTTTCCATGCCTAATTCCCTATTAGGAAAAAAATTCTTGTAACAAATATGAATAGCTAAGCAAAACAAAAGAAAATTTCCATATTGGCCACGTCCAAAAATGTTTCTCATTTTGCACATTTAGCCCATCACTTCTCTGTTAGTAGATAGCATTCATCATTGGTCCTCTGAATTTTGACTGCTCATTGCACTGATCAGAGTTCTTAAGTTTCTGTGACAAAGAACTAGAAACTAAAGAGGGTGCCCATCAATAGGGGAATGAGTGAACCAATTATATGATATGACTACAAGGATACTTATGCTATAAGAAGTGATGAAAAAGAAAAATTCAGAGAAACCTGAATAGAGTTTTGTGAACCGATGCAGAGTGAAATGAGTAGAATCAGGACAAAAATTCATATAATAATGTTGTAAAAGTTAATTATTTTCATTTCAAAGATATTAATGACTTCATTTTTTAACTTCTTGAATTCTACCAATTAAACTGTTTGCTAAAAGCAATTTTGAGCCTTAGCAAGATTTTAAAAATTGTAAACAAGACGAGAGGACTTGGGCCATCTTCATGATTTTGTTCATACCCTTTTCCTTGTTTCATATTTTCCTGGGCTCCACACTCGACTTCCAATTTTCTTGGGATCTTCTCCCATCAAAACGAGCTCTCAGATGCTTCATTAACATTTTTTAAAAAGATGACACTAGTGATTTTAATTGGTCTAGGGAACTCCTGCTAAGGAGACTTCCTTTCCCTACCAGTTTGGATGGCTACTTGTTCTGTAATTAAAGTCTTCTAGAGTTTCTGGAATAATTCAGGCTCACAGAAGGAATATATGTTGAAGAAATAACTTGAACTCAGGGTTTTCTGAATTTGAGTTCAGCTTTCTGTGCACTACAGCACACTAAGCTGAAATAACTGATAATAATGGGGAAATCGCTCCCTTTAAAACAGGATTTGCATTTCAATGGGAATAAAAACCTATTGGCTGAACTTTAAGCATCTGCCAACAGTAGGAATTTTTTTGGGGGGCTGGGGTGTGTTGGGGGGGTGGAAGGCAAAATGCAGATAAAAGAGAATAATCAAAACTTCCACTGTTCCCTTAGGATACCTTGCTTACCATACATGCAGTTGTGTTCTGGTTAATGTTTAACAACTGTCTCTGTAGAAAAAAAAGAAATAGGACATATAAGTATAGAATGATTATATCTAAATATATATATATCCATCCATACATATATCCATATCCATATATTAATGTATAATAGTAGCCATCACTAGGGCTGGGGGGAGGGAGAAAAAAGGTATTTAAAAGATAACTTTATTATATATTTTAAAAGAATAGCAAGTTGTTGCACATTGCAGTTTCATGTGCAATCATATTTTTAAAAAATATACTATGTTATGGAATTGTTTTATTCCATAAATTAAAAATAAATTAAATTTTTTAAAAAGTACCTTTAATCACACTTTAAAGTTTAATCTATATTATTGACATTTTCTCCATAATTTTCTTAGGTGTAAGTAATCAAAACATGATAAATCAAGCACAGATTTGTAGGGCTTGCTGATTTCAGAGATGTAAATGTTCACCCCAAATTTCTCTATTTTCTTTTAACCAGCATTTACAATTTATTCTCCACAGCTACATACACTCACCCATCATATTTTGCACTTGTGTCTTTCAGTTAACCAGAAGCACTTGATTTGCTATCATCAAACTCTGAGGACTCCATAGAACTTGGATGTTAACTATTAGCAGGTGGGCAGCTAAGGATATGTGACTTCAGGAAGCCAAGTTATTAGAATTCTAGGCCAGAAGGAATGATTAATTGGAATGAACCTTGTACGTTCATTTTGTCTACTGTTGTCTGAAATATAGAGGCAGGCATATGGCTGTAACCATGCTGGACCACTGATTTGGAGTGTGCTTATAAATAGCCCTTCCTGAAGTATTACCTTGTTCTATTTGTCTCCTTTTAACCTACTCATAAATAATAAGGCAATCACAGCTCTTCAGACTTTTTTTTTTTCCTTTAGGAACTGATGCTGTCCGGAAACTCTCCAAACTCTTCCTCTGTAACATTTCTGGATGGTAATTGGTGGTTGCTCAGATTTTAAACTCTAAACTCTTTTTTGTCACAGAGAGTTTTTGACGAAACATATTTCTCTTGGGTAACCTTCCTTTCTTTCTTAGATTTGGAGTTCTAAGATGTCTGAGCTGCTAAAGAGCTGTCATTTTCTTCTTTTATCTGCATCTAAATTTAGCAGCAGATCTTGATCTTTATCTAAGTGGTCAACAGTTGGCTGCAAGGACTGGGACATGGGTAGGGATAGAGTGATTTTTTGAGCCTCTAAAGAATATGGCCCAAGTCACCTCTCCATGAAGATTTTCCTGATTGCTTTACCTGAAAGTAATCTCTTCCTTCTTAAATTTCTTATAGCACTTTGTCTGAATCTGTCCTTTGCCCTCATTACATTTAGTTAATGTCAGACTTGTGAGGCTGTAAGAACCTTGAGGGAAGGAATTTTGTTTTTTAAAATCTATGAATTCCAGAGTCTCTTTTTTGGACTATACACATAGTAGGAGCTTAATAATATTGCTGAATTGAATGAAAAACAGTTTGGGAGCTTCCCAACAGAGCTAGAACCCTATCAGTAATCAATATAATATTTTTCATATGAAGTGGTCCTTATATTTTAAAATTAGAATCTTAATAAAAGCATCATTTAAAATTTTTAAAATTTTCTCCTGCTTATTTTTTTCAAAGTAGTTATAATTCTTAAACTTAAAAGGGCTCTCTAATCTAATGCTGACAGAGGAGTCAGATCTCTAATTTTTTAAAAATAATTTTTATTGGTATCTTTTATTTTTACATCATCTACATTTCCTTATATGTACCCTCCCCATTTTCTCAGAACTATCCCTTATAGCAAAACATAAAAAAGGAGGAAGAAAAGCAGTTTAGGAAAAATAGCCAATACACTGAAAAAGCCTGACATTATATTCAGTATTCCACATCCATAGTCCTTCAACACTGTAAAAAGGGAGGAAATTTCCCAGAGAACTCACATGTTTAGGAAACATTCTAATCTGCCGATATAAGCTGTGTAGATATGTTTATGAGTTCATTATAAGAATTTTAGGATCAGTTGGATGTCCGTTGGTGATTTTTGAAAAATGCAAGAGGAGAGAGTTGTATCAGAAAGGGAGACAGGCACATGGTGGTCAATTTCTTCTGAAGGATGGTGATCCTTTAGTTTCTCAACTTGTCTTTAGTGATGACAAAATTCTAGTGATCATTAATAATGGATTGGTTTGTGAGGATTTATAAAGGGAAATTGTGATTGTTATGATAGTTTGGTGAGAAAAAAGTATTTGAGAGTAGTTTTTATTTCTTTTTGGTGGGGTTAATTTATTATAGTGGCACATCTACACATAGTATATGGATTTCATAAAAAATAATTCCAGTATCTTTATGGATAAGATGGAGAGATCTGGCCTGAATGATAATATAGTTATGTGAGTTTGAAAATGGCTGAATGATCAAATACAAAAAAGTGATCATTCAGGAATTAATATTATTTTTCATGTTTTATTCCCTGTGACTGGCATGGCAACTTGCACATGGTACATGATTAATAAATGCTTGCTGAATTGAATTGAATTGGATGTAGGCAAAGGCATTATGCCCATCAAATTTGTGGATGACAGAAAGCTGGGAGGGATAGCTAATTTGTTGATTGAATGAAAGACCCAGGATCTGAAAAGATTTTGACTGGCTAGTTTTATAGGTGAACTGCATCTGCTATTCAATTCTATATTCATTGTGATTACTGAGTTTAATGTACAGTATTTGTGTGCCAGATACATCTTATCTAGTCCAAGCCTGCATCCTAACTTTGCTGGCAGCTTCCATCTAACCTCAATTTGCACAGACTAGGAGATCAGACAAGGAATACACACTTTAAAAGTAAAGCATTGGGGCGGCTAGGTGGCTCAGTGAATAAAGCACTGGCCCTGGATTCAGGAGGACCTGAGTTCAAATCCGGCCTCAGAGACTTGACACCTACTAGCTGTGTGACCCTGGGCAAGTCACCTAAACCTCATTGCCCCACCAAAAAAAAAAAAAAAAAGCAAAGCATTTAATCAGATTTAAACAATTAGTAAAAATAGGAAACAATATTAACATATAACATACTCTACAACTTGGGTTCTCAATAGCAAGAAAATTATGGGGGGAAAGGTTTCCTCTGAAAATCCCACTTTTTGTTGAAAAGGCATGGGGATTGTATTGTATGTTTGGGACAAAGGTTGGGAAATCCTACTCCTACTCAGTCAAGGGTGGAGACTCTGTTTCTGTCTCTCTAACACTCTGTGTCTGTCTTTATAAAATATTTTATAATCCCTAAAGGACTATAAATAGCTATTTAATATGAATAATTACTGATCTAATTTTTGTGTTTAAATTAGATTTTAAAGATTATTTCAGTCTTTGGAAATTATATAACATTATCCAATATGAACCGTAATATGTTTTATTATATTTTCTCATATGTCTCTTGAGAAATATTTTATTACCTTAAAAAGCTTTGTTATAATCTATAATCTAAGAAAACACTGGACAATTAAATATACTAAAATATTATAAAATGCCATATTTTTTGTCTTCAGTTGAATTTCTTTTCTCCCAATAGCACATCTATATGACTAATTCAGGTAGCGTAACCCTGCCAAGTTCCATTTCCCCAAGCTACATTTATGGTCAAACAATTAGATAGGGAGCCATAGGTTACCCAAATTTATGTTCAGAAATTCACAAGGTCTCCTTTCACTTGGCTATGGAGAAAAATCTGAGTAGTTCTGTTCTATACAGTGTAGTCATGAATCTATCTTTAGGGTTGGATCTTTCCAAAAGGGACTGTTGCCAAGTATATCTGCATACATAGGGGTTGACCAGGCGCTTTCATGAAAAAATTTCAATTTTAAGACAATTTTGAAGTTTTCCCACTCATATTTTTCTCTGGTCACAAAAAGGGTTAATTGGAAAAGAAGGGATATACTATGGGAGAAAGAGTAACTTATGTGAAGACAAAATTACAAAACAATTAAAAATAAAACTACAGGGTGGGCCAAAAGTTAAAAAGGGGGTTTGATATTTAACAACTCCTTTATTCTTTGTTTTAATTTGCAATGTCATAGCATCATATGCAGTATATAGGAAATGGATTTATAATACATGTGAAAAATCAAATCTCACAAATGGTGAAAAAATAAATAAAAATAATTTTCAACAAGTTATTGAAAGATCATGACTTTTGGTCTACCCTATATATGTGAGACACTATTAGGTCTGGGCACATAAAGATGAGCAGGATCAACATCAAGTTTTCAAGGGTGACATCAGAGGATGGGGAAAAGAGAAAGACTATAAGTGCTGAAATCATTAAGGAAAGTGGAAAATAGCCCTGAAATTTAGTGAAACATGACAGTGACTAGACTGGAGATAGCAGTGTGATCAGCAAACTTCAGAGAAGAGAGACTTTTGAATGATGGGCTCAGGGTAAGGGTCTGAGAGTTTCATTAAGAAGTATATCATGGTGAGGCAGCTAGGTGGCTCAGTGGATAAAGCACCAGCCCTGGATTCAGGAGGACCTGAGTTCAAATCCGGTCTCAGACACTTGACACTTACTAGCTATGTGACCCTGGGCAAGTCACTTAATTCTCACTGCCCTGCAAAGAAGAAGGAAAAGGAGAAGGAGAAGGAGAAGGAGAAAGAGAAGAAGGAGAAAGAGAAGGAGAAGAGAAGGAGAAGAAGAAGAAGAAGAAGTAGTAGTAGTAGTAGTAGTAGTAGTAGTAGTAGTAGTAGTAGTAGGAGTAGTAGTAGTAGTAGTAGTAGTAGTAGTAGTAGTAGTAGTAGTAGTATATCATGGGGCAGCTAGGTGGCACAGTGGATAAAGCACTGTCCCTGGATTCAGGAGGACCTGAGTTCAAATCCAGCCTCACATACTTGACACTTACTAGCTGTGTGACCCTGGGCAAGTCACTTAACCCCAATTGTCCTGCCCCTTCCCCCCCCCCCAAGCCGTATATCAACCTTTACTCTCTGGACCCATGGATTTGGGGATTGTGACCTAATGACACTGAAGTTGCCAGTGCTGGAGAAGATGCCAAGGAGGCAGGCTGGTTCAATAGTAGGGGAGCTATATTTAGAGTTAGAGGACTGTGGTTCAAATTCAACCCATGGCACTTATTATCTCTGTGACATTGGGCCAGCTTGACCTCATTGAGACTCATTCTCCTTATCTGTTAAATTAGGCGTTGGTCTAGATGACCTCTATGGTCCCTTCTAGCTCCAAATCTTTGATAGTTGGGAAGTTTCCTCAGGAGAGTACCACATTTCTATGGTTTTAGAGGAGCAGGGATGAAGGGAACCTATTTTACGATAGAGTAGATGCTTCAAAGAGCACTGTGGCAGAGGATAGAATGGAATGGAATGAGGAGTAGAGGTGGGTAGGGATCAGATGAACTGAGATGAGAGTATGCAAAAAGTAATAGGATTTCTGCTTATAGTAGTGGTGGTTTTGGTTGACGGAGATTAGGTCATCAAGAATTTGGGGGTAGATCAGAGGGACCTACCTGCTCGTCATAGAGAAGGGAGAATAGATGGATTCTGAAAGAATAAATAAGCTCAAAGTTTCTAGGTGGCTTTTGGTAGCTGGATTGTGTAGCTGGGCGAGACTGGCAGCTTTGGTATTATTATATGCTATAATATGTCACAGTGTAACTCTTCCTGAACTTGTGGTTTATTAAGATCTTTACCTTTTTTAAAAAAAATGAATGGCTTCTAGCCATATTTTCCTCATCCTCTACATCTGAAGTTGATGTTTTAAATCTGTATAAGACTTTATAATTATCCTTATATGCACTTTTCCATGACTTAGTGTCTATCCACAGTTAGGTGGCATGATGTGAATGATGAGTCAACAAAGGAGACTGAAAAGAAGTGATCAGACTGGTAGGAGGAGAATCGAGAGAAAGCATTGTGACAAAGACCTAGAGAGTGAAGAGAAAATATCTAGGAGGAGAGGATAGCCAACAGTCATTTTTATTGTAACTATCATCTAGCACTTTACCTGGTACATAGGAGGTGCTTACTAAATGTTTGCTGACTGATTCCATCGTATGTTATTATATTCACCCCAAAGTTCTAGCCTATTAGGATCTTTTCGGGACTCTAATGAGTTAACTCTTCCTCCCTCCCTCCTTTCCTCTATCTCTTTCCTCCTCCTCCTCTTCCTCCCTCCCTCTCTCTCCCTCCCTCTCTCCCTCTCCCTCTCCCTCTCCCTCTCTCTGTCTCTGTCTCTGTCTCTCTCTGTCTCTCCCCCCCCCCGCCCCATCCCTCCTTCTCTCTCTCTGTCATCTGCCTATTTTATAAGCACACCATTTACACATTTATCCAAGGCAGATACTTCTTTCCAAATTAACACTGAGCCAAGAACTATTACACTTCAGGTCTGGCCATTTGACCCATTCAGAGTGCATAGAAATGGACCATCATAGTAACCTATATCCTCTGTCTTGTCTACAAATATTGCAGGAGGGATTTTGCCAAATGCTATACTGAAATCTAGGTAAGCCTCACATTCCTTCTAATCCACTGGTCTAGTAAAACGGACAAGAAGCTGAGCTAGAGAAAATCAATTATAGGATGTACACTAAAAAGGCTAAGTGACATAGCTAAGGTCACACAGGTAGTAAGCAGTGGTGCTGGTGTTTTCACCATGTTTTCTGATTCTAAATTCAGTAGGGTTTTCACGAGATAACTGAAAACAAAGATGGCTTGCTTTAAACTCTCCTCTTTCCCTACTTTTCCCCTTCTCTCTTTCTATCTCTTTCAATCTTTCTGTTTCTGTCTCTACTCTGTAAAAAAATTAATGATTAATAACTATAACTAACCTGGAAAAATTATAACTGGACTTATGAAAAATTATGATTATATGAAAAATTATAGGTTTAGAGAAATTATAATTGGGCCGTAAATCCCTTCGTTGTTGCCATTCAAATGTAAAATATTTTTGTTAACTAGGGCTAATTTTGGGAGGCTAAACTATGGATGACTAATCTGGGGACTTTTGACAATTTGGCTATCTGACTTCGTTTAATTTAATGTGGGCCGTTTATAAAGTTCCACCACACTGCTCCCAAACTGATAGACTAAAGATTAAGAAGCCTCTTATCTAAATAATCAAAGCAGAGTTTATTTATGAGATACTATTTAAAATTAAGAATACAGGGAAATAAAATGTACAACTTGACTGCTTTCCTGCAGTCTCTTTCCCACCTGCTGCGCTTCGGCCTCGGGCCTCAGGGCATGCTACACTTAACCTGCTCAGCTATTTTCTTCTAACTCCTCTTAATCTTCACTTTCTCCAACCTGTACCCTGTGCTGACCGCTTCTGTACTCGCTGCTGCCTCCTGCTCTGTCTGTCTGTTCCAGGCTTCCTTCGCCCCCACAGACCAAGCTAATCCGCCAGCCAGAGCTGCAGCTGGTGGTGGTGGTGGGGGGGTGCTCTCGAGTCTCATGCCTCAGCACAGGCTATCGGGATCTTTTGGATAGCTCCGCTCAGGTTGGAGGGAGCTGGGGCTTTTTTTTCCCCCAGTTGTCTGACTTGGCCGTCTTGTATAGCCCACGGGGCTTTTTTGCTCAGCTGAAGCTGAGGAGGAGGGGGAGAGACCCTGAGGGCCTAAGGCTTTCTAATCTCAGTCTAAAGGTAGGGTCCCCAAATCAAAATAAATTTCCACTTCTCTCATATGTGTATATAAATATGCATATATCTCTCCCTCATATATATGATGCTGATTTCAACCTTATTCTACCCAGATGAAAATACCAAAGGGGACTGGATGATATGATTTGTGCTGGCCCAACATTCAATTAAAGAGTTCCTGAATATGAAGCTGACCCCCTCTACACTCTCTACTGGCAAAAATCCAAAGTTTTAGGGTATTTTTCATACCTAGTTTTGGAACAGGGGGCACTAGCAGAGGTGACATCACATTCATATCATATGATTTTCTTTAAAGTGTTTTTCTAAGCTCCATTTGGTAATTGATTTCCTTCAACCTAGCTTAACACCCTATTTTTAGGGAGCTGCATCATTTCCCCTTTACTAGTGCTGATCTAAAATGAAGAAGAAGCCAATGAAAGGCACTTTTGAGGTGGTGTGTTATGTACCTCAGCCTCCTATTATTCCCTTCACAGGGACATGTGAAACAAATTAAAATGATTTATTGGAGATGAAGAGTCCATTCTAGAATCCTTACTCAGCTATTTTCATGGAGTATGGTAGAAGTGGGAAAACATTTGTCGTTTTTGGACAGATTAAGAATAAACAATATAGAGGACTGGTTTCAGGTGCATAAAGTTTAGTTTGCAACATCTTATATGCATGACATTTATCTATCATTATACTCCAACAGCAATGGCAGTTCTGGACAGGTTTTGATCCTGCTTTTTCCTTAACTTTGAATAATTGACTTTGCAAATCAAGTTTGAGACTTAGCACTTCGCCTAGAATTTCCTCTTTTGGGACATTAAATTTTGTGTTTTGATTTTGGAAGTGATACAAAATATAGGTAAATTAAAGGAAGCTAGGTGATTTCAGTGTATAGAACACTGGACTTAGAATCAGGAAGACCTGAGGTTAAATATAGATTCATGGGCAAGTCACTTAATGTCTGTCTTGATTTACTCAACTATAAAATGAGGATAATAATCATACCTATTTTCCAAGGTTGTTATGAGGATAAAATGAGATAATATCTTAAAAGTACTTGGCACAGTGCATGGCATAGAGTAGATTCTTCTTCTTCTTCTTCCTTATTTCCTTTCTATCTCTGAGTAGTAGTTTAGTAGATATCCTAGCACGATAAGATCTTGTAATGTCACTCCTCTGCTCAAAAATATTTGTGGCTGACTATTGCCTAATAAACAAATTTCAAATTCTGTTGCTTGGCATTCAAAGTTTTTCTAAATATGGTGTCACTTTGTCTTTCCAACTTTCATTATTGCCTTACATTTGCTCTTTATGGTCCCCAAACTATACAGTTCTCTCCCCTTCAATTATATCTTTTGCTTTTCCATCCATATAACTTTTCTCATACTTCTCCCTATGCCTGAAATGCCGTCTCTTGGATTATTGAAATCCTACCCATCTTTAAAAAATGGATTTGAATATCATCTGTTCCATGAATTCCACAAAAGCAGGAGCTATATATTAGCTAAAAGATATTTTCCCAGCACCAAGATTCATCCTCTGCACACTGTAGGTGTTTACTTAACAAATCCTTGTTGAATCTGAATTTGAAGTATAGGCAGACAGGTCATTGAACATGTATTGGGGGGAGGGGACATTTAAAGCAGTACAGTGGTTAGAGGCCTGGACCTGTTGTCAGGATAAATCTGGCCTCAGATTCACACTTACTAAATTATGACCTTGAGTGATTAATTTGATTCCCTGCTACTTCAGTTTCCTCATCTGGAAAATAGTGATAATAGTAGCACCTACTTTCAGGGTTGTCAAAAGGATCAAATGAGTTAATATTTGCAAAACACATTGCAAAATTAAAGTGTTATATACATAGCCATTATTGTTACTAAAACTGTTCTTTCTCCTCCTCCTCCCCCTCCATTTCATACTACTACTACTACTACTACTACTGCTACTATCAGTACTATGGTAAGGGATAATCGTCTAGAGGCTCCAAATATTTTCTCTCTTTTTTTGGTCAATCCGGCAAAGGAATGTGCAAGTTTGACATGTCTGAAATTTATTCTTTTGTTTTGTGAAATTAAATAAATCCATTATATAAAGGGTACATGGGGGTAGATATAATGTACATTTTTTCTTTTGGATACACTGTAATTCTTGTCACAGGGATAAGATACAATGGACTTTTATTTCTACTTCCATTCTATTTCTATACTTCTTTATATCTACCTAGCTATCTTTCTAACTTTAATAATAATAATAATAAATGTGCATGTACACACACATATATATGCATATGTATCTCTCTCCCCCCCCCCTCCCCGCCCCTCTCTCTCTTTCTAAGTTTTCTAATACAGTTTTCTGGATTTAAAAACAATGGGGAATCAGAGACCAGATTTTGTGGTAAGAATGTGGCACTGCCAACTAAAATGACCTCTCTTGAACGAGTTAACAAGTAAATGACCATATTAATATATTTCCGTAAAGTATGTAGAAGCCAAGGTTATGAGCATTATTTAAATGTGGTAGAAATGGACCAAGTATCAGATGCCATTAGGGAAATCAGTAATTTTGCATTTCTTGGACTCAGCTAGAAATTGGACCATGGGAAATGATTTAATGCCATCACCCTTGGTGATTCTAGATTTCACCTGGCTATGGAGACGTGGGGAGCCCATGATGACGCTTTTCCATTATGGCATGCGTAAGGATGTTGGCTCTGTTGCTACTTGATTGTAGATTTGTATCAAACTCTTGCTGCACAGATGGATAATGGTTTGCATGCACAGATGGAACAGGGAACATCAAGTTCATTGGCAGAGCTTGTTCTAGGAGAGATCAAGAGAAAAAAAGAGGAAGATGAAGGAAGACACCAACATGGAAAAATTAATATCTACTTCATTATTGCAGAAAATGTTTCCTTTCCTGATTTCTTTAAAAAGAAGAGGAAGCATGTACAAGTTTTCAAAAAATTCACACAGGATTAGCTTTTTTGTTGCCATTAAGTAACTCATATAGTAAATGACTTTCAGTCTTATTAAAATGCAAAACAACTAATATTGAAATAGAGGTGAGGTAATCTCAATGACAAATTTCATATATTTCCTACAAAGCAGAAAGGATCATGTTAAAAAGAATGGAAATGGGGCAGCTACATGGCACAGTGGATAGAGCATTGGCCCAGGAGTCAGGAGGACCTGAGTTCAAATCTGGCCTCAGACACTTGACACTTACTGGCTGTGTGACCCTGGGTAAGTCACTTAACCCCAATTGCCTCACCAAAAAAAAAAAAAAAAAAGAATGGAAACAACAATTGACTTTCCATATTCCCAAACTATAGGGGCCATTATAATTGAAATTTATACTAGTAAAAACAGAGGCTTTCTACAAAGAAAGTATTACAAGTATAATGAGAAGTTTCCCTACTTTTTTCTTTTTGCTAGCATACCATCTTTAATGTTTGACATTTGCCTCATTTTATCACATGCCATCATCCTTAAATAGACATCAAATGGAGCCATTGTTTCCTGATATAAGGTTTACAGTCTTTCTTGTAACCTCTCCCCTCAACCTTTCCATAAAAAAGGGGAAAAGTGCAAGGTTTTGTTTTTTAAAAAAATTTTTTTTGTGGGGCAATGAGGGTTAAGTGACTTGTCCAGGGTCACACAGCTAGTAAATGTCAAGTGTCTGAATCTGGATTTGAACTCAGGTCCTCCTGAATCCAGGGCCGGTATTTTATCTACTGCATTACCTAGCTGCCTCCAAGGGTTTTTATCAATCATCAATCATCAAGAATTTGTTTAGTGAAGACCCAAGGGCAATATAAATGTCATTGACAGACAAAAAGGAAGTATAGTACAAGAAATTCAGTTCATTTCTTACTTACGAACAACTCATGCTTAGAATGATGGTGATGGTGGGAGGGGACAATGGCCCTTTATACCTTAATTCAGAACACTAGGCAGTTGGAGATGATCAGCCTAAACAACAGCTTTCTATCCATGCAGTAGGAAGACATAGTACTTGAAGCCTTCACTGATCAACCCTCCTATGAATGAGCTCTTCCTTCTCTAATGCCTGAAACACTGTTTATACTACTAATACATTCCTTGTATCATAGTGCTTTTATTTAGAGCTATATGTAAACATGCCTTATCTCTCACTAGAGTCTAAGTTCACCATAAATCCTTTCTTTCTCCATATCTCCATATCTTCTCTCCCTCTTTCCCCCTCTCCTCTCCCCTCACACAGTATTTGGTATACAGTAGGTATTCAATAAAAATTCATTGACTGATTAAATGAAGATGTATCTTGTCTTTATTAATCAACAAGCATTTATTAAGTGCCTGTTGTGTGCCAGGTACTATGCTAGGTGCTGCTGATACAAACATAAAGAATGAAATCATTTCTACATGAGAGTTGCTAACATCCAAGACTACACAGTGATTTCCCAAAGTCCTACAAACCTGCTTTTAAAAAAAATCCAGTTCAAAAGTTGGAGACTTTTATTACCTGTCTGGGTTTTCTGAATACTGTGATATTATGAGCAAGAGAAATATAATCTTTTGCCATGGCGAGGTGAAAGGCTTGGAGACAGAAGACTTGGGTTTCAGTCAACTATGACTTGTATCATCCATATGACTTTATGCAAATAATTTCTCTCTTCTGAGTTTCCATTTCCTTTTTTGCGAAATGGGGACAGGAGTACTTTTACTAATTCACTCTAAGCAATGCAGTGAAGATCAATTAGGAAAATGTTTGTAGAGCTCTGTGTAAACATAAAACACTCCAGGAATGAAAGCTATGATTATTGTGATTATTCCCTCTTTAGCTAGGAATTGGAAAGATTACCATGAAGAGATGGTAACAGTTAACAATGATGATATTGGAGTATTTTCCAAATTGACTTTCAGTACCTTCCTGTATTTACTGGCTATGATGTGTGAATAGAATGGAAACACATTTAATTTATGAAGATATGTTCATGGTATGCTGGTGGTAAATTTTAGTCAGATGGGGAAAAGACTTGGAAAACCACAAAGATGGACCATTGAATTTTCACCCATTCATGACTGAAACACTTTGGACAAGTGGCCTTCAATGAGTGCTTTGCACAGACTATAGATTTCTTGTTAGAAGAAGCTATAAGGAAACTTAGAGATCATTAAGTAAAACCACCTTTCTTTTCGAAGAGCCCAGAGAGGTCAAGTGATTTGGCCCAAAGAGGAGGCACTTTAAAAATTTCTTCACTTAAACTGAATCCAACAAAAGCCAATCTCAATCTTTTTCTATTTCCTAATTAGAGGGTTATAGAAATTCCTCATTTCCCAAAACATAGGAAACTTTCTGTTTCCAAAGAGAAAAAAAAATCTCATCATGGGGAGGTGTATCTGTGAAGAAATTTGACAGGGAAATGAAGCAAGTATAACATGTCTATTGATGATCTGACATAGCTAATTCTGCCTTTGAGAAGTGAGACTAGCAGCCGGAGAGCAGCAGGTTTCACTGAAAGGAAGGCAGGACCTTCTGTGTGCTGTTCTGATGGGGCTTGATGAGCTGCCTGACAGCTCATATAAGTGCTTTTTTGCAGGTGGAATCTCTAGCTGTGGGAAAAGGTGGGGAATGGAGATATGGACCTTACATTTTTATTTCTTCTCTAATCCCTCGGTAGGTGGAAAGGGGGAAAACACACACTCACACTCATACACAGAGGAAAGAAAAGAGAATCAGAGCTTCAGGGGAGGATATCCCCAGATGAGAGTGGTTCAGCATTTTCTAAATTTATTTTTTTTTCAGGTAAACAAATGTAGTACAGGCACAGACCCGCAAGCACTTCAGTAATACAATTTTCTTTCATCCCAGTTTGTCAGCTTAATATAGAACCAGGAAAAGCTAATGACACTCTTGATGCACATAAATGTGGGCATCTCCGAATTGAATTTGGTTTTGGCCCATTTTTAAAGCAACCTCAGAATAATTTTGGGTGCTTTAAACCCTTTATCCCCATTGAATTGTTTTAAAACTACCCTTGCTGTTATACTAGGATACATTGGAAGACTTAGGGGGACTTACCCCATAGAAGAAGATTTGTGGGTGGGAATGAGGAGGAGTCATCATAGCTTTGTTCAAATATTTGAAGGATTATCATGTGGAAGAGAGATTAGATTTGTTCTTCTTGGTCCCAGGAGATTAAACTAGAGGCAATGCATGGAAGTTTCAGAGAATACTTACTAGTTATGGTGACTCTGTGGTGGAAGTAGATGCCTTAGCAGGTAGTGGATTCTTTTTCCTTGGAAAGAAAGAGAACAGTTAGTCCAATTCCTTCACAAACATAAAGCCTTAGAGGTGGGATGGACTTTAGAGATAATCTAGTCCAAAGACTTCATTTTTATAGCTGAGGTAATTGAGGCCCAGAGCAGTTAAGTGATTTGTTCTAGATCACATGGCAGCTAGGTGGCACAATGGATAGAACACTGGGTTTGGAATCAGAAAGTCTGGCCTCAGATACTTACTAGCTGTGTGATCTTGGTCAAGTTACTTAACCCCATTTGCCTCAGTTTCTTAAATATAAAAATGAGTTGGAGAGGAAAATGTCAAACCTATTCAGTATCTTTGTCAAGAAAACCCCAAATGGGGTCACAATGAGTTGGACAAAACTGAAATGAGTCAACAACCCAAGTCACACAGGAAGTTAGTAAGAGATGCATGGTTTGAACCCAGATCTCTGACTTCAATTTCAGTGTTCTTTCCACCAGTTCTCTACCATGTGGTCTAGATGTTTTTCATGTAACTTCTTGCACATAAGTGATCTTTGGTGATAACTGCCTTTATACACTACAACACTTTTCTCTTTGGGTAAACTGAAATTACAATTCTTTTGAGACTGTGGTGTCCTATGAATCACAACTATATAAGATCATTGAAAAAATAGTTATTGAAAGTGTGAGAGTTGGAATGGCGCCCCTGCTGGGAGGAACGTTGCAAGCTCTGGCCTGAGGGGAGACATGTGACCTTAGCATCCAGAAGCTGGCCAGGCAGGCACCTAGGAATTTGTCTCTATAGGGCCGCCTGTTAGACTTGTCAATCAGAGCTACTAGCCAATTAGCTTGGAGGTGTGTGTGTGTGTGTGTGTGTGTGTGTGTGTGTGTGTGCGTGTGTGTGTATGGCCCTTTTTTCTGTTGGAGAGGAGGCTTCTGGGAGGAGGGAGGGGCAAGGGCTCTCCCTTTCACCAGGACCTTGTGTGGAGTGGAGCTGAGATGCCGGCTCCCTTAGATAGATAGATGAAGGCATTTTGGCCTCTTTCTCTCTCCTCATCAAATTCTTATGCTCCTTAATAAATGCTTAAAAGTCTAAACTCTTGCAAAAGCTTTTAATTTATTGGTGACCACTCATTAGGTTTTTAAACAGTCTAGCTAGAATTTTAGCCACCTTACAGATAGCAACTATTCAAAAGGGAGGGTGATATCATATCATGAATCAACTGATTTGGGTGTTGGAAATCCTAGCCTCCCTCTCTTATACTATTAGAGTATAATAGTATATTATAAAATACTATTATTACTTATGTCAGATTTGTCTGCTATGCAAACATTTCACACTCCCTGGTTATTGTCAGCGATATTGGCAAAAATTAGAGATTGCATCCTAATGCAAAAGTTCAGTCTAGTTTTTCGTTAAAGGCTTGCCATAATCTGGAACCACTAAATTAGGACCTCTCACTGAAGCAGGTGGATGAGAGCTCTTTGTTTTGGAGGAGTTTTAAAAGTTAGGAGAAGTCTTCATCAGTTTTTCCTACACATTCCAGGTCTTTTATTTGACAGCAAATGCTTCTCTAAATTAGTGACTATGTAGTAATTTTGAGTCCACACTAGGGAGGAAAAAGGAAACCTATATATAAGCCTCATGTGTCCAAAGGGAATTTCCTTTGGACACATAAGGCTTATATTTAGGTTTCCTTTTTCCCTTCCTAGTTTATGATTAGCTAGGGGTGGGACTGGGATATTTCCCAAATCTGCTTTCACATTGGGATGATGCTGTGAGTTACCCACATTGGGTTGATGATTTGGCAGCTCCAGATATGGCTTCACAGCATTCCTTTTTTGTAATGGTTCAGTCCTATCTTTTACACATATTAAAAATGCTTCCTTCTTTTTGGGGTTTCCAGGATGGTGGGAAAAAGAGTTATCTGCTACTTCTGTTTCCAGATTTATGCTTTGAGATTTTTTAATAACTAGTTGAGAGGAATGAAAGGATGAAACTAGAACATTCTTTGAAACACAAAGTCACATTTTTTTAAACCTATAACTCAGGGGACCAGGAAAGGCTCATGAGGCAATAACACTAACAAGCAATGTGAATGAACAACTCCTCACTGTCCTATGCTTTTCTATCTCCTGTCTTTTTGCACACCAACTCCTGTGCCTGGAATGACCTTTTCTCATCTATACTCATTGAAATCTGACCTATCTCTTAAGCTTCAGCTTAAAGGCCACCTCTGTTGTTAGGCATCCCCCAATTCCTCCTCAATTAGAAATAGTCGTCATTTCCTTGGAGTTTTTACAGCCCTATACAAGTTATAGCTTATGGTACTAGAAGAACTGAACTACATCAATATTGACACTTACTGAAAACAGAAACATAAAATGTAAAGAAGGTGCAGCTGAAATGAATCGCTTGCAAGTTGTCCTTGGAGATGCAAATAAAGATGTTGGCAGAGTTGGTATCATCATGCCCCAAAGGCAACAAAAAACATACTTTTATGGGAAACTTGGTAATCTCCTCCTGCCATGCTCATGATGAACGTAAGCAAAAAGATCACCATGAAGATAATTGCAACTTATGTGCCAACATCTGCTGCAGAGGATAAAAAAGTAGGGGACTTCTATGAAGAACTTGATGAAAGCTGCTTAATTGAATCAAAGCATCGTCTGATGTGGTGACTTAAATGTGATGACAGGACATGATGGCAAAAACTGGGATGGCAAATAAAGTTGGAAATAAAAATTGAAAGGGACAAAATCTGGTAGAGGCTTTATGCTTAGATATCACAACTAATTTCTTCTAAAAGAAACCAAGGCACTGGGAATAGCAAGCAGAGAACTTTATATATTGATGCTTGGATGATGGATCTGTGATCTCGTCACTAAGTATCCTCTCCAGTAATGAGGATCCTTTTATGCCCTTATATCCTGGGGGATTCTTGTCCATTTTTTTCAAAGTAACTGACCAATGTACTGGGAGATTTCCTCTAGTTCTCTTGATATTTTGTATCTATCTATTTTTTTGTGTGTGGAGCAATGAGGGTTAAGTGACTTGCCCAGGGTCACACAGCTAGTAAGTGTCAAGTGTCTGAGGCTGGATTTGAACTCAGGCCCTCCTGAGGGTCAGTGCTTTATCCACTGCACCACCTAGCTGCCCCCTCTCTTGATATTTTGTGAATGATAATGTAGCACAGGTCTTCTTAAACTTTTTCCACTTGCCACCCCTTTTCACCTGAGAAATTTTTACATGACCTCGGCTTTATAGGTATATAAAATAGGTATACAAATCAAATATTTACTGACAAATTTTTTCACAAATTTCACATTCAGTTATGCAGCCCTATATGGGGTCAAGGCCCACAGTTTAAGAAGCCTTAATGAAAAACACAACCTGCTCGTTGGTTACCCCTTGATCTCATCATATGGCTGGAACACCTTCTTTTGCCTTGCCTTATTTCTCCTTCATCTATCTTATCCTTTACACCACTTCTCTTTTGAAATTCTTGGTTGGGGAAGCATTGCAGCCTATTTACACCTACCATGCACCTCTCCATTGCCCTTTTGGTGACTCAACTTTAATTCTTAAGAGACCAAGATCTTCCATGACTTTCCATCATGTAGCATCACTACAAAAATTCTATGTGTATTTATGTGTGTTCATCTGTTTGTGGCCCTATTTGGGGTTTTCTTGGCAAAGATACTGGAATGGTTTGCCATTTCCTTCTCTGGCTCATTTTAGAGATGAGGAAACTGAAGCAAACAGGGTTAACTGACTTGTCCAGGGTTTCACTCTGTTAAGGGCTAAAATTCTAGCTAGTCTGTCTAAAATATTTAATGAGTGGTCGCCAATAAATTATAAGCTTTAGCAAGAGTTAGACTTTTAAGCATTTATTAAGGAGAATAAGAATTTGGTAAAGAGAGAGAGAAAGGTCTAGATTCCTATCTATTAAAGAGAGAGCACAATTCTAGCTCCCTTCTCCGCCAGAGTCCAGAGGAAAGAGAGCGAGACTGAGCGCCAGTCTCTTCCTTCCTCCTCCCACTAGCCCGCGTCACTTCCTGACTCCTGGTCTTGCCCTCAAAGACCTTCCCTTCATGGGCAGAACTCCTCTACAGTAAGTATCCAGCAGGTGGCGTTATTCCAATCGTTACAGTCCCCCCTGTTGTTCCTCAAGAAACAAAATGTTTCCTTGACGGAACAGTAAAAACAATATGATAACTATTGCTAACTAATAATATGTGAACAACAATATAGAAAAGGAAGAGAGGAAAGTTTTGTCCAGAGGGGCAATTTTTTTTTTGTCCTCATGAACCGACGCTTTGACATTAGTCTTGCAAAGGGAGGGCCTCTGCAGAGAATACATGTTACAGATGGTGTATATTATAACAGAAAGAGAAAAAAAAAACAACAAAAACAACAAATCAAAACTGTTCATTTAAAGTCTCTGAAAGTCTTTTCTCAGATGTCCTCTAGGTGTAGTCGTGGAATGGAAGTCTTTTCAGGGGTTGATGTGTGGATGCTGGTAATCAGCCAGGAAAATTTCCTACAAAATTGAGCTTAACACAACTTTAAAATAGCTTTGTCAATAATCAAATCAAACAATGAAAGTTCTCAAAAACATGTCTAAGGGAATTCAGAATCTTAGTTGTTACACATGAAACATATAATAAAACAAAAATTGAACCATTCTTTAAAATTATAATATTACTATAGTCCCCCCCTTATGGAGGGTAATTGAGAAGACAATTGCTACGATATTAATTATTAAAAATAATTTTTATCTTTGTTTCATCACTTTTTGCATCATCTGCCTAATTATCCTCATGCCACTATGAGAAATTAAAAAATCTAATATAATTGGTAACAGGTGTCAAGGCCAAATTCAACACTGTATTTATCATGACACCTGAGATAATTATGGGGGTTACCATAAAAGAACAGAAATGATGGGATATGAGCATTCCCACACTTGAGCAATATGTACTGCCCATACAGTATGCCAGGTCTAAAATAGGTGGATGGAATATATGTCCATGCCACCGAACATATTGGAGGAAACTGAGTCAGACTTAATCAGATGCATGGGATTGAGATGTCCATGGCATCAGGCATATAGGAGGGAGCATAGAAGCCAGGTGTAGGAGCGAGATGGGTGGGATGAATACTTCCAGCCATCTGTACAATATTGTGGGGAAAAATAAAATAAAATATTAAACCAAGAGAATCCAACCTCAACATTTGTCAAAAGCCGTTCCCTCGGCCATACCTTGAGAGAGAAAGGTCTAGATTCCTATCTATTAAAGAGAGAGCACAATTCTAGCTCCCTTCTCCGCCAGAGTCCAGAGGAAAGAGAGCGAGACTGAGCGCCAGTCTCTTCCTTCCTCCTCCCACTAGCCCGCGTCACTTCCTGACTCCTGGTCTTGCCCTCAAAGACCTTCCCTTCATGGGCAGAACTCCTCTACAGTAAGTATCCAGCAGGTGGCGTTATTCCAATCGTTACAACACCTAGAAGTATCTGAGGTTGGATTTGAATTAAGGTCTTCTTTACTCCAGGCTCAGTACTCTATCCACTGTACCACCTAGAGTCATGAAGAATCAGACCAGACTGAAAATAATTGAGCAACAAAAACAAATTTATATGTGTATTTATAAGCACACACTATGTATATATGTATTAATATATATGTATTATACATATATACACACTTTAATAGCTTAAAAACTTTACTCAGACTTCAGAACACTGCATACATAAACATGTGCATATATACATGTATGTGTATGGATTTAAAAAATCTAATATGATCTAAGTTTTGGGATTTTAGAGAATAATGAGTAAACCAATTACAATCTGAGTTTGGGAATTATGGCAATGGGATGAAGAAGATCCAGTAGTCACAATTAAGCAGAGTTATAGGATTAGCTAACTCCTTTGGAAACTATAGAATGCTACAAAGATTATTGTAATCAGCATGACATCTTGAAACAGGAACATCTTGAGAACCTTACAATGGATAGGGAATCAATTTGGACCCTGTGATGAATCTCTTCCATAACAAGGGAAAATGCTTCTGGTAAAATTGTATTTCCTTGTTTTATGTCTTGCTTGATATTTTTTTTTTCCACAAACAAACCAAGTTTTATTAATGGGAATAAAATTTACAATAAAGGTGAAGTTAATAAAGCCAGGGACAAGGGAATAGGGGAAGAGAAAAACAGATAAGCTCCCTGGCTCTAGCAAAGACTGACTCAAACCCCAAACTTTCAGTTCAGTTATCTCGAAGAGCTGGCCTCACTTCTTTTTTTTTTTTTATGAGATATTTTATTTTTTCCGTTACATGTAAAGATAGTTCTCAACTTTTGTTTATACATGCTTTACAATTTCAGATTTTTCTCCCTCCCTCCCCTCCCTACCCCCTCCCCTAGACAGCAGGTAATCTGATATAGGTTATATCTATATATCTCTATACATATACATATATATATACACACACACATATATATATACACATAATAACATTAATCCTATTTCTGCATTAATCCTGTTACAAGAGAAAGAATCAGAGCAGTGATGCAAAACCTCAAAATAGAAAAAAAAAAAAACAACAGCACCCAAAACAAAAGAAATAATATGGTTCAATCAGCTTCTATACTCCACAGTTCTTTCTTTCTTTTTTTTTTTCTTGGATTTGGAGATCCTCTTCTATCATGAGTTCCCTGGAACTCTTCTGTACCATTGCATTGGTGAGAAGAATATAGTCCATCACAGTAGGTCAACACTCAATGTTGATGATACTGTGTACAATGTTCTTCTGGTTCTGCTCATCTCACTCATCATCAGCTCACGTAAGACCCTCCAGGTTTCTCTGAACTCTTCCTGCTCATCATTTCTTACAGCACAATAGTATTCCATTGTATTCATATACCACAACTTGTCCAGCCATTCCCCAATTGATGGGCACCCCCTCAACTTCCAATTCCTTGCTACCACGTAAAGAGCAGCTATAAATATTTTTGTACATGTGGGTCCCTTTCCCCCTTCCATGATTTCTTTGGGCAAAAGACCTAAAAGTGGAATTGCTGGGTCAAAGGGTATGCACAGCTTTATCGCCCTTTGGGCATAATTCCAAATTGCTCTCCAGAATGGTTGGATTAGCTCACAGCTCCACCAACAATGCATTAGTGTTCCAATTTTCCCACAGCCTCTCCAACATTTATTATCTTCCTTTTTTGTCATTTTAGCCAATCTGATAGGTGTCAGGTGGTACCTCAGAGTTGTTTTAATTTGCATCTCTCTAATCATTAGAGATTTAGAGCATTTTTTCATATGGGAATAGATAGCTTTGGTTTCTTCATCAGAAAACTGCCTGTTCATATCCTTTGACCATTTCTCAATTGGGGAATGACTTGGATTCTTATAAATTTGATTTAATTCCCTATATATTTTAGAGATGAGGCCTTTATCAGAAGCACTGGCCTCAAAAATTGTTTCCCAGCTTTCTGCCTCCCTTCCAATTTTGGATGCATTGCTTCTGTTTGTACAAAAATTTTTTAATTTAATATAATCAAAATCATCCACTTTGCATTTTATAATATACTCTATCTCATGTTTGGTCAGAAACTGTTCTCCTTTCCAAAGATCTGATAGGTACACTATTCCTTTCTCTCCTAATTTACCTATGGTATCACCTCTTATGTCTAAATCATGTATCCATTTTGACCTTATTTTAGTATAAGGTGTAAGATGTTGGTCTAAGCCTAATTTCTGCCATACTATCTTCCAGTTTTCCCAGCAGTTTTTGTCAAATACTGAGTTCCTATCCCAGAAGCTGGAGTCTTTGGGTTTATCAAACACTACATTACTAGTGTCATTTACTACTGCATTTCCTGAGCCTAGCCTATTCCATTGATCTACCACTCTATTTTTTAGCCAGTACCAGATAGTTTTGATGACTGCCGCTTTATAGTAAAGCTCCAGGTTTGGTACCGCTAACCCACCTTCCTGTGACTTTTTTTTCATTATTTCCCTGGATATTCTTGACTTTTTGTTTTTCCAGATGAATTTTGTTATTATTTTTTCTAGCTGTATAAAATATTTTTTAGGTAGCGTGATTGGTATGGCACTGAATAAGTAAATTAATTTAGGCAGTATTGTCATTTTTACTATATTAGCTCTGCCTATCCATGAGCAATTGTCTTGCTTGATATTAACATAAAATATGAATTAGCAAAAAGATGATAAACATAATGAATAGGAAATAAATGATAAAAGGAAGGGAAAAGATGAAAAAATACTAGATTCAGTTAAGGCTTATCTAAAACATGTGGAATGGATAACAGTAAAGACACTGAATGCTATCTTCACCATTTCTTGGACAGGCACTATAGGTAAACAGTGAGTTGGGTGTAGAACTGACCAGGATGAAGAGAGCAGATTAAGTTTCATTTGGGAAGTTGCAAACCCTGAGTAGGTTCTAAGTTTGAGAGTCATGGCAATGGAGTTATAACAAGAATAATTTTATTAAGATAACAGAAAAGATGCATGTGTGCGTGTGTGCGTGTGTGTGTGTGCGTGTGTGTGTGTGTGTGTGTGTGTGTGTGTGTGTGTGTGAAGATTATGCTTCTTTCAGCAAGCTGAGCCTTCGGTCACATCCCTGAGAACTGAGGAGAGATAGATGGGGAGCTCCTGGCATCTGGATTTGATCTGGATAGAAGTCTTGGCTAGGTTGTACCATTATGGTGTTCTTTGTTAGGAAACCAGCTCAGCAAATTAGTCTGGTGCAATAGGTGTCACCCAGTTATATAATAAATAATGACAAATGAAGGGATTCTAGTGGCTAGGTTCTAGCAGAGGTCACCATATCTCTAAAACGAAGATAGATCTTTTATTCAACCTGTCTTCAGATAAATAAACCCTTCAGGAGAATTCCCTTTTGCCTACAGATATAATCAGTTTGTACCATAGTCATTGTGATGAAATCATGGATCCAGCAAAGTATTCTCAGCACTGACCACACCTATACACCTATATTCAAGTGGTTCAACTCATAGGAATTATCAGGGAGCTCTATTTTGCTTTAGTCTTCCTTCCTTCCTTCCTTCCTTCCTTCCTTCCTTCCTTCCTTCCTTCCTTCCTTCCTTCCTTCCTTCCTTCCTTCCTTCCTTCCTTCCTTCCTTCCTTCCTTCCTTCCTTCCTTTTTTCCTTCCTCTATCCCACTACCCTTCTAATATGAATAATGTTAATTAGAACAAAATAGTCATCATGAAAAGGAATAGTATTTTTTAAAAATAGGGACATGGTAAAACCCAATAAATCACATTCCTTTAACACTGCTCCTTCTGGAACAACTTTTCCATATTCCAATTAGATATCCAAATTCTGAGTCAAAATGGCTTTATGTCACAAAGTCAGAGTGACTTTATGTTACTTAGCTATTTTTATTAAAATAAAATGCAAGTGCATTGTTAAAAACGAATTAGTCAAAGTTAAAATGGTATTTAACTCAGTTTGACTTTAGAAAGAAAACTGGGTTTTAAAAACAACAAAAGTCCCTTGAATATTTTATATTTTCAATATTTGGCATAATATCTATACAATATTACTTTCAAATGAATCTTTAAAAATTTTCCTAGAGGGTATTTCTTATTAAGCCAGTATGATATTAAGTCTATAAAACAAATTTCCAATGTTTTAAAAGTGCATTGTGATGTTTTAGCCCATGCATGGAAATTAAAAAAAAACTGATTATGCTGTGAAAATATAGCATTATACTACTTATAATAAGCAGCAGAGGACCTTGTAGTATGCATAGAAAAAAGCAAAAAGAGCCAAACAAGAATATGGAAATAGCTTGGCGGTTATGTGACTTCTGCAGATGGCACTTTTGCTTAATAAACAAAGTTAATTTTAGTCACATTTGTTTTTGGTTTCTAGCCCCTGCAACTGTTGGTTATAGGAATTCTAATATTGTGATTAAATCACAGATTAAGGGTTTAGTAAACTTTGGTCATAGAGAATTTAGACACTTTATATGAACTTGCTTAGAAATCATAGGGCCTTCCAAGAGCTAGAAGAAACCTTTGCTTTACTACCTGCTTTAGGCTACACAGGAAATGCATTAGGAAGTTGACACAGACATCGAGGGTTCTCAGCTTCTCATCTAATAACTCGCTGGTTTTATTGTTCTGTTGTTGAGGTTCTTTATAAATTATGCTCCAAACTACTGGAAAAATCATGATGATTTAGCTGTGCCACGTCTCCACACACCATCCTTGTGACTCTCAGACTAGAATGCCCTTCTTAATGATCACTCCCTTATATATGTTGCCTCTTCCCTATTGGAATGTAAGTTTCTTCAGGGGGGAGAGGGTCTCACTTTTGTATTTGTGTATCTAGCACAATGCCGGACACATTTGACGTCACAAGTGCCTTTTCATTTCATCATTCATTTCTTTTGTATAAAGTGAGGTAGGATGGGAAGAAAACATCAAGGAGTTTTAGGATGAAAAGAAGAGAAGAGGGAACTCAGAGAGAATGTTCTCCAATTTCTTAGTTTGGAAATAATCTATATGGGGAGGTGGAAAATCCAGGCATCCAATTTCTTCTGTTTTCAAAAGAAAACATTGAAACACAGAAGTGAAATGATCTTATGATCACACAACTATTTATTAGCAGAGCCAAATGTAATTACTATACTTAAGGAAGTATAGCTATTGATAATTACTACACTTAGGGAGGAATGGCAACAATCATCACCAATATTTTTTTATGATGCCACTAACCTCTCTCCCTCCACTGAGGTTATGTTTACATAATAGATAAAAGCAGCGTGATCTAGAGGCTCTAGGATGACTTTTTTGTAGACTGTCCCATTGTATTATCAGATTTATTTATCTGGAAATGAGGGATAGAGAGAAAGCCAGATGAAACCTCAGTGTGGCAGAGGAGAGTGATTTCTGAAATCTATTCATCCTCAGATGTCTTCCCTGTGTTGTGTGTGTCCCTGGAGAAATCTCACATACCAGGATGTTCTGTGAGCTACCTGAGGTCTTAGAAACAGAAAACACTGAAGGGTTGTTCAATAATAGTCCTGTGTCACAAGGTCAGTGACAGCTGGAGCCTAGACAACACCTTCTAAGCGCTTCCCTATCCTCTTTTGGGCATACATGTGTCAAAGAGCACCATGTCTTCTGATTGATCTGTTTCTTATGGCCCATTGCTTCTGTGTCTTCTGATTGATCTGTAACTTGTGGCTCATTGTTCCTACAACTCAGTGGAGAGCCATGCACTTGGAGCAAAGAGTTGGAGCTTTGCCCTCAATGAAACAATGACATAAGACTCAGGATAAAAGCATCTCAGCCCATAGTCCTCCAATTTAGGGACCAGAGAAAGATAAAATTCCATACAATGGGTACAATATGCTTATCTAAGATGTAGAATTAGGTCCAAAGGTCTAAAGTTAACTGTGTGACAGTGTATTTTAGCAGTAGATTAAGGTCTCACCAGAGTGAAGACAATTCAAAGTCAAGGTCAAAGCAACAAATCAGTAACGGGGAGATAGTTTTGTTACTTCATGGATCCACGATTTTATTGGTCTCCCTCCTTGCAGTTGGAAACTGATTTATCCCTTTTCATTCCCTGTAATTCGCAGTCATATCATCCGGCAAATCTTTCATAGAAGACTCACCACCCTGGAATTCCTTTCCTTTTAACATTTTGGGGGTACCAGTAAAGACTCTTTCTGGTTATACTCATCCAGCTAATTAATGAATCAACAACAAGCTTTTACCAATCCAATTCAATTAACATTTATTAAGGGCCTAGTATGTGCCAGGCACAGTGCTGTATGTGAAAATACAAAGGAAGAAGCAAAATGGATTCTACCCTCAATGATATTACATTATAACAGGGGAATAAATATGTATATCTCTAGGTTTATATAAAACACATAACAAAACAGATACAAGGTGATTTTGAAGACAAGGTATTAGCAGCCAGAGGCGGAGAATTGAGGTGGGATAGGAAAAGCCCATGGAGAAGGAAGAATTTGAGCTGACACCTGGAGAAAACCAGGGATTCTAAGTGGTGGAGGTGAGGAGGGGATCCATTTCAGGTATAAATGGGCAGCGACAAAGGTAGGACATGGAATGTCTTGGATGAGGGCAAATAATGTGGTCAGTTTGGCTAGACTGTTGATAGTGTGGTGGAATTAACATATAATAAGCCTGAAAACAGGCTGGGTCTGGGTTGTGAAGCACTTTAAATGTCAGAGGAATTTATACGTGATCCTGGAGGTAATAGGTTCCCATTAGATTTTATTGAATAGGGGAGTGATATGATCAGATCTCAGATGTTTGAAGGCTACGTGGTAGAGGGGAGAGACTTGAGACATGGAGACCAATTAAAAGTGATGGCAATAGTCCAGGTAAGAGGTGATAACAGCCTGAGCTAGTAATTATGTGAGAGGAGAGAAAGCAACAGATGCATGAGATGTCAAGAAGATAGAAACAGGATTTGGCAATTGATTGGTTGATTGTTTTCCTTTGTGATGGAAGAGAACCCAAATGACATTACTATGTTGAAGTCAAGGTACAGTGTGTCTGACTGTGTCTGATCAGCCCACTAGGAGCTCAGAAGGCTCTAGCACAGGTGGGTCACAATTAACCCATGTGAGAATTTGGACTGAAGATGTCTCTAAATTTGTTTGTCTCATGTTTCTCTTGAGCTATTGCAGTTCTGCTTTGCTCATAGAACACAGTGCCTTCTTTGATGTGGTCATTACATACTGGGTGTCTTTGCTAGCATCTCCCCTGTCATGCAATCTATTCCAAAGTTCTTCAGAGAGACCTTGAAAGTGTCCTTGATTTTGTGGGGCAAGGAAGAGGTAAGAGTGGAGGATGGCATTGAGGTTGTCAACCTGAGTAACTGGAAGGATGATTGTACCTTCAATAGAAATAGGGAAGTTGGGAAGAGGGGCAGGTTTTGGAGAAAAGATAATGAGTTTTCTTTTGGACATGATGAATTGACAAACCTATGGAACATCTAGTTTGTAACATATGATAGGCAGTTCGTGATGTAATACTGGAGCAAAGGTCAAAGAGTGGGCCTGGATTTATAAAAGTCCTATGCATAAAGGTGATAATTATATCCATAGGAACTGATGAGGTCACCAAATGTGAAAGTATATGAAGAAGAGGGCTCAGGACAGAGCTGTAGGTTGCATTCTCAGTTAGGGGAAGTAATATGAGTCATCAAAGGAAACTGATAATGAGCATCTGGACAGATGGGGAGAGAACTGAGAGAAGTGTTACAGAAACATGAAGGAGAGAGTTTGTAGGAGGAGAGGGGAATTAACCATATCAAATGCAGCAAAGTTCAAGAAGGATGGAGGTTGAGAAGAAAACATTTGATTTGGCAATCGAAATTATTGGGGGGGGGGTGGCACAGCTAGGTGGTGCAGTGGATAAAGCACCGGCCCTGAATTCAGGAGGACCTGAGTTTAAATCTGGCCTCAGACTTGACACTTACTAGCTGTGTGACCCTGGGAAAGTCACTTAACCCTTATTGCCCTGGAAAAAAAGATTATTGGTCATTTTGGAAAGAGCAGTTTCAGTTGTGTGATGAAATCATTAAGATTCGAGAGAGATGGTGGATGATTGAGGGAACAATATACTGTGGAAGATGGGAGGGGATGGAATCAAGGGTATATGTAGAGGAACTAGTCTTGGCAAAGAGGAAGGTCACTTTCTTATCACAGAGGGGACAAATAGAGGAGAGGGGTTGGAGACGTGAGCTCAATGAGTTGTGGGATGAAGAAAAGGAGAGAAGAAGGAACTCACTGAGAATGACCTCAGTTTTCTTAGTCAATTAAGAAGCAAGTTTCACAGCAGACAGAGGAAGGTAGAGATATGAGATACTTGAAGAGAGAAGAGAAGGTTTGGAATCGCTTCTGTGGGGAGTGAAATAGGGAATACATAATAGGATTGCCCTGATGCTGTGAAGGTCCCATTAGATAACATCATTTTATGGTATATCTGGTCAGTACAGCAATTCCATTCAGCAGTGTGTGAATGGGAATGGAAAAACCTAGCCACATAAATGCTTGTTGATTGATTGCTTAAGATCATCTCCCAAAAGTTCAAGCTGTAACTTTCTATTCAATTGCCTTCAGTCCAGCTACAACCTTATGGTCTTTGGAATCCCAGAAGCATTGAGTGTTCTAATCATGCCTCCATGCAGGTAATTTGCAGCTGATTAGTTTGACCAAAAGTTCCAGTCTATAAACTTCGTAGATAAAGTTTCCATTGCCAGGCAACTTTTTGAGTTGACTCAGCTTTAATATTCTTTTCCTTAAAGGGAACATTACTGCTTTACTACCTGCTTTAGGCCACACAGCAAATGCATTAGGAAGTTGACACAGACATCGAGGGTTCTCAGCTTCTCTTGTCTAAGAACTTGCTGGTTTTATTGTTCTGTTCTTGAGGTTCTTTATAAATGATGCTCCATACTCCTGGAAAAGTCATGATGATTTAGCTGTGCCACGTCTCCACACACCATCCTTGTGACTCTCAGACTAGAATGCCCCTCTTAATGATCACTCCCTTATATATGTTGCCTCTTCCCTATTGGAATGTAAGTTTCTTCAGGGGGGAGAGGGTCTCACTTTTGTATTTGTGTATCTAGCACAATGCCGGACACATCTGATGTCACAAGTGCCTTTTCATTCTATCATTCATTTCTTTTGTATAAAGTGAGATAGGATGGGAAGAAAACATCAAGGAGTTTTAGGATGAAAAGAAGAGAAGAGGGAACTCAGAGAGAATGCTCTCCAATTTCTTAGTTTGCAGCAGTGTATATGGGGAAGTGGAAAAGCAATCAGTTAGGAAGGAGTCTCAAGTGAGGTTAGATTAACAAGAATGTGTAGTATATCTAGACAGATTTAAATAGAACGTTTTATTTTTTTGGAGATAGATGCTTAGACAAAATGTTCTATATAAACAATCATTAATCATGTTAGTGATCGCGGCAAATATGTATTTTCCCCTGGGCTGGATGATATAATAAACTGGAATTTCTTAAGAGTCAGCCTAAGGGGTCTCAGTTTTTGTTTTTAAAGCAGAGTCAGCAGAAGGCAACAGAAAACTATCTGAGACAAAGGCAGGATCTGGTTTAGAGTCAGTCATTTCCACTCTGGCTTGGGATGGAATTGTGGAAGACAGGAGGCTGATGCTGAGAATGGGGAAAGGTCATGGACATTAGAAGCAGGATTCTAAGTCACCACAGCAAAGGGGGAAAAGAGAAATGAAAAAAAAAATCTGCAGCACAAGTCTGGCTTGTGACAGAGCCAAGCAAATACAAAGGACTCCAGATTGTTGCATGCTCATGGACAATGAGATGCGAAGCTGTTTCTGGATACAAGGGAGTCATTTGTCAGCAAGTGCAACCTCAAGGGCAACATTGTCTCCCCCTCTCACCCCGCCCTCCAAGCAGGGGTTATTAACTTTGGGAACTTTAAAAAAATATATATTTTGATAACTGCATTTCAATATAATTGACTTCCTTTGTTATCCTATGTATTTTATTCTTTACCTTTAAAAGCATTATTATGAGAGGAGGTCTATAGGGTTCACCAGACTTCTGGAGGGGTAAATGTCACAAAATAGGTTAGCAATCCCTATTAGAGGGATCTTTTTACTTGGTTCCTGAAACTCTCTCCTATCCCTCCTCCTTTTTAACACCTGGGACCTTCTCACTTGGATATCTATATTGGACAGCAAATCTATTTTCACCTCTGCTCCCTTACCTAATCATACTGGAGTTGCTAACAGGGAGAAACCAACCATTGTAATCCTCTCAGTACCTATCCTGCTTCCAAGGCCATCTCCAAAAGCTTTATGCTGCATGTTAATTCCCTATCTTGCAATCACAGAAGTAGAGAAGCAGTCCCCAGAAAATAGAATCTCCTCAAGTCCCTGGTCCAGCCTGGGAAAAATTCATTTTTTTTGTCAGCATTTGCATATTTTAAATTATTCTACTTTCAGTTCACTGATTTTTTCTAATGTTACTGCCATAAATATGCAGCAGATGTTTCACTAAGTTTGAAAATTAGAAATAATTACTGTAGAAATAGTGCTTATAGATATCATTCTGGGAACCACGGGGGAGACATTGTTTGGAAAGAGATGAGGAGCCACTGAAAAAGAATTAAATACTTTGAGATATTGATTTTTAAAGGAAAGGCCCTAAAATTATATAATCAGATGAGTTAAAACTATAATTTCAAGCTGTGCTCTGATTTGTCTCCCGCTGTTTGATGTTGCCATTTAAGTGAAGTCAGCGTGGTCCAGCATTTAAATACAAATTTATATTTCTGAATGTTTTCTATCTTCAGAGTGGCACATTTAGGCACGCTTTTTATAAGTGTTAAGTCCTCAGTGGAATTATCTAAATTGAAAGTGCCTTCAAGATGAAAACTTTTAGAAAAAGCAAAAGATACAGATAACAAAGTATGTAACTTTGTTCATAGAGAGGCTGGGTGAGATAATGGCAATCTGGGTGGACTTGAAGTAAGAAAGACATAGCCTCAAGCCCTGCCTCTTCCTATGCTCTGTGTGTGTGTGTGTGTGTGTGTGTGTGTGTGACCTTGAGCAAGTCACTTCTTGATGTCACAAATATCTCTACAAAACTATGATTTATAGATGAGTTATAAATCTTTCTTTCTCTTTCCTTCCTTCTTTTCTTCCTTCTTTCCTTCCTTCCTTTTTTCCTTCTTTCTCTCTTTCTCTTTCTTTCTTTCTTTCTTTCTTTCTTTCTTTCTTTCTTTCTTTCTTTCTTTCTTTCTTTCTTTCTTTCTTTCTTTCTTTCTTTCTTTCTTTCTTCCTTCCTTCCTTCCTTCCTTCCTTCCTTCCTTTCTTTCTTTCCTTCTTTCCTTCCCTCTTTCTTTCTTTCTTTCATTTGCAAGGAAATGAGAGTTAAGTGACTTGCCCAGGGTCACACAGCAAGTAAGTGTCAAGTGTCAAGTGTCTGAGTCTGGATTTGAACTCAGGTCCTCCTGAATCTAGGGCCGGTGCTTTATCCACTGTGCCACCTATCTGCCCAATCTTTCTTGATAAAGTGAGTTTTTACATTGGAACTTTCCTACACTGATGAAATCTCAGGTCCACATAGCTACCCTCTCAAAAAAAAATTATCATGTATAATAGCTAGGTGATGCAGTGATTGGAATGTTGTATTTGGAGTAAGGAAAACCCAAGTTCAAATTCTACCTTTGACATTTATTTAATCTCTCTCTGTCTCAATTTCCTTATCTGAAATATGTTAATAAAAATAGCACCTACCTCATAGGGTTGCTATAAGGATCAAATAAGATAACATATGTAAAGCCCCTTTCCAAACTTAAATCACTACATAAATGCTACATATTATTAGCTATTAAGGGATCTTAGGAATCCCTCTTCTGACTCCTTCATTTTACAAATAAGGAAATGGAGCTCTGAAGAGGATAAGTGTCTTTCCAAAGGGCACAGTGGTGGTAGATAGCAGAGCTATTATTCAAACATAACTCTAATTATAATTTTCTAACCCTCTAGTTCAAAAGGCAGGGTCAATGTAATGTAATGGAAAGGACACACTGGATTTAGAATATGACATGAATTTAAACCCAAGTTCTGCTGCTTATTTATTCTCTGTGTGAACTTCACCAAAACCACTTCTTTTTACTTCTATTTCCTTATTTATTTATTTATTTATTTTTAGGAAATTGGGGTTAAGTGACATTCCCAAGGACACACAGCTAGTAAGTGTCTTAAGTCAGATTTGAACTTGGGCCCTCCTGACTCCAGGCCACTATGCCACCTAACTGTCCCTGTTTCCTCATTTGTAAAAGAGAGGAAATTGTACTCATTTTCCAAAGCAAACTTACAGCACCAACTTGATGGTCTTATTATTTCCCCCGCACCATGTTACCCACTTCAGTGCTACCTCCTTTGACAATTTCAGAGTATAACAATCTCATAATATACTCTGCGTATCTTTCAGGTGCTGCATAAACCCATGGGCCATATTCCATTAAGAATAAAGTTGGGTCAAATGACGATGGCCCACCTGCTAATAGAGATATCAAAGCCATTTATGAGGCAAACAGAAATGTATATGCCATGATAGGTCAAGTCAAACTGCAGCGAGACAGAGAAAATAGGATCAATAAACAGCCGAACCTGTTGATGAGGCAAAAGATATTTCTAGGTGTTGCCGGAAGGGAAATTTGCATTAATAGGAAAGGAGTAAATCCATTATTGATGAGACTGAGTGATCCTGTGTTCCATTGTACACAATGAGGGATCAGTGGTCAGTTTCAGGTGGCAGCCTCCAGGGGACCATATTACCTTCTGCCCAGAATCTCTCTAGTGGTTGAGTTTATCCCCTCCTTCCTATTTCAGTCTTTGCTATTTAATCCTGCATGAGAATTTTATAGAATGAGTGAGCAATGGAGTGTTTGTGCTATATAGTCACTTCATCAACCATAACTTTTCCCATTTTACCTATGATTTATGCACAGGTAGAAGAAGGCTATCACAAATGCAATATAATAGACTTTTTCCACGGACAGTGTTTATGTTTATCCAAAAAGATACAATAAATAGATCTCACAATTTTAATGATTCCAATCTAAATACTTTAATAGTTACTTTCTCTTGGACTATAAATGATGAATAATGCTCATTGATTGAATTTCAGAAGTATACTAAGGATATGTAATGTAGAAAATGAAACATGTTAGACTGTTTGGCATGGTGATGTGTTATTCCATTTAATTTAGAGATTCTTGAATGGAAGAGCTTATTTATTTTTACTGGTGAATGATTCTTACTTGTGTAATATTTAATGTGGGACAAAATCTGTAAAAATCTGAGCTGGAAGAAATTTTGAACCAAATTAAAATATTTAAATGATCAAAACTGATTAATCCTTATCAAAATCATTTAAAAATGTTTCCTGAGTACTCTGCAGAGTACTGTATGAAGCCAATTAAAACAGACATCTCCAATTTATAATCATGTCTATATAATGAAAGTGACATGTTTTGGCTAGAGTTGAATTGGTGTATTTGAATATGGGCTTCTGGCTTGTGGAGAAACTGGATTCCACTTGTGATGAATTTCATAACATTCCTTTCACATAAATGCACATGCATGGATATCTTCTCTCATATTGAGGAAATGGTTTGGGGGCTTTCTATTTAATGAATTTATCTCGCTGGTTGAAGGTAATGTCTTGGAATATACTCAGATATCATAAGATCATAAGATTTAGAGCTAGAAGGGACCTCAGAAATCTTACGTGATTTCCTCATTTTATAGGTAAGGAAACTGAGGACCAGAAAAGGGAAGTAAGCAACATTTCCAAGGTCACAGAGCTAGTGTCTATTCTTTTTTTTTTTTTTTTTGCTAGTATCTACTCTAATGTAGCATTGTATAGTAGGGAAAAAACCCAAAATAAACCAAACCAACCAAACAAACAAACACAAACCCCTGACTTTGGACTAAGATGACCTAAGTTTAAATCTGAGTTTTTCAATTTCCCCTTGGATATTAGCCTCATGGCTGATGTCATCATAGGTCCTGTCCCAATTAGACCAACTATTGACCCTTTATTCACCAGGCCTTCTGAACCCCTAGGAGGTAAGAGTACCTGGCTGGTCCCACCAGAGATACAGGAGAGTGTGACAGGCCAAATCTTATAGGAACAACAGTCCTGGACTTTTTTTGCCTTTCTTTGTATCCCTAGTGCTTAGTACAGTGCCTACCACATTGCAAGTGTTAAATGCTTGTAGTCTTGATTTGACAACCCTAAAATGTCTGGAATCCTTCTGTGACTGGATGCTCATCTCTACCTTAACTCATAAAACTTACAGCCTGGCTGTATTCAGAGCTCTGGAACACGGACCTACTTTGTTGGAGGCCAGCCCTCAGGATTCAAGGACCTATATTCCCATTGAACCAATACTGAATGCCAAGCCTCACAAATGGGGATCTGTTATAGGGTAAGAGACATTGTCTCCAAAAGATGCTTGCCTCATGACTCCTTTGTAGGGTTCCTGGAGTTTGAAACTAAAAAGGGTTTCCTTTTCATTTTTCTTTCTTTTTGATACTTCTGAGATACTAGAATGAATGTCATTTAGAAAAAAAAATCACCAGATTTTTATTACATTATCCTTTCATTCACTTTTTTTGATGTTCACGCAACTATAAATGAAATGAAAGGGAAATTCAATTAATACAATTGAAAAACCCATTAATGTTTATGTTGTGACATATCAGAATGTTGAAGTTCATTCTTTAAAGTTTTAAAATGATTTCTATAAACTCATTATGGTTTAAAATTATACTTATAATAAATTACCTATAAAAAGGGAAAAGAGCAAGCATCAGCTAAACTAAATGAAAGACCTACACTAACCACTAACTTTTTTATATATCAGATTGCATTTCCAGAACATAAAATTCTAAAAATGGAAAGTGGTATGGTCCCATGTCCTGGGTCCTTGACTGAATCTCAAAAAAGATGAATGAATACATTGCCAAGAACTCTGAGACTTTGAGAAACCTTGGCAAATGCTGGTAGGGCATTTTTTTCTCATTTTAAAAAAAGCATCATAAAATATTTTTTCCCAAAATAAATGTCAAGATATTTTTGGTTTGTGTTAATAAAGCATTTCCCCCACTAAAATTCATTCAAAATATTTTAACTCTGATAGAAAGAACTTAAATATATATATATGTGTGTGTGTGTGTGTGTGTATACATATGAATACATGTGATATTTATTTAATACACGAACAATCTATATATGGGTATATAGCCACATGTATATATAAAATAGAATTAATATATGATAATATAGATTTATTACATATGTGAATATATGTAAATAATTATATATTTACAAACTCAGGGTTGGAGATAAACAAGGTGTCCCAAAAGTTATATATCATAGCTTAGAACTGCACTAAGAGTTTTGGGACATTCTCTATATCTATATCTAACTGTAAAACTGTCTATCGAGAGTGGTAGATACAAAAAGACCTATAGCTAGATATAGAGATATATCCATAGATTGTTACATATAGACATCTGTGTATAGCTATATTTCAACCCTGAGGTTTTTTTGAGTGAAAAACAGGTTTTGGATACATTCAGGCAGAAGATTATAAATAATTGTCTCATGATATTTGGGTACACATAAATGCACATGAACAGGTAATCCAGTCCCATTGGCAAATTAAAAGCAAACACTAGTTAGTTATATACTCTATTCCAAGAGTTGAATACTGTCTTTTCCCCACATACTTTTAATATTACCAATACTTTTTTTTTGCAAAGGTAGGACTTTTAAAAAATTTATTTTATTTTATTTTATTTCATTTTTGCAGGGCAATGGGGGTTAAGTGACTTGCCCAGCGTCACACAGCTAGTAAATGTCAAGTGTCTGAGGCTGGATTTGAACTCAGGTACTCCTGAATCCAGGGCCGGTGCTTTATCCACTGCACCACCTAGCTGCCCCTTTTAAATTTGTTTTTTTTTCGCAAAAGTAGGATTAAAAAAAAACAACATAGACCACAGAGGTTTTAGATCTCAGAAATTCTGAGAAGGGCCAATATGAATTTCCATTATTGAGCTCTGCTTAATATATGGGCCATGTCTATTGCTTTTTTTAATGCAAAATAGAACACAGTACTGGTTGCCATGCCTGGGTCTAGCATCTTCTCATTTTTTCTTGTCTGACTTCTTTTTCCTCCCCTCTCTTCCCTTCCTCCTTCCCCCTCCCTCTTCTCTTTCCTTTTTTTCCTATTAAACATTGTTACCCTTATAAATTTCAACCCAACATAACTTTTTGTGTTTTTGTGTTTGTGAGGGAGTATTGTTGGATAGAAGCAGCACCCAATGGTAGAAGTTACTTTGTATTCCAAATTATGCCATTTATTTCTACCTTTTGTTTTCCCCATGATTATTCTCCTTCCCCCTAGCTATACCATCTCATCTCTGAACCCTTTTCACCTCAATCATTTTGGGCTTCATCTTCCTGTAGGAGCCCACCTGTTCCTTCTTTTGGGCCAGAATGTTGTCCATAAAAGTAAACACTCTAAGAAAAGGTGGTTACTCAATACACCAACTACTGTCAGAAGACCTCCATCATGAAGTCCAGAGGAGGCGTATGTCCTTCCCCTCACATGAATGTGATCTTTAGTAAGATACCCTTCCCCCACTGGGGTGAGATTCCATTTCCCCAGATTCAATGCCCACCTCCCATATTCAATCTGCTACCTCTTCAATTCTCCTGGGACCACTCTAGCAGAAAAACTTTAAGAGTCATCATTCCTGGGGCAGCTAGATGGCACAGTGGATAGAGCACTGGCCCTGGATTCAGGAGTACCTGCGTTCAAGTCCGGCCTCAGACACTTGACACTTACTGGCTGTGTGACCCTGGGCAAGTCACTTAACCCCAATTGCCCCACCCAAAAAAAAAGTCATCATTCCTTTGTCCCCATTTCTGCACACTCCTATTCTGCACTGGGATCCCATAAAACATTGATTCACATGTAGGGGGGTTGTGAAGTTTACTTCATGTGATTTTAGTTTTGCTCTTCTACCTTCTCCTCTTAGAATTCTTTTAAGTTCTGCTTGCATCTTTATTTCATTGTGTACTTAAAGAAAATCACTTAATATCTTTCGTTTTTCCCCCTGCCCCAATAGGTCAGTCTTTCTCTCTCTCTTTAAAACAATAACCTTTAAACATGGAGTATTGTATTTTATTCTTTATTCTTTCCTTGGTAATTTATTTATCTTGTGTTTCTGTTGTTTGGGGTGTTTGCAAGTTTGCAATTCTGCTCATGACTTTTTCTTTTATTTTCAAGAATTCCTCAAATGCTTCTCTTTTGTTCACAGTCTATCTTTTTCACTGATGATTTAAACTCACATTTTCAAGGGTTTCATTTTGTCATTTTGGATTTCACCTCATGTTGTTTGGGAATAGATTATTTCATCCACTACTACAGTTCCTGGTGAGTGTGTAGGCTTGTGTTATTTGATTTTCCTTTATATTTGAAATCCTTTTTTTTCCAGACCACTTATAGATTTTGATTTTGTTATTCGAATTGTTCAATTTAAGCACTATCTCTCTCAGTTTGTCATGTAGAGTCTTTTTGTGGGGGGACAGGGGATGGCTGGGGGTTGTGGAGGAGGAGTTGATCTGAAGGTTCTTGAAATTGATGTTTTGTTTTCTGTATTCAGACATTCTGGGAAGTTTTCTTGTATTATTTCTTGCATTATAGTGTTCAGGTTTTTTGATCTCTCATGTTCTTCTTGGAAACCAATGATCCTTAAATTGTGTCTGAAAATACTGTCTTTGAGGTCAATACTTTGGCTTTTATAAAGATTGTGTGTTCTTGTAACCTACAATCTTGTTGTCTTTTGCTTCTATTCCATCACATTTTGTTCTCTTTCAACATTTTTGTATTCAAAATATGTTATTCTCTCTTTCTCTTCACAGAAATTCTCCATTGTGGATTACTTTTTTCCTAATCAATTAAAATTCTTTTTTCAGTGCTCTAAATTCTGAGTAGTATTCAATTAAGGAACAATATGAAGAAAGAGAAAATGGTTGGTTGCGTTGCTAGGGTTAGGATTAATAGGTAGTTTGAGTGTTGGAATAACACCCCCTGCTGGGAGGAACTTTTTGAGAGCTCTGGCCTGAGGACAAGCCATGTGGCCTTGGCATCAGGAAGTGACGTTTGCTCATGGGTACTGTCGATCAAAGCTACCAGACAATTAGCTTGGAACTGTGTGTGTTTGGACGGCCCTGTTTCTGTTTTTGCGGGAGGCTTCTGGGATAAAGAAGGGGCAAGGGGCTCTTTTTTGCCAGGGATCTCAGCTTGGCTGAAACAGAGATGCTGGCTCCCTTAGATAGATAGATGAAAGAACCTTGGCCTCTTTCTCCTCACCAAATTCTTATGCTCTTTAATAAATACTTAAAAGTCTAAACTCTTGCTAAAGCTTATAATTTATGGTGATCACTCATTAGATTTTTAGACAGTCTAGCTAGAATTTTAGCCCTGTACAGGTAGCAACTTTACAGAAGGCAGTCACAGTGCTCTATTGATCCTCTCTTAAGGTCAGGGGAAAGTGAAGACCTTAAGCACATTGGGTGGACCTTGTGTGGTGAACTTTTGGATGAACATGGATAGACATCACACATGTTAAGGGCTAAAACTCTAGCCAAACTGTCCAAAACATCCAATGAGTGGTCGCCAATAAATTATAAGCTTTAGCAAGAGTTAGACTTTTAAGCATTTATTAAGGAGAATAAGAATTTGGTAAAGAGAGAGAAAAGCCTAGATTCCTATCTATTAAAGGGAGAGCACATTTCTAGCTCCGCTCTCCACCAGAGTCCAGAGGAAAAAGTGCCTCCGTCTCCTCCTTCCTCCTCCCACTAGTCCGCGTCACTTCCTGATACCAAAGAAAAGACTCCTGGTCTTGCCCTCAAAGACCTTCCCTTCATGGGCAGAACTCTTCTACATTTAGTATCCAGCAGGTGGCGTTATTCCAATCATTACAGTCCCCCCTGTTGTTCCTCAAGAAACAAAATGTTTCCTTGACGGAACAGTAAAAAGAATATAATAACTATTGCTAACTAATAATATGTGAACAACAATATAGAAAAGGAAGAGAGGAAAGTTTTGTCCAGAGGGGCGATTTTTTTTGTCCTCATGAACCGACACTTTGACATTAGTCTTGCAAAGGGAGGGCCTCTGCAGAGAATACATGTTACAGATGGTGTATATTATAACAGAAAGAGAAAAAGCAACAAAAACAACAAATCAAAACTGTTCATTTAAAGTCTCTGAAAGTCTTTTCTCAGATGTCCTCTAGGTGTAGTCGTGGAATGGAAGTCTTTTCAGGGGTTGATGTGTGGATACTGGTAATCAGCCAGGAAATTTCCTACAAAATTGAGCTTAACACAACTTTAAAATAGCTTTGTCAATAATCAAATCAAACAATGAAAGTTCTCAAAAACATGTCTAAGGGAATTCATAATCTTAGTTGTTACACATGAAACATATAATAAAACAAAAATTGAAACATTCTTTAAAATTATAATATTACTATAGTCCCCCCTTATGGAGGGTAATTGAGAAGACAATTGCTGCAATATTAATTAATAAAAATAATTTTTATCTTTGTTTTATCACTTTTTGCATCATCTGCCTAATTATCCTCATGCCATTATGAGAAATTAAAAAATCTAATATAATTGGTAACAGGTGTCAAGGCCAAATTCAACACTGTATTTATCATGACACCTGAGATAATTATGGGGGTTACCATAAAAGAACAGAGAAATGATGGGATATGAGCATTCCCACACTTGAGCAATATATACTGCCCATGCAGTATGCCAGGTTTAAAATAGGTGGATGGAATATATGTTTATGCCACCGAACATATTGGAGGAAACTGAGTCAGACTTAATCAGATGCATGGAATTGAGATGTCCATGGCATCGGGCATATTAGAGGGAGCATAGAAGCCAGGTGTAGAAGTGAGATGGGTGGGATCAATACTTCCAGCCATCTGTACAATATTGTGGGGAAAAATAAAATAAAATATTAAACCAAGAGAATCCAACCTCAACTTTTGTCAAAAGCCGTTCCCTTGGCCATACCTTGACTTCATGCATGTCTCCCCTCATGTGACAGTTCAGTGTCTGCTCTTGCATGTATTCCTCTTGTGATTGGATGGCATCTTGGCCAACTGACATCTGATAACTCAGAATAAAGGCAATTAATGTCTTAAATGATAAGTTCCCATAATCCAAGTCTCATATGGATTTAAAAATTGAGGATAATAAATGATTGCAAAAAATGTGAATACATCTTGACTCAGAACACAATATATAATTATGCAACAATTTCAAATAATACCCCCTTTTTTTTACTTAGTATACAATTACTTTTGTGAAAAATCAGAACATATTTAAATACAAGTTAAAGCACAACAGAATCTCAAAGAAAACTTTTTTTTTTGAAACAAGAAAACTTTTACAAATGTTCCCCTCTTTTTTTTTGAATATGCTTATCAAAAATAATACTTCTTTACACTTGCCATGGCAACCAATTTGCCAGGGAAATGCTTCAAAGAGTTTGATCAAATAATCAGTTGAGAAAAAATAACAAAAACAAACAACTCAGAATATGGGAGCACAATATTCCTAGAATTAACATTGTATTATGAAATCAAAACCATCTTGCAATGTTTCAAAATTAGAGATGAATAAATAGAGAAAAATACACATGGAACAATAAAAGACAATGAAATTCAAACTAGGGAAATCTAAATGAATATGAACCTAATATTAATAAGAGTATTATAAAATATAAACTTGATCACATGACTATAAAAAGCTTTTACAAATATTCTCCTTGTTTTAAAAACTAAGTATAAGACACAATCTCAAAAGCATGAAAATCTCTATGAAAATAAACCCATACCATTAATTTCAAAATGCATATGTAATAGCATAGAAATCCTATGTAACCTCTGAACTGATACTATTACTCTGAGTGAATTCAGAACACTTTTGATTCCGATATCTAAAATCCCCAACACTCATATCAATACCTTGCTGCTTACTTCTACATTTCTCTAAAATATATACCCTTCCATGGCAAAAGAAGCAGAGTCTTGAACTATGTTGATGGTTGTCATTCTTATTCAGCTTAAGTTTTTCTTCTTTAACCCCTCTATATTGTCTGTCGGGCTTTTCACCATACAAATGCTTTATAAGATTACTAATTAAAGACAAAAGCAGGTTAGCAAAATTATGAACAAAACAGGCATATGTGGAATTTAAAGGGTTTTCTAAAGTTGTCTCAGAAGCACAGCCAGGCTGGGGAAGGGCTGAGCCTGAAGCAGCAAATGTAGTTAGAGAAAGTTGCGCATGAGCATTAGATCTCTGGACTTCCCAGGCTGGGGAAGCAATGGGCTTGGCCATGGGAGGAGTAGAGGGTGGGGTCTGGGGAGGAGGGGAGGGACCAGCGCAATTTGAATCAGACTTGATTTTGAACTCAGGCCTGGATTCCTCTTCCCCCACTTTGCCTCCAGGTGCTAGGGGATTAAAAGCTTCTAGAGGGTGGGTCATTGCCTCCAGGCATGCAAAATTAGAGCAACAATTAGTGTTAGAACTGGGAAAAGCTGCAGGAATCTCTTCAGGTTTCTCTGAAAAAGCATGGTTGGGAGAGGGAGAGATATTTCCTTGTGTGAGTAAGTTGCTGGCTCTTTTAACAAAAATAAAAAGAAAAATAGAAAATCCACAAAAACAAAGCATTAACATGATCTTATCTCCCATTTGTCTGGTTAAACAGACTAAAATCAAAAATAGGGTAATTAGGGAGTTTAAAAGGTCCATTCGAAAAAATTTAAAGGGAAAACACAGCCAGTACGCCAGTACTTAGCAGTTAAAGGGAGAGTGTAGGGGAAATTTCTTACCCAACCAGAAGATCAGAAGACTGAGGTTTAGCTTTCCTCTTCGTGGTCAGCCATCTGTTAAGGGCTAAAACTCTAGCCAAACTGTCCAAAACATCCAATGAGTGGTCGCCAATAAATTATAAGCTTTAGCAAGAGTTAGACTTTTAAGCATTTATTAAGGAGAATAAGAATTTGGTAAAGAGAGAGAAAAGCCTAGATTCCTATCTATTAAAGGGAGAGCACATTTCTAGCTCCGCTCTCCACCAGAGTCCAGAGGAAAAAGCGCCTCCGTCTCCTCCTTCCTCCTCCCACTAGTCCGCGTCACTTCCTGATACCAAAGAAAAGACTCCTGGTCTTGCCCTCAAAGACCTTCTCTTCATGGGCAGAACTCTTCTACAGTTAGTATCCAGCAGGTGGCGTTATTCCAATCGTTACACACAGGATGGGAAGGCATCAATGAGTTGCAATCTACTTCATTGGAGGGAGCTCCCAAAGCAATGATTTTACAGAGCCATATGTGTATCTGGGTATTTAGTCATAATTTATTATCTTATGAAATTCATTTATTTGAATCATTTGGAATTTTTTGTTATTGTTCTATGCTGTCTTGGGAGCTCACAGGATTCTATATTTTATGATGTATTTTTTTCACTTTCCTTTTTCTTATAATATTTCTTAAGGTAACTTGGTACTTTGTGCTTTTAATAGTTACTCTACTTGCTGGTCTGAGGATTTACTTGATTTATTTGCTTGTGCCCTTACTTTTTATTGAGTTTTCTTCCTCTTGAATTCTTTGGTGTTTTGGCTTTTTTAAATATTTCCCATTACCCATTCTTTTACTCCTATCCTTTCGTGGTGGGTACACTCTTCAGGCCGAACTGCAAAGTGGTCTTGTTAGGTCATATTAGAAGATTTAGAGAACATTGGTTTGGGTTCCTGACCTGAATAGTTTCTGGTGTGGGTTGAATTGAGCTCAGCTGAGTTTCAATCTCCCTTATTTCAGACTAAGCGTAGCCATCTATATTGTACCTCCCTCAATCCCTCCTACTCTCTTTGGATCTCTTCATTTCTATCTCTGGTTGTACTAAATCATCATTTGCTGATTTTTACATGGTGATGGTAGGGTGGGAAGTGTGTTTTAGTGTAGTCACTACAGTCTTGGGTGTCCCTAACACAGGGTCATCCTGAAGCAGAAGACAACAAATTTGCCTTCCCCAATCTCCTTGCAATATCTGGGCAGAATCAGTGTCTGCCATTTTGTTTAAGTTGGGGAGTGAGGGGTGAGTAGGAACTGAGGTATGGTAGCAAAGTTCTGGTAGCAGGGGGAGGGATATTTCCAATGTGGGCTGTAGATATATGTCCTTGGGTCAGTTTGTATGCCCTTGTCAGGACCAAGGAGGTTTTGGGGAGGGGAGAGGTAGATGAACACTCACTTTAAGGATTAGCATTCTTTGGTGTGAATTCATTAAGGCTTTTACATTGTTGTAGTTTTCTCTTTTTCCTTCTATGAATTCAGCTGCAAATTGCTCTCCATCTGGCACATAATTTCTCTTTTGGAGTTTTTTTTTTCTTTCCTGAGAGTTATTGGAGACTAGAGAAAGTGTCTAATATGTCATCTTATTTTTCCCATGACCATTTGCCTGGTTTATACATGGCCAAAGACATCCAACACTGATATCGGAAATCTTTTTCATTTAATCAGACACGTAAGGGCACCTTGAGACTAATCGTCATCTCTTGATTTTCACATCCTCAGTGAATGCTTATTTACACCCTTCCATAAACCTCATGGTAAAGTCAGCAAGGTTATCTACCCTCTGGCTATAAAGCTGGCAATGTGAACTTAGGAAGAATAGTGAGTGAAAAATGAATATAACTGGGAAGTTTTAGGGAGCTGCCCGCTGCTCTTCCCTCATCCCCAAATTTTCTCTTCCTTTCCTTCTGTCCCTCTCTCCATATCCCATTTCTATTCCATTTCTGTTCTATTCTATAATGTCCCAGACTGATCAGCAGATATGGTAGCAAGGCCTTCCAACTCAAGTGAATAGAAAAATATGCAGAAGTATAAAATACTGTCATTCTTTCTTTATGATGTTTTCCAGGGAATTCCCAAGGTGTGCTGCTACCTTTAGAAATGTAAAGATTGAGGTTTATTCTTACTTGTTGTTGCAAATTGATGTTTTAGAAAGGCTTAGCTACTTATTTAACTAGCCTTTTCTTGTTTATCTCACTGGTGAGAAGGGTGGTGGTTGTTATTGGTGGGGAGAAAGACGTATTTCCTGGATGTCTAAATGACCTGAGATACTCCTATGTTAATGAAATGATAAGGAATACACATTTGTGCTTTATCCCCAATATAGAAAACTCTTTATATATATGCACATATATAAATTACAACATTTATAATATTCTTCATTTTTCCTCACTCCATGTATACAATCAATTTCCAAGTCTTGTTGATTCTCCATCCTTAACATCTCTCATATTGGCTACCTTTTCAGCTATCACCTGAGTTCAGTCCTTTATCAGTTCTTGCCTAGACTATTACATTTTTTCCTAACTAGTAATACTCCAGTCTCTTCTCTCTTCGTTCCATTCTCCACACTGCTGACAAAATAATTTTCCTAAAGCACTGGTCAACGCTCTCGTTTTCCCTATTCAAGAACTATCATTGGCTCCCTGTTTTCTAAGATAAAATAGAAACTACTCATCCTACACAATCTGAGTCCAGGATGTCTCACATATTTTCTTTCCCTTGAGGACTTTATGTTCCAGTCAAACTGTCCCATGTGCATCTCCCCAATAATACTTATTTTTCTATTTCCTGTCTTTGTGCTTTTGTTCAGGCCATCTCCTTGGCTAGAATTACTTGCCCCTCATTTCTGTCTCTTAGCTTTCTTAGAATCTCAGCTCAGGAGCTACCAAACTGTTAGTATTTCCTCCTGCCTCAAGTAATATTGTGTTTATTTATCTGTTTACAAGCTAAATTCGGTATTAGAATATAAACTCTTTGAGAGGGACTTTAAATTTTTTTTCTTTTCATCCCTAGGGAATAACACAGTGCCTTCATTATGCTTAATATGTACTTACCAAATGTTTGTGGAATTTAATTTTATTGAATACATATCTAAACTTAAATGTGTACACATCCTAGGCTGGGCCTGATTCAGGATGTCCTGATGCTTAAGATTTGAATTAGACAGAAATGAGATATTCATACACCATCTAATAGTTAACAAAAGGAAATTTGCTTAACAATAGGATGGAAAGGATATTAAGGAAGGATGTAGCAGTGGTTCCTGTTTTCCTTCATCTCCATAGGAAACCCATCTGATCAGTAGAGTGTGTTGGGTGTGGTGACTTGTGTGGCAATGGGACATCTGCCAAGTCTGAAGGGTACTGATTCCTCATGGATGGGTCTTTTATGTCCCAAGGAACCAAGAAGTCATATTAGTGGCTCTGATCTTAGCCCTCTGGACCAATCAAGACCAGAATCCAGTTTCCCTGCTATATATGGGAAAAAAGACTAGCCTATAAGACAAATATTGCTTCCACCACAACACCACAAAGCTAAATATTAAAAAAAACAACAACCAAAACTACGGACTCTAAAAATAAAATTTTCTAGTAGAGGCAGATTTCAATCAGGTGAGATGTCTCCTGGTTTTACACCAAATAGAGGAATAAGTCACATATGTGTATGTATATATGTATGTATGTAGTATATATACATGTATATACATATGTATATATGGTGTGTGTCTATTCTCTTTCCTTTGTCTCTTTCATCCATCTGCCTTCTCTCATTTTCTCCTCTGACTGTTAAGGTAGTTGCAATAATTATTCATCCTGTGATTTCATCAGCTTTACTGCTTGAAAATATGCCCTGCATGCCAACAATTTGTTCGCAAGGTAAAAAGCCTTGATCTCCATCTTTCATCCCTTCATTCTCATCACAAATGCACACAAATATCTCCATATCCACCCACACAGCTTTTATAGAAAGTAGACCCTCTTTTAAAATGTGTAGCAAAATTCAAGGTTTCAGGGTTGAGATTCTCCTGATTTCCAAGAAGTGATGATCTGTGTTTTTTGTCAGACTCCTTAAAAGGTGGATTCTCATGTCTCATTCAGGTACAGTTTTATTAAGGTCTGGCAAGTAGGCCTTTTTAAAAAAGAGAACTCTTGCTGTTCATTGTAGTCATTAGCTAGTGATTCAAATCCTTACCTCTCTCTAACTACCAGTGATAAAATGATGCTATATTTCTCTAGGAAATAGTTACATATAAACAGAAATCTACCAATTTGAATGGTGATAGAACTTTGTATTTTTCTCTTAATAAAACAAAACAAAAAAATAAAGCAGTTTAAATGGTGACAGAAGACAGTTTGATGTTGGTTGACTTTGTGTCAGGAGAAGGATATGTAGAGAGCATATTTCTCATTAAGTGGCAGAGTGCATAGAGTGCTGGACTTGTAGTCCAGAAGACCTGAGTCCAAATTTAGTCTCAGACACTTAATAGCTATGTGATTTCAGGCATCATTTAACTTTTCTGTGCCTTAGTTTCTTAATTTGTAAAATGGGGATGATAATAATAACTTTTACCTCCCAGGATTGCTGTGAGGTTCAACCAAGATTTCATTCATGTCTAACTCTTTGTGACCCCATTTGGAGTTTTTGTGGCAAAGATACTCAAGTGGTTTACCATTTCCTTCTCTGGCTCATTTTACAGATGAGGAAACTGAAGCAAACTGGGTTAAGTGACTTGCCCAGTGTCACAAACCACTAAATATCTGAAACCAGATTCGAACTCAGAAGTTGTCTCCTTGACTCCAGGCTCTATCCACTGTGCACCTACCTGCCCTTAAGATAATATAGGTAAAACATTTCACAAACCTTAAAGCACTATATAAATGCATTATTCTTTCTTCATTTCACATTTATATTTATTTTATTTTAAAAATAGTTTTAGGGGGCAGCTAGGCAGCTCAGTGGATAAAGCACTGGCCCTGGATTCAGGAGGACCTGAGTTCAAATGCGGTTTCAGGCACTTGACACTTACTAGCTGTGTGACCCTGGGCAAGTCACTTAACCCTCATTGCCCTGCAAAAAAATAAAAAAAATTAGTTTTAACATTTTATTTTTCCCAATTCTATGTAAAAACATTTTTAAACATTCATTTATAAGCATTTTATCCCCCTACCCCTGTACTCCTGGGACAGTAAGCAAATTGATATAGGTTATACATGTGCACTCATGCAAAACATAATTCCATATTAGTCATATTGTAAAAGAAGACACAGACCAAAAAATAAACCATGAAAAAACAAAATGAAAATAGTATGCCTTGATCTGCATTCAAACTCCATAGTTCTTTCTCTGGATGCGGATGGCATTTTTCATGTTGAATCATTTGGAATTGTCTTGAATCATAGCATTGCTGAGAAGAGCTACGTCTTCTTTCTTCTTCTTTTTTTTTTTAAATTAAAAAAAAATTTTTTTGGTGAGGCAATTGGGGTTAAGTGACTTGCCCAGGGTCACACAGCTAGTAAGTGTTAAGTGTCTGAGACCGGATTTGAAATCAGGTACTCCTGAATCCAAGACCAGTGCTTTATCCACTGTGCCATCTAGCTGCCCCCTTTCTTCTTATTCTTAATTTTACTACCCTAGAGGTTAGAGGATAAAGCAGATCTAGGAGACTTGTGTCACTGTGATGGGACCCTGGGTGACTTTTAAGATACATAACAGGCTGTTGGAAGATGATGTTGGAGCAGGCTTCATAACCGTTGCATTGGGAAAAATGTTTGCCCCACTTCTATCCATTCTTGTTTCCTTGGATGAAATACCTCTTTACCAAGTATTGGGTTTGACTCTGAGCTTCAACATTAAAGTTGAAATCTGGTTGAACTGTCGCATGTGAGCTGTTTGCACTGAGGAGAGATGAATACTGCCTGATAAACTGTCTTTATTCTAGGGCCTAGAGACAATAGTTCCCTCTTTTAGATGATGCCCCAAGTCCATTAAGCAAGGTTGGATACTATACATCAGAATCATCATATGGGGGAAGCACAGGATGAAAATTCACATGATCGGTTGCCTGGGCACAATGGGGCAAATCTTTAGACTTCTATTTAAGGCAGTTTGAAGTTCATTCATCATTTCAACCTATCACAAATCAATTTATGGGCCCTTTTAGAATGATTGCTGCCCATCTATAGTGTTCTAGATATGAGCTGAACACCAAAAAAATTGTCTTTTAAAACTTTTCCACTAAATAAAATGCTTTTAACAAGACACTGAAGTAAATAACTTAGAAACTTGAAAAAGGATGGTAGATTTTATTTAGAGCCAGAAGGAGCATGAGAAATCATTGAGGCTGTCCCCCTTCTTATTTACAGATAAGGAAATTGAGACATTGCTCAAAGTCACATAAGTGACTTAGGTAGAATCAGAGCCCAAGTCTTCTTGACTCTAGGTTCAGTATTCTATTCACAATGACATCTTGCCTCTCAGAGGGAGTCTCACCCATGATAAAAATATCAACTTTGTAAACAAAATCTAAGGATTGGCTAAGTATGAATGTCTTGATATATTAAAAAAAGAAACTTTGTATTTAAGTCTTTGTTTGGCCTAAGGCTGTGTCTCTGTGATTTTGACTGTTCTCAGGATCCAAGCAGGGCCAGGTCTAGTTAGTATTTGGATGGAGAACCACTTGAGGATACCAGGCTAACAACTGAAGTAGGTTATAAATGTGGTTTTCTACTAAGTCAAATGTGGGTATAGTCATATGCTCTTGCTTGATTTCGTGTGGGAAAATGCCAATGTTATTAATGGTATATAGTGTGTATCTAGCCTCGTTTCAAGCATCTGATAACCTTCTTGGTGAGCACTGGATAAGTGGTAATTCTGGAGATTTCACACTGGCAACCTAATGTATTTTGACTAGGGATTATGCCATTATACACAATTTAACTCCTTTCAGGACTCCATTTTGTCAGTGTTTACCTGAAAGAGATGAAAAGCATTTTGCTAACATATATTAATTTTTGCTTAAGTGTCAGAAACTTTATTATAAATTCCCTCAAACATTTTGTATTGTACTAATTATCTGTTAAGTGCAGGAATAGCTCGATACTGTATGTCACTACTCAGTAGGTGTCACATTCTTCCCAAAGTAACTTTGAGATGACCAAATAACATCCCTATATTAGGGTCTACTATAAATATCAAGGGAGTATCACGTACAGTGGTTTTGAACAAAGCAGAAGGCCTAGTTAAAAAAAAAAAGTCCTACAGTATTGATATTTCATAGTATCTGTTTACACATTTGGAATAGGAGAAATTTTGGATTGTTCTTTTATTTTATTATTGTAAATAGAATGTGTGAAGGCTGAGGTAGTTTTTCCATTATTGCTGAGATCAATGATTAAAAGTCAGTAGCCATTACATTGGTAGAGGTCATTGGGAATAGTAGTTATATCCCAGAAAATAAATTCGGTGACAACAGAACCTATGACTAGGGGAGGAAATGAAATTTGGATCTAACTTCTAAAAATAAAGGATTTTTTTGGGGGGGTGGTGGCAGAGAGAAACATATTATAGAGGGAATGGAGAGTATGTTGCAATTACAGAGAAACCAATAGCATAAACTGAAATAGAACACTAGTTGGTGAAGCATGTACCTTCCAGACACATCGCTTCTTCATAGAGGCTGGTGTTTTCATTTTCAGAATGTAGCCGATTGTCTTTCTTATAGCTTGCATAGAAAGGTCAGGCAGTATGTGTTGGTAGGCAGTGTTAGGTACAACATAAATAACCCCTCTCCATATATTTTCCAATAGTAGATTTCTTATAGTTCCGTATTATTGCATCTATCATTATTCTTTATTTATAAGCTCCTGAAAGACAGATTTCTTTTGGAACACCTCCCAGAGCCCTAGGTGAACAATAATAAACATAGATTGATTTACAGTCCTCAAGGTGGCACTGTTGCTGGTTGTGTTATCTATAGGAATGCTTGTCAAGAGAGAAGTCAGAGGAGGAACTCAAAGAAACAATAGGAGACTATGAATTAAGTTCTATTCTTTTTACATTAAAAGATACTTTGCCCAGTAACAACTTGATTAAAATTTAAAATTCTATTTAAAATGGTGTTTTCCTTGTGCTTTTGTAGAGAAGGGGCTCATGGCAGTTACAAAAGAGTCTGGCAGAGTAGAAGCATTTTTTCTAATTAGTTTTGCTAGTGTCTCAGTCTCTTCCTGAAGCCATTGCTATTATTTCAGATCTGACATTTTTTCAAAGTAAATTTTTTTTTTCAGGGATACCACTTAAGGCTTACAAATTTTCCTCATGTTTTAAGCTGAAGTCTTGGAGACTAAAAAAGAAAATTACTCAGCTCCCCTTCTTCTCATCTACTCCCCCCTTTACCCCATTCCTGGACATCTTTCCTGAAAGGAATATAAGTGAAAAAATGAGCTGTCAGTAAGCTTGAGATTTTAGCTCTCCTCATAATGATGCATCATTTATCATGATAGGTTGTTAACTTCACTTGAAGATGCTGCTGCTGGTGGGATTTCTTTCTCTTTGTACTCAGAGAGCTGAAAGACAAACTTGCAACTAGAAGTTTCTTCTACATTGATTTTATACAAAGTTTCCAGTGCTTTGGTTGATGACAGCTGCTACTTCCTGAAAGTCTTGATGCTCTCTGTAGATAGTTTTATGGTTCCATGTTCTCTTGGTTCTGATTGAAGCCAGCCATCTTCAGGAGTCTCCTGCCACTATGTCCGTTACCACTGTTATCAGTTGGCAAGGTTGTAACTGGTTTTCTTTTTTTTTTTAAATTGACCTTTTTTAATATCACCATCATTCCAAAATGAATCTCTCCTTCACTCTAGAGAGTTATCCCTTTTAACAAAAAATAAAGAGAGAAAAAAAAGTTCAGCAAAATTAACCAACATATCAACTGAGTCTGACAGTCTACATTAGGAGTGCTAAACCTTGAACTTTGGTGGGAAAAAATTAAATATTTTTCCCTCTAACTTCTAAATTAAATTTAACATGTCCTACAATGATCAATTTAGGCAATAAACCATTATTCTGGAAAAAAGTCCATTGGGCTCACTAGACTGCCAAAGAGGTCCATGACAAAGTGTAAAAAACTTTTGGTCTATGTAATGTCCCTCATCTCTGCAGTGAAAAGAGGAAGATACATTTTCTCATCTTTTCTTCTGGTGATTATCATTATACCGTGTTCAATTTCATTTTTTTCTTTTAATTTACATTTTTGTAGTCATTATTATGTATGTTGTTTTCCTGGTTTTGCTTATATTGTTTTGTATCAGTTTGTAGAAATCTTCCCATGCTTCTTTGTATTCTTCATGTTTCTTATGACACTGCAGTATTCTATTATATAAATGTACTACAATTTATCTAGCTTTCCTCCAACAGATGGGCATCTACTTTGTTTTTAGTTTTTTGCAATTCAGCTGTATCCCTATTAGTGTGAATAACAAATTGCAGGAAGTAGTCACATTATTTAAATGTTCAGTATTTGAAATTACAATTATATGCAAAATATGGTAATTGGTACCAGCCCATTGCAAATTCAAATTATGTGACCCCTACACAGGACTCATATTTTGCACTAATTGAGAATTAACTGTACAAAAGGTGTTATAGTGAGTATTGTGATGAATATAAGCCCTTTCTATCTTTGACCTCATTGGGGCATATGCCCAGCAGTGAGACCCAGCAGTGGGTCAAAATGCATGTTCATTGACACTAGTTTTCAACGCTGACAAGTTATTGCAATTTCATTGCATAAGGGTATAGATTTGATGTATTTCTTTAGTATATGATCACTTTCTTTTAGATCACCATGCAGTAGTTGTTTAATTCTTAATAATAAAATAATATCTATCATTTATATCATGCTTGCTATGTGCCAGGCACCATGCTAAACACTTTACAACCATTATCTCAATTGATCCTCACAACAACCCTGGGAAGTAGGTGCTATTATTGTCCCTGTTTTAAAGAGGAGTAAACTGAGGCAAATAGAGGTTAAATGACTTAGGTTCACACAGCTAGTGTCTAAGGCTAGATATGAACTCAGGTCTTCCTGACTCCAGACCCAGAACTCTATCCTCTGTGCCACTTAGTTGTCCACCATCATCAACAGAACTTATTTAGCACCTTGAGAACATGCAGTCAGCCACTGTACAATATGGTAAGTTTTATTCCTTTCTGGTGATTGTCTCTTTACAAATGATGGAATCCTTTCAAATCCGGTCTCAGACATTTTACACTAGCTGTGTGACCCTGGGCAAGTCACTTAACCCTTATTGCCCTGCCAAAAAAAAAACCACAACACAAAACAAAACAAAAAACCCCCCAAACCAAAACCAAAACCAAAAAAACCCAAACAAACAAATGTTGGAACCTTGAATGGTTCCAGACTCATAGCACACCAAAGCATAATTATCAGAGCCTTAGTCTTGCTCATTTGATATTACATGGAATGCTAGAGATGAAGCTTACCTACAAACTGAAATACTTCAAGATTTCACTGGATCTTTGACCTAAATGGCATGGGTACTTCCTCTAATGATAAGACACACATCTGCTTAATGTATGTGACTCTCCTTTGTCTGTGCCTTTCCATAACTCCTCCATTGGCTTCTTTTAAAAAAATGTTTATTTATTCTGAAAAGTGTGATAGAAAAAGAGTACTGCACCTGAAATTGCAGATACATTATGTACAACTTGCTATTCCTTTCAAATATACAATAAAGTTATCATATAACTTTCTTTTTTCCCTTCCTTTCCCTCCCTGCCAAACTTTGAGATGGCTACCACTAGACACAAATCTGTATATGTGTGTGTATACAAATACACAAATGTTATGTCATTTTTTTCTGGATTCAAAGAGCATCTTATTTCATATGATCTTTTCAGTAAATTTGGATATTTATAATAGTCTGACCTGGTTGCTCAAAGTCATTCTTAAAACAATACTGTCGCTACTGTCTGCAATGTTCTCTTGATTCCACTCATTACTCTCTTTATTATTTCATGTAGGTTTCTCCATGTTTTTCTAAAATCATTCATTGAGCTCATCATCATTGGTTTCTACTCAGTTTTCGAGGGGCTGTTCTCTAGGTCTTGGTATTGTGTTGATGCCCATGTAGCACATGGGTTGTCAATCACTCTTCCTATATGACCCTATATGATATTTTTCCTTTCCAGTCTTATTTCTCTGAGGATATCTTTTACATATTTGTTTTTGTATATTATTTTGTCAATGGTGAAATGCTATATCTTAAAGGATTTTAAGGACAGCATTTGTCTTTCCACTGATCTTTGGGTGACTTGAGATTTTGATTCTTCAGAGACTGGTAATGCATGATTTTTAGCCAAACAGCATCATTGGAAGAATATTCTTCTGAAAAAAATGGCTTTTATTTCAAGGAGAAACTTGGGGTCACAAAAACACTCCCCACTTGTTTTCTGTGAATCCAAACATTGGGAAAGATCTCACCAGCTGCAGTATGAGGAATTTCTTTTCAATTTGGGCTCTTCACTGGACATCCTTTATGCCAAACACTTTTGCTGAACATTTCTCTTTTTCATGTTTCCCTTAGCATCACAAGCAGAGGTTTATTATTGGCCACTTCCTTCAGAATTGGAAGTTGAAAATACTAAAATCACGTTCAGTCTTATGACCATAGGATTAATCACACTGTTACCTTTGGTCTGAATCATGGTGCCCTTTGGATGTCAAATTTGTTCCACGAATATGTAAAAATCTACACAGTGGCATCTGTGGACAATTCATACAATCTCTCTTTGCCTCATTTTCTTCATCTGTAAAATGGGGATAATGTCATCTACCTTACAGGGTTGTTAGGATTCATATGCAATAATGTGTTAAAGAGCTTTGTAAACTTTTAAGTTCCTATGTTGTTGCTGTTGTTGTTGTTGTTGGGTTGTTTTTCAGTTGTGTCTGACTTTTTTTTTTTTTTTGCAGGCAATGGGGGTTAAGTGACTTGCCCAGAGTCACACAGCTAGTAAGTGTCAAGTGTCTGGGGCCAGATTTGAACTCAGGTACTCCTGAATCTAGGGCCGGTGCTTTAACCACTGCGCCATCTAGCTGCCCCCTGTGTCTGACTTTTTGATACCTCATTTGGGGCTTTTTTTGGAAAGATATTGGAGTGGTTTGCCATTTTCTTCTCCAGATCATTTTACAAATGGGGAAACTAAGGCAAAGAGGGTTAATTTACTTGTTTAGGTTCACACAGTTAGTAAGTATCCAAGGCCAGATTTGAACTCAGGGAGAGATGAGTCTTCCTGACCCTAGTCCTGGTATGCTATCTACTGCATCACCTGTTTGGTGTATTTAAGTACTACATAAATGTTGATTAGTATGATTTTATTATTAATGAATATGATTTATCTATTTCTTCATCTTTTATTTGCCACATGCATATAATTCTGATCTGTGAAACTAATGAAAATTTTGACTTAAGGTGTATCAATACATTCATAGTGGAATTAGATGTGACCAGAAGATCATGTTTCACATAGCAAAGGCATAGTAAGGTCCTTGGAGTGTTAGGTCCCAAATTTTCTCACACCCATTGTGGATGCACAGGTATATCTAATATATTAGGTTTTGTCACCTGGAAGGTGATGAATGCCTTCTGTTTTTCATAAAATTTGTGCCAAGATGTATAGACATTTTGATCTTGGATATATTTTCTTATATTTGAATACAAATAACTCTTGCTTAAAAGGACTAATGTAATATCTTTACTGTGTAGTTTAACTTTCAGATATGATACATACTTACACACAGAGACAATTTGGGTTATGGTTTTTTTGGGCGGGTCAATGAGGGTTAAGTGACTTGCTCAGGGTCACACATGTAGTAAGTGTCAACTGTCTGAGGCCAGATTTGAACTCAGGTCTTCCTGAATCCAGGGCTGGTGCTTTATCTACTGCGGAGCTATGTTTCTATTAGAATAGAACTCTGGTTGAATCTAATTTAGAGGCACTGTTCTAGAATTATGGTAGATAGAACATTTTTAGGGAGGATGTTGATAAGCAGAAGAGTACACTGAGGAAAGAAACCAGCATGGCTAAGGCCCTCAAGATTAAGGCAATATGAATATTGGCCAAAAGAGCTAGGGATATTTATCCTGAAGGAGAGAAGAGTTGGGCAGAAACACATTAACTGCCTTCAAATATTTAAAGGATTATCACGCAGAAGAAAAATTTCACTTATTCTTCATGATTCGACTGGGCAGACCTAATAGTCCTGGGTGGAAGGTTCAGAAAGGCAGTTTTAGTCTTGATGTAAGGAAAAACTTAACAACTTGAGCTGTCCAGAAGAGGAATGGGCTGATTAGGGAGGAAGGGGATTCTTCCTCACAGGAATTGTTCAAGAGGCTGGGTGAACTTCATTTTGGGATGTGGTAAAGGGGATTCTTTTTTTTTTTTTTTTTGAGTTCATCTAGATGGCTTCTAAGGTCCCTTTTAGCTCTGACATGAGTGCTGGTCATGGAATGAGAAACTTCAGATTCAAACCACAGCCCTACAACATACTACCTGTATGACTTTCGACAAATAAGTTAACTCCCTGGGCTTTAGTCCTTTAACTGTAAAATTAATTTGGATTACATGGCCTTTGAAGTCCTTTCCAGCTCAAAATCCATGATACTTTTCTCCGATAATCCAGTATTCTCCCAATGCTTTACTATCCTTAGCATAAAGGGAATTTTCATAATATACTGGGAAAAGGAAAAAAAATGCACTTGCAAAACACTTTTAGTTTAATTTGCATTATTGACATTTTCTCCATCACTTTCTTAAGTCTAGACAATCAGTAAAACATTAAACCAAACCCTGATTTGTAGCTTTGCTGATTTCTGAGGTGGAAATGCTCACACTGAAAGTTTGATAATTGTTTTCCAGCCCACCCCAGGGGCTGGATGGGGGGAGAATATGAGAGTAAGGGAGGGGTGCAGCATAACTTCCAAGGTAACAAGCATGCTATAAGATGACATATGTATCTTTAAATGTCTGACGACAGTTTTCTTCTGCTTCTCTTTGGATTTATTAAAACACCGACTTCCAAAAATATGTTAAGCAGGAAAACCATATTCTACTTGTTCCTCCATAAATTCAAATTTGTTAGGCACAATGAATGTGTGGGTGGGTGCTGGTATGTGTGAATTTCTATTGTGTAGCTCCCCAAGTAAATACTATGCCTTCCCAAGTTACAAAAGTCTTAGTTTATTCCACCTGTTTTCCCGTGGTATAATCCAGTCTAATTTATTGTCTTGTTCAGATCCCAGTCTGTGTCCCTGATTTTGCTAGATTTCTATTTAGAAAAGGCAAACATTCAATAATAGGCTTAATTCATGAAAGAGCATCTGTAGATAATTTCAGTGTTCCCCGGAGAAACAAGCATAACTTTCACTGTGGGACCACGAATGCCTCTTGGGCAAGGAATTAATTTTCAACCCTGTAATGAAGAGGGTGTGTTTGTGCCTGTGTCTGGTATATGCAGCTCTTTTGTTAACTGGGCAAATTTCACCGCAGTGTCTGTCTGCAGCATAAATGCACTCACTAGTATTTTCTGCAGTCAAACTACATTTCCATTCAGTATGTAGATTTAAGGGATTTTTTGTCAATGTTGCAATAATAGGGCAAACCGAACATCTTTATTTCTCTTCTGAGTGAGTTTTATTATTGGGACACTTGAGCAGTATTTGGGCATGAAAAGTATATTGCCTCTTTGTTTATCGGTAAGGTTAAATCTGGAGGTCTGTGCTTTAAATTGAATTGTTTTGTCCATTAAGATTCTTCCTATTCTTTTCTGTAGAGTGATCTTAAGAATAAGAGATAAGAATACTATGAAATGAGATGATGAAACAGTTGGGAAAATATCTCACCCTTATGAAAGATTTGTTTACTTCTGCAGTTTGGGCAAATGAAGTGAAAACCTTGTCAATTTAAGTTGAAAGATGCTGATAAAATTGAGGTTTGCCATTTTTTTCTTTGGGTGAATTTTGTAACACATTGGGGAGACAGTGGTAGATGGGGGGTTGTCTTTAGAATTAGGAAGGCCTGGGTTCAAATCCTCCTTCTGACATATAAAGACTAGGCAGCCATGGGAAATAAGGCCTTTACATCATCAGTGTCCCTAGGCAATCTCTAAGACCCCAAATTATAGACTCATTCTTAGCTCCAAGGACCATATGCAGGATTTCCCACAGTCTAAAAATTAGTTTTATACAGAAAAATGTCCCATTAGTACTTTAAATATGATCAAAGTTAAAAGCAAACTTGGAGTTTAAGTTATTTTACTCATAAGATAAAACACTGCACTCTATAGTATTTTTTTATTTGAGGGATTAACCATAGAAATGGTTTTCGGTGCCTGGCTACCACTGGACAAAGGTAGCATCACTTAGGGGACAGAACCTTGGATGTAGAGTCAGATGATATGAATTTGAGGTTCTGGCTCTGTTATTTGTTAGCTGCTTCAATCTGAACAAGTCACTTACTATCCCTAAACCTCATTTATAAAATTGGGGATGATAATACACCCTCTAATGATCTCAAAGGGTTATTGCAAGAAAAGTGTTATATAAACTCTAGTGCTATATAAAAGTGAGTTATTGCTGCTGTTAGTTCCAATGAGCCCACATTTGATGATGACTTAAATGTGTTTTTTTATTGAAACTTGCATTTCCTTCAGTGCTGAGCTCATTGCTTTGTGCACCATAGGTATTTAATATAGTTGTTGAATAATAAATAACGTAGTAACAAAATGACTATCAGTAATGCAATGCTTTACGGATCTGTGATTTTTTTCTCTTTTAAATTAAATTTTTTTTCCATTTAACAATTATTTTATTTTTTATCTATTTTATTTTTATTTTTTTGAACATTTATTTTCTCCCCCCCCCCCAACTCCTCCACTGGGGAAAACAAAAACAAATACACAAATGCAAAAAAGGAAGCAAATGTGCTTAATCAAACGAAATACTTTCTCTTCCTTAGCATGTCCAAAAATGTGGGTCTTGTTCTACATATTTAATTCATTACTTCTCTGTCAGGAGATAGGTAGTATGTTTCATCATTAGTCTTTTTTATGTTCAAATTCAGTTTTATTCAAGTTAATTTTTCTCCATCATTAGTCTTAATTATGGTTGGTCATTGAATTGATCAGATAACAGTTTAAGATCAGATCTTAAATCTTTCAAAGGTTTTTTTTTTTTTACAGTGCTGTTATTTTATAAATTGCTTTCATGGTTCTGCTTCCTTTGCTCTGCATCTATTCACACATCTTCCTAAGTTTCTCTGAAGCCATCCTCTTCATTATTTCTTATGCCACACACACATTCATATACTGTAATTTATTTAACTATTCTCCTAAGGTTTCTTAAATGTGTGCATTCCTTTCTACAGAACATAATCCTTATTATGTTCTCTGTTATTGCACAGATGTTTTTCAAGAGCTGCTGTGGCCAGCCTGGTGATAAACTTCTCTGACTTTAGCTAGACTGGTCCTCAAATAGCTAATATATAATCTGTCACTAGGCACATGTTTGAAGTGTTTCCAGTTGACAGGTCTGCTGTTACAACATTTGATGACTTAGGTTTACCTTCATATCACAATGAGGCACTGGTTATAACTAGGATTTTCGTAGAATTTTAACAAGTTAGAATTTTGGAATTGAACTATTGGAGAATGAAGCTATATTAGTCATGCTTTAAGAGCTCTATGTAGACATGGTATAGAGTAAACAGCATTAGATTTGCCCTCAGAAGACTTGGGTCCAAGTTCTGCATGTTTTACTTAAACATTGGTGAGCCTCAGTTTCTTCATTTGTAAAATGCGAATAATCAATACCTGCCCTGTTTAAACCAAAGGGTTGTTGTGAGGATCAAACAAAAACAATGGTGAAAGTAAGAGGGATTTGTAAACTCTAGAGGATTATGCCAGTGTAAGACTATAAATATTTTTAGGTTTGTACTTCAGATATTTATGGTGACCAGGTAACTCTAGAATAGATCTGTAGGCTTGGAATCAAGAAGAATCATCTTCCTGAATCCAAATGTGGCCTCAGACACTTACTAGCTGTGTGACCCTGGGCAAGTCACTTAACCCTGTTTGCCTCTGTTTCCTCATCTGTAAAATGAGCTGGAGAAGGAAATGGCTAACCCCTCTAGTACCCTTGACCCCAAATGGGATCATGAAGACCTGATATGACTGAAATGACTCAATAACAACAACATTTCAGATATTTATATTTTCTTGGCATGAAGACAAAGATCCACAACTAGACAGCATTCTCAGGAGGGCAAATTATGGGTCAAGGGGATCGCATTCACTTTTTCTTGCTGCTGTCCCCAGTTTCCTCCTCTCCTCACACTTTCATTGTGAAAAGCCCTTCAGTCTTTGGCAGCATTTCCTGCTACAAATAGCACCCTTTGGTGACTCCTAAATCTACAGAATGTTCAGTTTCATATTGTATCTATCAGTCATTCAATAGCACTTCTGAATTCTCACTATGTGCAGAATCCCAAATTAATGCAAATAACGAATGCCTCCAAGGGGATCGTGTTCCTCAAATTCATGCAGCATATTTGCAGTGGGCTAGAATAAACTGACATATTTTATATAATCATAACTTCCAAACCATGTGAATTCAAATACACACAACCATTTCAGAGGATTCATTGTTAACAGTAATTGGGATGTAGCCGTATAACAAATGCTATAAGACGACAGAAAGGCGTAAGTATTTGGTTTTAAACTGTGTAGAATCTAGTTGAGATCAATATGTCTTTATGAAACTAAGAACAATTTTAAAACCATAGGTGGTGAAGTGGTTAGAGCACTGGCCCTAGAGTCAGGAGGACCTCAGTTCAGATTCTGCCTCAGACACTGACTAGTTGTGTGACACTGGGCAAGTCACTTGACCCTGATTCCTCTGCCCCCCCCCAAATATAAAAACAAGAAAAATAAATTCAAATTTCTGTAGTCTAAATTCCTTTTTTTTACAGGGCAATGACGGTTAAGTGACTTGCCCAGGGTCACACAGCTAGTAAGTATCAAGTGTCTGAAGCCGTATTTGAACTCATGTTCTCCTGAATCCAGGGCCAGTGCTCTATCCACTGTGCCACCTAGCTGTCCCCCTAACTTCCTTTCTAAAGCTAGTTCTCTAAAGGAAGGGATAAGGGAAGAGAATAAGCATTTATTAAATGCTTATACTATATGCCAGATGCCAGGCACTGTGCTAAGCATTTTGCAAATATCTCATTTGATCCTCACAATGATCCTATACGATGGATGCTATTATGAGTCCTATTTTACAGTTGAGGAGACTGAGGCAAATAAAATTTAAGTGACTAGTCCAGATACTTCTAGTGGGTATCTGAAGCTGGATTGGAACTCAGGTCTTCCTAGTTCCAGGCCCAATGACTGGAATCCACTGTAGCACCTAGCTTTGCATACCTGAAGCTAGTTACCATTTTGGTTAAAATATGAGCCACATTTTTTTTTAAGTGAGGCAATTGGAGTTAAGTGACTTGCCCAGGGCCACACAGCTAGGAAGTGTTAAGTGTCTGAGGTCGGATTTGAACTCAGGTCCTCCTGACTCCAGGGCCGGTGCTCTATCCACTGTGCCATCTAGCTGCCATATGAGCCACATTTTGATTTGATAGTTGGAAAAATAAATTCTGAACAAGGAGAAACTATATGTGTGAATGAGAGTTGCTTTTGATTTTTAACCAAGGCTAAGTAGGTAGACAGTGTTTATTACACTTCAGATGAAGACATGTTGATCAATTAATTATTGTGTACAATGAAGGATTGGCTAATTCTATGCCATTATTGATGAGGAAGGGACTCCTTTTCCTTCAGGAATTATCTGGATGGGGAAGAGAACTTTAAGCTCTAAAGAGTAGGGGCCTCTGTTTGAACTCTATCATCCCTTCTATTTACACCAGTGAATGGAAGCATGATATAAACTCAGCTGTCCCTGTATCACATTTTGCCTGTATTAGGGAACCAGCATGATGTATTCAATGCAGACAGCAGAAGTCGTTTCATTATGACTTTAAGAAATTCTTTACTTTTTTCAACTCTACATTTCCCTTTCATTTTTACTTGATCCCACAACTGAAACCAACTGGCTGCCACCAGGATTTGTCTTGATTTAATTTATATGTGGACTTGAGATTTCATCTAGGGTAATGATTAACATAAAAGCTTTCTGGGTAGAAAAGCTAATCAAGCAGGGGACTTGTGTGATTGTGACAACAGTCTTCTTTCCAAAAGTGTCTGTCATCCTTATTTCTCTCTTTCCTCGGCCCCACAATTTTCTTTCAAAGGTCACTTCTCCCATCATGTGCAATATAGACCCTAAAAATGTTGGCAGCAAAATTGATAGTGTTAGACATTTTTCAAAACACCAAATGACTGCAATCAGTGTGTGTGTGTGTGTGTGTGTGTGTGTGTGTGTATGTGAGCACATTTGTGTAATGGTGCTGCATCCTGATGGACAGCAATGCCAGAAAATTATTTGGGAACATTTGGGCATATTAACAAATTCATATTTTAAAATTTTCTTTGTGGTTACAAGCATGCTTGAAATGAATTCATGCCCACATCATTATGCCTTGCAAATCACTGCTTTTTCCTGAGAGGTTTGTAATATTTCTTCTAAAAAGAAGTTTGAGTACATCATTGTTTGGACTTAGAAATGTTTCTTTAATATGAACTGGTGTGTTCTATTTTCACAGGCTTTATCAGTATGATAAAAAACCAGTATGAACTAGCATGCCTTGACATAATAAAAACCTACGTTGTCCTCTTGCCCCCCCCCCCCTCTCTCTCCCTCCCTCCTTCCCTCCCTCCCTCCTTCTCCCTCTCCTATCTACCTACCTATTTATCTATCTATCTATATCTATCATTTATCATCTACCTATCTATTCATTTATCTATTTTTTGTTTTGCTTTTAGCAAAGTATTATCCTATTATAACTTGGTATACCTTCACTGAAGTCTACCCTGATATTCCATCTTGATGTGCAGGAGTCTTTTGGCTCTCAAAGCCTTTATTGGTGCCTAGCATAATAAATGTTTATTGATTTATTGAAATTCAGGCTCTGGTAGTTAGAAGTCTTCTCTTGTATACACTGTGATAGGCTGTATGTTTATTGTATAAGAACTCAACTAGCTCCATTAGGAGAACTCTGCTCATCCCTAAGTTGGCCACAGCCTGATGATTTTTTTTTCAGTTACAGCAACTCTGGAAGACTGTCTACCAAATTGTAAAGGGTCCGTGATCTGTATTAGTGGAGGGATTATCTACTCCCTAGAAATTATAGCTTCATTAACTTAGAGGCATAAGCAGTATTTTTTAGTGGGAAAAAAGGACCAATGGTCCCTGTTAACAACTGATTAATGTGAACATTTGATCATAGGTTGTTTTACTGCACTGCTGAGATTCATTGTTTTTTACTTAAGCATTTTTATTCCTTTTCTAAGAATATCCAAAAGAGCTCCCTCAAGCAATCACCAGGGAAGTGCTCTTTGGTAGGGGATACATCATAACTTTTTTATATGTTCAAAAATATTAAAGTTGGAAGACCATGTAGGAATGCTTTCAGCAACACTATAGATGGATGTTCACCCACCATTTGCTTCACCATGTCCAGCCATGATAATGTGGCATTTTTTTGTACAGTAGTCTATTTATTGACAAATCAAATTAATTTGTAGTTCTTCCTTACAGTGAACCTAAATCTTCATCCTTTTCATTGATCTCTTCTGCATTTGGATTTGATATGATACAAGTGCACTGAGTTTGGAGTAAGAAAACCTGGATTTAGGTCCTATCTTGACCACTTGCTATCTCTGCAGTTTTCTGCAATCCACTTAACCCTACCTGCTCTTAGTTTCATCATCTGCAAAATTAGAGGATTAGATTCTATTACCCCTGAGGTCCCTTCCATACCTAAATCTACAGCCCCATCACCTCTATGTACTCTATACATCAACCTAGCAAATATATGAACAAAGCTATCATATCTCACCTTAGTCTTCACTTACCTAAATTTCACTGGTCTTTGAACTATTTCTTCAACTGTTCTGAATGTGGTTTCTAGCACTTTTCCTAATAGCAGTTGTACGTCCATGTTTTCACTCTCATCTGTTGTCATCCTTTTAAAAATATGACACCCAAATTGAACACAGTAATCTAGATGTGGTCTGACTAGTGTATAGTATAGAGGGTAGCAATTTTTTCCTTTTATATGGATGTGGTCTAAGATTGCATTGCTTTTTTTTTTTCAAGCCAATACTAAGTTGATACTGGGGGAAAATGTATGTATTTTCTGTACCAATGCGCTTCCAGTGATGCTATAGGACTCTGAATGAAAAAATGTTTGAAGAATTAAAATTGTGATGTCACAAAGAATCTGCTGGTTACAAGAAGGTTGCTGCATATTATTCATGATGGTTTGTTCAACAAATGGAATTGAATATATTGTTCAGGAAATGTATGATCAGAAAAGGAGGTGGGCTAGTCATATAGTGAAAATGAGGCAATGGGGGCAGCTAAGTGGCGCAGTGGATAGAGCACTGGCCCTGGAGTCAGGAGGACTTAAGTTCAAATCCAGCCTCAGATACTTGACACTTATTAGCTTTGTGACCTTGGGCAGGTCACTTAACCCTCACTGCCCAACCAAAAAACCAAAAAACCAAATGAAAATGAGGCAATGCTAGATAGAAGGACTGAATGATATAATGGAACTCATGGAACATTAAAAGAATTAGAGGGGGGCAGCTAGATGGCGCAGTGGATAAAGCACCGGCCCTGGATTCAGGAGTACCTGAGTTCAAATCTGACCTCAGACACTTGACACTTGCTAGCTGTGTGACCCTGGGCAAGTCACTTAACCCCCATTGCCTCGCAAAAATAAAACCAAAAAAACAAAACAAAAGATCTAGAGGAAGACCTCTTATATACTGTGTAGACCCTTTGTAGGAAGACATGAATAAGAATTACAGAAGATGGGAACATTTGGATGGATTGTGATCTGTACTGATGGTTCTGAAGTATGTTACATTATTAGTGGGCAGCTAAGTGGCACAATAGATAGAGCACTAACCCTGGAGTCAGGAGGACCTGAGTTCAAATGTGACCTTAGATACTTACTGTGTATTCCTGAGCAAGTCACTTAACCTTAATTGCCTTAAACATCTGGGGCCTTCCCCAGGCGGTCTGATAGTATATCTTGCCACTGGACTCAGATAGCTCTGGAAGAGAGAGTGAGGCTAGTGACTTTGCACAGCTCTTCCTCACTTAAATACAATTCATTGCAAGTCATGACATTTCTCATGGTCCTCTTTGAGAACAAAGGATCTACAACAACAACAAACAACAACAACAGCAATAACATCTTTTTTTAGTTCAACTAAAACCTTGAATATTTTTCATATGAAATTCTCTGTAACCAACTTTTACCTGAAGTATACTTGTATAATTACTTTTGGAAAAAGATCTAAGGGCAGTATTTCACTTTTGTCTCTGATAAACTTTATTTCCCCTCACCCCAGCCTGTAGAGATCCTTTAAATTATGATCCTGTCATCAAATGCATTGATTAACCATCCAACTTTGTTTCCTCTGCCAATTTTGATAAATTCATCTTTGATCTCTTTATCCAAGTAATTGATAAAAATGTTATATAGGACAAGACAAGGGTAAACTCCTACAGTATACCTAAAGACCCATCTTTAGGCTTATGTCAATCCATCAATAAACACTCTTTGTACATAATTGTTCAGTTAACTATGCAATCACTTCACTTTTCTTCATCTTGTCCACAAGGACAACAGAAGTTACAATGTCAAGTTCCTGACTAAAATGCAGTTACCTTAGAACTATCCCCTCCTAGTCTGGTAATTCTATCAAAACAAGCAACGAGACAACAAATAGACATAAAAAGATTTTTCAGCACTTTTATAGCATCCCAGTCTCATTATTGATGATAGTGGAAGTAGCTTAGGATGGAGTTCTGAAGGCAGGTTTTGGTATTGCTGGTTATGACTGATTTCCATGACCAATACAGTTGCAAGATGCTATGTGAAAAGGCCATTCTTACACACCAGTGTCTTCCCAATCCATTCCACTTGGTAGTGGTCAGTCCTAGATACGTTGTTCAATTGTAATGTAATTGCCAAACTCATTTGTCCAACTTTTTAATAGTTTTCATCTCTCATAAATGCCAAAATACTGAATATAATTTTCATAGTCTATTGCAGTTGTTTTTGTGAGGTACTTTATAAGTACTAATACTTAAAAAGATAATATGCCTTTTCCAAAATCTTTTGTGAAAAGTTCAACCTCTCCAAATAAAGGATGTAATTCTTTATGAGGGAAAGTGAAACAGTGACAAATAATGAATAGAGTTATAGGCAAAGAATTAAAAATTAAGTGCAGACTAAAGGTTTTTTATGGGGGGGCTGATGGGGCTAGAGAAGAACCATTGGCAAATTAATGAATTATGTTTTTCTATTTTAAAATATACTTCCTTTGCCCCAATGTTGAATAAGAACTTGTACCTGACTTGATCTGGAGCTGTAAGTAAATCAACTTTACATATATTTTTACAAATGCAATTGAATTTCACAACATTCAGCCAAACTCAGCAAGTAGTTTTATGTGCTACCAATCCATTCAATACAGAAGACCTTACATAAATAAATACTTAGTCTTGAAAATAGAAAAGAAAAAAGAAGCATTTCAACTATTCATTCAACACAGTTATCAGGAATTTAATTTGCATAAAACAATTTCCTAACTTGTAGGTGATACAAATGAAATAGATATTTCTGTCCTCAAGAAGCTTGAAATTTATTTGAGTAGATAAAATTTATATAACTGAAATAGCCAGAGAACAAAAGCAATCATGTGATAAAGTGTTATAAAGTATAAATCCTATGCTTAGGGAAGACGAGATAAGTGAGTGCTCAGTGAAGAAGATGAAATAAAAGACAGAGATGCGTAGATCTGACGAAGGACATTCCAAGAAACTAACACTATGAGTAAAGACCCGGAATGGAGTAATATGAATGTGTGTAATGCCAAGGAGACAGGTTTATTGGGAGAAATAAGACCTTTCTGGGTTATAACATGGGATGAAGTTGAATATGCATGTGGCGGGGCAGCTAGGTGGCACAGTGGATAGAGCACCGGCTCTGGAGTCAGGAGTATCTGAGTTCAAATGTGGCCTCAGATACTTGACACATACTAGCTGTGTGACCCTGGGCAAGTCACTTAACCCCTATTACCTCACTTAAAAAAAAAAAGAAAAAAAATATGCATGTGGCAAAGTGGGTTTGGGGGAGAAGCAATGTATGTAATTAAGAGGATTTGAATGCTAGCCCAAGGACTTAGTTTGCAGCATAGAAAGGTGTTGAGAAAATAGTAAATTATTGGCACTTGTATGTAAGATTTCTGTAAATTAAAAGTCTAACATGGTCTCTCCATAATACCAGAGCATGTCACAGTCTACATTGTTATGCTTATCAATTAGAGATAGTTTTTAAAAAAAGTAACTCCCATATCCACCAATACTTCAAAAAACCCAATGAAATCTTTTATGCCTAATGTTTATGGAGGGTTTTCTTTTCTCTTTTAAGTTTTGGTCTGGACCAGGCAATATTACTTTTACTAACTACAACTACCACTATTATTGTTACTATTAACTACTACTGCTAAGTACTCCTAGTATTACTTAAGTACTAACATTACTAGCTACTGCTAATTACCAATTACTAATAACTATTAACTACTGCTAATTACCAACTATTCCTAACTACTAATTATTACTATTTAGTACTACTAACTACTATTGGTACTATTACTATAACCAGTACTATCTATCACCTTCCCTACCACTGCTACTGCTCTTTATAGCTGACATTTATGTAACGATATAAGGTTTCCAAAGGACTTTATATTGGTTGGCTTATTTATTTACCTATCCTTAATAGTGACTGCTATAAGTTCTTGAACAGGAAAATGTAATGGAGAAAATAATGTTTTTGAATAGTAATCCTGGTGACTATATGAAAATACCATGTATATGATAGAGTATTGTTGTTTTGTCTTTTGTTCTTGAAGAGGACCATGACATTGGCAAGTGGTGTAATGACTTGCAGTGAATTGGATTTAAGTGAGAGAGCACTGTGCAAAGTCATTGGTCTCACTCTCTTCTCCAGAACAATCTGGGTTCAATGGCAAGATATAGATCAGGATGACTGGAGATGGTCTCAGATACTTTTAAGGCAATTGAGTTAAGTGATTTGGCCAGGGTCATTCAGCTAGTGTCTGAGGTGAGATTTGAACTCAGGTCTTCTCAAGTTCAGGGCCAGTGCTCTATCCATTATGCCACCTAGCTGCCCTATGATAGTGTGTACAGACCATAAGAAGACCACTAAGGGCAGCTAGATGGTACAGTAGATAGAGCACCAGCCCTGGATTCAGGAGGACCTGAGTTCAAATCTGGCCTCAGACACTTGACACCTACTAGCTATGTGACCCTGGGGAAGTCACCTAACCCTCATTGCCCCACCAAAAAAAAAAAGACCACTAAATAGGCAGTTATAATAATCTTTCCCATAGCTAGCTTATAGTTTTTTTTAACCATACCTGTGATTCCATTGGTCCAAGGGAACTGCCATGCTTTTTACATTCTTAGAGAGTTGCACAGGTCTCTGAGAATGACTTGCCCATGATATGATATGCAGCCAATATGTGTTAGAGGAAGAGCGTGAACTTAAGTCTTTTTGTTTCTGAGGCCAGCTTTGCATCCAATCTACCTCTCACCCCGCCTCCCAGTTTAACAGTATCAGTTCTCTGAGACTCCCCAAATAAACATAATTCATCTTATTTCTCTAGTCTTGTAAACTAATATTTTTAAAAAAAAACCCTTTTTTTTCTCTTTCCATTTTTAAGGGCTGGCATTGTGAAAGTGGCTATTTAAGAAGAACAGCATCTCAGGTCCTAGCATCTCAAAGGTGCTTGGGAAAAAGCTCCTTCTTGGAAGATTACCAACACTTACATATAGGATTTCTGTGGTTAAAAAAGTCCACTGAGTTCTCCTCATTCTACCAGCAGGGGGCATGTTTCACAGCCCTGCTTCTTTATGCCCATCGACTAAAGGTAAGGAAAAAAAAGTATCTGAATCTTGCATGCATAAAGGTTTTTTAAAAAGTTATTATTTGTCATTTGTTGTTGATGTTATTTAATAAGCACATACTCTTCTGCTTGGAAGGAAACAATCAAAATTAGTCTATCTTATTGTCTTTAGGGAGGACCTAGGGACTATAAACCATAACAGATAGATTAGAAACTATTTAGTTTGAATAAGAGATATATTTTTTAATTTCCTCTCTCGGAGTCTGTTTATAACAGAGGAAGATGAAATAAGTATACTTTATTTTAAGAAAACATGATTTTGGAAGTTTTGACTTAGAAAATCAATAAGCTAAGAGAAGGCTTCATCAAAGGAATGAATGATTGAATGAATGAATGAATGAATGAAAAAAAGCATCAAAGGCACTGTGGTAGGTGCTTCAGAACCAAATATAAAAATGAGTAACTTCTTTCCCTAAAGAAACTTGCATTCTAATAGGAGAAGTTAACAGCACAATTAGGGTTTTGGAAGCCAAGGAAGGGAGTTTTGGTTTGGGGTTGGGGAGGGATGGTGTTGCAGGAATGGTCAGTGGAGAGATAAAGGGCAATCCATAGTCATGTCCTTTCTAGGAGATATGGTAATATTTACTTACTATTTCCAGGGCAAGGGATAGAAAGGATCAAGAGAGATAGATATGTTTTCAGGGCAAATGGTAAGATATCCTAGGTGGATGGATCTGAAGCATGTACTGGGGTTGGCTAGATATTGGTTGGTTGGTTGTTGTTCTTCATTCTGGAAGAGGATCAAAATGACATCACTATGTTGGAATCAAGTTACAGTGTGTCAGACTATGGCTGATCAAACCAATATGAGCTCAGAAGGCTCTACCACAGGGTGGGCACAAATAGTCCATGTGAACATTTGGGGTGGATTCTTTAAATTTGTGCATCTTGGGGGTTTTTTGTTTTTTGTTTTTTTTTTTAGCTGCTGAAAATCTGCTTTGCTCATTGGACACAGCACCTTCTTTGACGTAGGCACACCATGCTGGGCAGTCCTTTGCCAGAATCTCCCATGTCATTCAATCTATTCCATAGTTCTTCAGAGAGACCTTGAGAGTGTCCTTGTATCACTTCTTCTGACCACCATGTGAGCTCTTGCCTTGTGTGAGTTCTCTGTAAAACACTCTTTTAGGCAAGTGAATGTTTGGCATTGGAACAGCATGGCCAGCCTATTGGAGTTGCGCTCTCTGAAATACAGTTTGAATGCTTGCAATTTAATTCAAGGAAAGATCTTAGGGTCTAGTACCTCATCTTTCCAGATGATCTTCAGAATCTTCCTGAGACAACTCAAATGAAAGCGAATCACTTTCCTGGAACGTTGCTGGTAAACTGTCCAGGTTTCACAGGCATACAACAATGAGGTCAGCACAATGGCTCTGTAGACTTTCAGTTTGGTAGGCAACCTAATATCTCTTCTCTTTTACGCTTTCTTTCAGAGCCTCCCAAACACTGAGCTAGGCTAGATATGATGAGTTAGCTGTACTTGTACTCATTTACTAATCAGGTCATTTCAGCCCCAGGGTAGATCTTTGCAGATGATCATTCTGTAAATATCCAAATATTCCTTTAAATGATGAACTTCTCAATGCATTTAGAATCATCTTTATTTTTACAAAAATTCATTAGATTAAAAAAAAAAGTCAATCAACAGGCATCCACTAAGTACTCATTACAGCCAGCACCACTCTGAGCTTTGGGGACACGCAAAAAAGGAAAAACAAACAAACAAACAAAAACCCCAACTATCATCCATCTCTGCTTCAAGAAACTCACGTTACAATGGGGAAGACAACATTTAAATATGTATGTACAAGATATCTAGCTCATTAATGAAGAACAATCTTAGAGGCACAGGAATAGCCAAGGGTGTAGATAACATTTGTAAGGTGCCATGAGGTTGGCAATGCATTTTATACATATTTTCCTATTTGATCCTCACAATAATTTTGCAAGGTACTTGCTATTATTTTCCCAATTCTAAGACTTGAGAGAAGTTAAAATGACTTGCCCAGGGGCAGTTAATAAGTGTTTGAGGTAGAATGTGAAATTAGCACACATTAAATTTCAGGAAAATGTTACAGAAAGGAAGGCATAGCTTTATTTAAGACTTCTTGGGAAAGAAGGAAAAAACAAGGAGGAAATGGAGAAAACAGAAATCGAAAAATCACTAAAAGGACAGCCAGTAAGCCTGAGAATGATGGGGTTGGGCTACTTCAATTTCTGAGCCTTGATTTCCTCATCTATAAAATGGGAATAATTATATTACCTCACGAAGCTATCATGAAAATACTTCATAGGCCTTTCAGTGTTGCATAAAGATGACATTATTACTTTCATTATTAAGTAATATTTATAATGCGTCAATATTGTTTCTATGGGAGATTGTTTTCTGAATTCCAAATAACCTACAAACAAATTGAATTTTGGAACACAACCCATTTTCAAGTTGAAGACTGCCTTCAGTTGCTAAGTACCAGAAATCGAGCAGACCAGATGTGTAGTGCTTCAGTTTCTGCCTACATCAGGCTGTTTAGCCCTGGGGTTGTAAAAATCTGTCAAAGCACTTTGCCTCTAAAACTCTGTTAATAAGATCGGGGCTTGAGACTGGACCTGGGATTTTGTTGGAGGAAGAAACTCCTTCTACTAATGCAGGTCAAATTCCTTAGAATTTAAAGGTCGGGGCAGCTAGGTGGCACAGTGGATAGAGCACCGGCCCTGGAGTCAGGAGGACCTGAGTTCAAATCCAGACTCAGACACTTAACACTTACTAGCTGTGTGACCCTGGGCAAGTCACTTAACCCCAATTGCCTCACAAAAAAAAAAAGAATTTAAAGGTCAATTCCTTAGAGGACGAGCAACTGGCTCATGTGGTTCACAATGGTCCCAAACATGGCCTGGGCCAAATTAAAATATAATTGGGCAACATTTAATAAAATAAATACAAATACAATAAAACACAGATATTACATCTTAAAACTAAGTCAATATGTGGCCCATAGGGATCATGTAGGGATTAATAGCCCCTGTTTTAACTTGACTTTGATACTATTGGCCAAAAATCCTTTGAGGATATGTGAGTGGTCCATGGAAACACAACCTGAATGCTTTAGAGTTGGCTTCTTGAGCCCAGGCCTTCCTGGGCTCAACTCTTTACTCACCACATCATGATGCTTCTCATACATTCATTTGTTGAAACATTTATTATGTACCTGCTGTGTGCTAAGCTCTGGGGATGCAAAGAAAGGCAAAAGAGAGTCTCTGCTCTCCAGGAGCTGACATTCCAATGAAAGAAACAACACTGTTTTAATCCATGTACAAGTTATCTATAGGATTCATTAGAGGCAGCAATTATAGAGGCATCTGGTGATATAGGTGGACAGAACAGGGGACCTAGGGCTAGGAAATACCCAAATTCAAATCAAGCCTGGGATACTCACCAGCTGGGCAAGTCATTTAACTTTTGTTTGCCTCAGTTTCCTCAACTGTAAAATGAAGATAACAATAGAACCTACCTCACAGAACTGTTGGGAGGATCAAATGGGATAATATTTGTAAAAAAAACCACTTAGCACAGTGGCTGGCACATAGTAGGTACTTAATGAATGCTTGTTCCCTTCACTTTCTTTTCCTTCACCCTTAATTGGAGATAAACAATAGAAGGAAGGCACTAGGAATAAGGGGAATGAGAAAAGGCATATCTTAGAACATGGCATTTTAGCTAGGATTTGAAGGAGGCTGGGGAAACCAGGAGGCATGGGGGACAGATGATGACAATGCCTATATTCTGGAGGAATGTTTTGTGCAAGGTACTGCAAGGAGGCTGGTGTCATTGGATTGCAGTGGATATATGTGGGAGAGAGGTAAGGAGAAAGAAGACCGGGAAGCTAGGAGAGGGTCAGATTGGGAAGAGATGTGAATGCCAAATGGAGACACTGGAGTTTATTGAGTAGGGAAGTGACAAGGTTAGCTCTGCACTTTGGGAAGATTAATTTGTCAGATAAGTGGCAGATGGACTGGAGTGGGAAGAGACTTGAGGCAGGGAAACTAACCAACTCCATGTGAGGTAACTCGCTCCATTAAAGGAAAGCGGTCATTGTTTTACAACTAAGAGTGTCTGGGGGAATTGCCAGTTTTAGTGATTTGTCCAGAGGTACACATTTACTATGGGTCAGAAACTGACCCCAAAGCTGGCTCTCTATGCAACGGGACTTGCTCTTAGACAATAGTCTTTCTGAGAATGTCCTTAGGGGGTGGTTTCACAGTAGAACTGGGTCTTAAGGTGGACCCAGAAGGATGGGTAGAAATTGGGTAGGAAGAAAGAAAATGGGATCATAGGATTTACCTCTAGAAGGCACCTAGGAAATTAGTTTAGTCCAGCTCCCTTATTTTGCAGATGAGATTCATTCAATTCAATTTGGAAGGCATTTAATTAAGTACCTTTTATGTGCTTACTTTACTAGGTGCTCAGGATTCCCATAAGGAGCTTAGTTCTACTGGGATACTCACACCGCCCCCCCCCACTTTCCACCTCCTGGCTTCCTGGCATCCTTCAGTCCCAGCTAAAAATCTCACCTTCTTCAAGAAGCCTTTTCCAATACCCCCTCCTTTTTTTTGCAACAAACATTTATTTTATTTTTTCCAGTTACATGTAAGGGTAGTTTTCAACATTCATTTTCATAAGATTTAGAGTTCCAAATTTTTCTTCCTCCCTCCCTTTCCTCCCCCCTCCAAAAGACAGCAACTACTTTATATATGTACAATCCACAAGTGTTCTTTTTATCAGTTCTTTCTATGGGGGTTCATAGTAAGCTTCCTCATTAGTCCCTTGGGATTGTCTTTGATGATTGCATTGCTGAAAGTAGTTTAGTCATTCACAATTGCTCATTGAATAATACTGCTGTCACTATGTACAATGTCCACCCAGCTCTGCTCACTTCACTATACATCAGTTCCTATCAATCTTTCCAGGTTTTTCTGGGATCATCCTGTTTGTCATTTCCTATAGCATAATACCATTCCACTACAATCATGTATCACAGCTTCTTCAGTCATTCCATAATTGATGGACATTGCCTTGATTCCCAATTCTTAGCCACCACAAAGAGTTGCTATAAATATTTTTTGTATAATTTTTCCCCCTTTTCTCTTTTTCATGATTACTATTTTTAACTGTTTCCCTCCATCCTATTCCCTTCCCCATGATATTTACTCTATTATCTAACTTCTTTCACCCTATCCCTCTTCATAAGGGATTCGCTTCTGTCTGTCCCCTCCCCCAATCTGCCCTCCCTTCTTTTGCCCCTCTCTCTTCATCCCCTTCCTCTCCTATTTTCCTGCAGGGTTAGATAGATTACTCCATCTAATTGGGTGTGTGTGTGTTAATTAAGGTCTTTGAGCCTATTCTGATGAATGTAAAATTCATTTACTGCCCTGTTCCTCCCCACCACTTCCCCCACTCCATAAGCCTTTTCCTGTTTCTTTCATATAGGATTTCACCCCATGCCACCTCTGCTCTTCCCCCCCCCCACCCAGTGCATTACCCTCACCCTCAGTTATACCCTAAAGATGTCATCATGGGGCAGCTAGGCGACACAGTGGACAAAGTATTCACCCTGGAACTAGGGGGATCCCAGCCAAAACCTTGCCTCAGACACAAGACAGTCACTCACTGCATGACCCCAAGTATGTCTCCCAACTTCAACTTTTTATGGTTCTCTAGGGTCTTGTATTTGAAATTCAGATTTGCCATTCAGTTCAGGTCTTTTCATCACAAATACCTGAAAGTCCCCATCTTCATTAAAGTCCCATTTTTTCCTCTGAAAGATTATACACAGTTTTGCTGGGTAGGTGATTCTTGATTGTAATCCCAATTGCTTTGCCCACTGGAATATCATATTCCATGCCCTCCAGTCCTTTAATGTAGAAGCTGCTAGATCACGTGATATCCTGACCAGGGCGCTACAGTACTTGAATTCTTTCTTTTTGGCAGCTTGCAATATTTTCTCCTTGACCTGAGAGCTCTGGAATTTAGCTATAATATTCCTAGGAGTATTCCTTTTGGGATCTCTTTCATGGGGTGATAAGTGGATTCTTTCCATTTCTATTTTGCCTTCTGCTTCTAGAATATCAAGGCAATTTTCCCTGAGAATATCTTGGAAGATGGTGTCTAAGATCTTTCCTTGATTATGGTTTTCAGGTAGACCAATAATTTTCAAATGATCTTTCCTGAACCTATTTTCCAGGTCAGAAGTTTTTCCAAGAAGATATTTCACATTGCCCTCTATTTTTTATTCATTTGGATTTGCTTAATTATGTCTTGGTTTCTCATAAAGTCACTAGCCTCCATTTGTTCAATCCTAATTCTTAGGCAACTATTTCCATCAGAGAGCTTTTGTCCCTCCTTTTCCATTTGGCCAATTTGGCTTTTTAAGCTGTTTACTTTTTTCTCATATCTTTCCTGTATCACCCTCATTTCTCTTTCCATTTCTCCTCTACCTCCCTAACTTTCTTCAAAGTCCTTTTTGAGTGCCTCTATGGCCTGAGTTTCTTGGAAGCTTTAGATATAGGGGCCCTGATGTTGACATCTTCCTCTGAGCATGCACCTTGATCTTCTTTGTCACTAAAGAAACTTTCTATGGTCCTCACCTTTCTCTGTCTGCTCATCTTGCCTTTCTTTTACTTGACTTTTAGCTCATTAAAGTGGGGCACTGTTTCCATGCTGCACTATCCTAAGCTTCAGGAGGTCCCAGGTGATATGATTTAAGGAGGATCAGGTTCTTCACTAACCTGGCCTGTTCCCTGGTCCATAGATGACCCTAGACCAACTTGCTGATCAACTAGCTTTGTGTGCTGTGGTTGTCAGCTCCAATGAGCCTGTGCCACTCCCCAGTATGGGCCACTGCTACTCAAGGCTACCTTCTGGTTCCCAGCAGGGGTGAAAAACCCAAGTTCTGCCTCAGCACCAGCATAGGCCCCTGTAATCTCCCCCCTGCCAAGGGCTCAGCCCTCTCACCAGACTGTGAGCTTAGTTCCAGATGACACTGGTGCTTCAGCTTATTCAGAGGCTCTGGGGGTCTTTTTCTCTGGTGAGGCCTTCCTGGCACTGAATCTGTGTCAGGGTGACTGTGGGGTTGAGCTCCACTCTTGCCTCAGCATAGCAGCTCCCTCCCTCCGACCTTCCAAGCTGTCCTTGGTTGGAAAATGATCTCAGCACATTCTTCTGTGGGTTTTGCTGCTCCAGGAATTGTCCTATGGCATTATTTAGATGGCTTTTTGTCTAATCCCTCTTAATTCTACTGCCTTTCCCAGCTTATTACTTTTTACTTGTCCTATACATGGCTTGTTTGTATGGAGTTGTTTGCATGTTATTTGCCCTATTGGATTGCGAACTCCTCAGAGTCTGGAAATCTCTTATGCCTTTCCCTGTATCTCTAGAACTTAGCACAGTGCTTGGTACACAGTGGATGCTTAATGAATACTTATTGACTTACTAACATGATGAATTATTTGTGTAAATAAATTCAAAGGAAGGTGTTAGGGAGGAAGCATTATGTAACAGCAGATACTCAGAGAAATGACTTGCCTAAGGTTTCATATATTGAGTAATAGGACAGGGTTTTGAACACAGCTTTATGATGACAAATACAATGCTCTTTACACTACAGTATCCTCCAAGGTTGGTAGCACCATATGAGCCAAAACATAGGGAAGAGAAAATTTAAGGCTTATTAGGGTCAGTTCATAATCTAGGTTGATTGGATGCTATAGGGAAAGGGAGATAACATTGGAGTGACAGATTGTGTGGCCAGAGGAACTCACTGGATTGGTTATTGGGCAGCTGAAATGTGACAGTGAAGGAAATGCACCCCCAAATTTACTACCTCCATCCACAAGATGGTTGAGTGCCTCCAAGGCAGAATTTTGTGGAGTTGAACTTTTGATGATGTGGTAATTGCAGAACACTTGCATTTGGGTTCCCTCTTTTCATTCAGTTGCTGTTAAAACCACCTCTGATTTGCATGTTTCCTGGATACCTGCTGTAAATTATGGAGTAGTAAATTTGTACAGAGAAACAACAGATGTTTGAGGTCTCTTCTCGCTGTCTCAGTCAGTAGCGATTCTCCCTCTGAGATGGAAAATATATATATATATATATGTATATATATACATATATATATGTATGTATATATATATGTATGTATATATATATGTATGTATATATATATGCAGGGAAAACAAATTGTAGAATTATAGTCACTACTGTTCATTTATTGTAGTCAAAATATATCCACTTCCTAGAAATTTCAACATGCAGTCTTATGGGTTGCATTTCCATTCAGTTCAACAATAATTTTTTTTTGAGGATTTAATACATGCAGAACACTGTCTATGAAGTGGGAAAAGATAAAAAGTTGAGGTAAGACTGACTGCCCTTGTTCTCTGCCCAAGTTAAAGGTGTTGGAGGACACAGAGAAAGTCAGAAGGTGGAGGACATGAAGGAATTGGAAAGAATGGGCTTCAGGACCTGCTATGAAAACTTTTTTTTTAATAAACTTTCCAACTAATACTAGAACCATACAATTCCAGAACCATGTAATCTTAGAACTGGAAGGAACTAGAGAGGATGTCTCATCTGGATTTTTCATTTTACTAATGAGAAAATTAAGACCCAGAAAGATGAGACAAGTTGCTCCAAGTTACAAAGCTAACACAAGTAGCTGATGAGATTGGATATAAAGTTCTGGGTTTTTTTTAACCTTTAGTCCACTTTCCCCCTACTATAATATACTGCTTACTCCTTATCATTCTTATGTGCTTTGTACATAGTAAGTACTGAGCATTTAAGGTTTAAACTCTTAAACCCTTTAAAGTTTGCAAAATGCTTTACAGATGTTATCTTATTTGTCACAAAACTCTGGGAGGTAGGTGCTATTATTATTCTTATTTCACAGATGAGGAAACTGAGGTAGGAAAAAGATTAAGTGGTTTGCAGAGAGGCAGGAGTGAGCATGGTGTACATGGTATGTTAGGGATCTATGGGTGAAATTGCCCCGACCAGAGTGAGTGACAGTGGGAAGTTAGGTTGTTGTTTGTTCTTCATTCTCAAAGAGGACCATGACATCAGGAAGTGATGTTATGACTTGCACTGAATTGGATTCAAGTGAGGGAGGGCTATGCAAAGCCACCAGCTTTACTCTTTCCTCCAGAACCCCCGGGGTCCAGTGGCAAGATATGTATCAGGATGACTGGAAATAGCCCCCAATGTTTGGGGCAATTGGGGTTACGTGACTTGCCCAGGGTCACACAGCTAGTAAGTGTCCGAGGTGATATTTGAACTCAGGTCTTCCCAAATTCAAGGCTAGTGTTCTATCCACTGTGGAAGTTAGGTAGGACAGGTAGAACAGGACCAGAATACCAAGGGTCTTAGAAACTAGCGGAATAGGCTTAATTCAGTGGAGGTCTTTGAGTATCATTGTAAACTTTTTAAAACTAGGGACTAGATATTTTTTCTATACAGGCAGGTAGGTGACATAGTAGATAGAGTATCAAGCCTGGAGTCAGAAATACCTAAGTTCAAATCCAGCCTCAGATACTTACTAGCTGTGAGATCCTGGGCAAGTCACTTACCCTCTGTTAAACCTCAGGTTCCTCATCTGTAAAATTGGAATAATAATAGCACCTATCTTCCAGGTTGCTATGAAGATCAAATGAAATCACATTTTTGAAGCACTTAGCACAGTGCCTGGCACATAATGAAGTACTACATAAATGTGAGTTTTTGTTTTGTTTTGTTTTGTTTTTTTAGTGAGGCAATTGGGGTCAAGTGACTTGCCCAGGGTCACACAGCTGGTAAGTGTTAAGTGCCTGAGGTCGGATTTGAACTCAGGTATTCCTGACTCCAGGGCCGGTGCTCTATCTACTGCGTCACCTAGCTGCCCCGTGAGTTATTATTTTTAACCTGTTTGCCTCAGGTTCCTCATCTACAAAATAGGGATAATAATAAGACCTACCCCCAGGGTTGTTGTGAGGATCAAATGAGATGGTATTTGTAAAGCACTTAGCACAGTGCCTGGCACATAGGAAGCAGTATATAAATGCGTTTACTTCTTTTCTTCTTTTTCCTTCTCCTCCTCTTCTACTTAACTCCTTTCCATTTTCTCCCCCTCTTCCTCCTCCTCGTCTTCCTCCTCCTCCTCCTCTTCCTTCTCTTCCTCCTTCTTCTCCTTTTCCTTCTCCTCCTACTTCTCTTTCTTCTCCTCCTCCTTCTTCTGCTCTCCTTCTCCTCCTCCTCCTCCTCCTTTTTCTTCTCCTCCTTCTCCTCTTCCTTCTCCTCCTCCTCCTTCTCCTCCTCCTCCTTTTTCTCCTCCTCCTCCTCCTCCTCCTCCTCCTCCTTCTCCTTCTCCTTCTCCTTCTCCTTCTCCTTCTCCTTCTCCTTCTCCTTCTCCTTCTCCTTCTCCTTCTCCTTCTCCTTCTCCTTCTCCTTCTCCTTCTCCTTCTCCTTCTCCTTCTCCTTCTCCTTCTCCTTCTCCTTCTCCTTCTCCTTCTCCTTCTCCTTCTCCTTCTCCTTCTCCTTCTCCTTCTCCTTCTCCTCCTTCTTCTCCTCCCCTTCCTTCTCTTCCTACCCCCTTCCATTTCCCTTTCATTCCCCCTCCTCTCTTACCTTATCTTCTTTCTCCCCTTTTTCCTCCCCTCCCCATTTTCTTCTTCCTCTTCACCCCCTTCCTCCTCCTACTTCTCCTTCACTTTCTAATACATGACCTTGGGAAAATCTTTTCAGGAACCCATGTTTCAGTTTCTTTATCTGAAGAAAAGGCTGGCCTAAACGATTTCCAAGGTCCCTGCTGTGCCTACTTAGTTGTTATGGGGATAATCACAGTCAAGTGTTTTGAAAAGTAAATGCACCGTATAAATGAAGGCTATTGCACATGCCTGATTACAGCTGGGCAAATGTATGCTAAAGTTGTTGCTAGAGTTGGAGAGAATGGTCTAAAAACTTGTCCTGTCAAAGGAGCTTTGAATAAGCTTTCAATGAAGGGCATGGCTTGGTTGGGAGATATTTCCAATAGATCTCCTGGCCAAGCTGGAGACAAAGAACACAGAAGATATTAGATACATATTTCTACTTTTCTGCAGGCCCTGTTGTGGGGGAAGCTTTCTTATTGAAAGAGAAATCTCTAGAATGATAAGTATGGTATCTGAGACCTTGGTAACTAGAACTAGCTCAGCAACTGGGTCGTTGTATTCCCTCATTGGGAGAAAATCCTTGGCCACATGCCGAGAGATTTGGCAGGAACAGAAATGTCACACCTTTCATGATTTAATGTATAGGTGGAACTAGTTATTGAGGAGTGTGTATGTGTGTGTGTGTGTGTGTGTGTGTGTGTGTGTGTATAACCGACAGTTTTTCCTATTACATCCTTCTGGGCACTTATCATTTTATAGAATGAAGCCATTGTCTGAAACTTAGGTGAAGAAAATGTAGTTGTTTAAAAAGTGAACTCAATAGAGTTATCTGCAAAGACTTGAACAGCCAATATTGTAAAATTCCTTCCAGTTTTGAAACTGTATGTGTCTATGGTTCTAAATTCTCATTGTATTAGTTGAAATGTTGAGACCATAGCAAACAAAATATATTGAATGACAGTTTCTGGCAAAATTTTTTTTAAAGAAAAGTGTTCTTTTAAAAAAATTCTTTTGGGGGGGGGCAGGGCAATGAGAGTCAAGTGACTTGTCCAAGGTCATACAGCTAGTAAGTGTCAAGTGTTTGAGGCCAGATTTGAAATCAGGCCCTCCTGAATCCAGGGCCGGTGCTTTATCCACTGCACCACCTAGCTGCCCCAGAAAAGTATTCTTTAGGCTACATCCTCTCAAGTTATATTTTTGCCAATTATTTCCCCATTCTCTAAGATTTAGTCAATGGCGATGTTACTCTTTCTCATCTACAAAATGAAAAGATTAGATTTAGTAATCTCTAAAGTTCCTTCCCACTTTAAAACTGTATAATTAATTATGTGATTCCATTTTCCCTTCAAATCAAACTCCTTCAGGGTTGAAAGGCACCTCAGATGACACCAAATCCAGCATGTACTCAAGCCAGCATCCATTCTTGGACATCTCTGGCAAGTGTTCAGTGTACACTTAAGTACTCCAGTGATGGGAATCTTAGAGGCAGGCCAAATTGGTAGGAAGTTTTCCCTTATATTGTCTGACTTTCTCTGTCTCATATCTCTTGTTCTCTCCCTTGAAGCAAGAAAATCACATCTGTTCTCTTTCAACACCTCAGTTTTTCAAATATTTGAAACCAGCTCTCATGTCCTCCTAAGTTTCTTTAGCCAGTCATTCTCTGGCCCAGTTCTGAATCCTTTTGCCATCCTGATTATTCTCTTCTCGACATACCACAGCTCGTCAAAGTCCTCCCTACAATGTGGTAGCAAGGACTGCACATAATATTCCATGTGTTCCAATAATTGCAGAATACAGGCATACTATAACTTTTACTGTTTTGGCCACTTTGCTTCTGTTAATGCGGTCTACACTACTGGCCACTTTTGGTTGTTACATTGCACAGTTGACTCATATTTAGACTGAAGTCTAATAAAATCCCTTGACTTTTTTTCACATGAAATATAATCCAGTCATTCCTTCCTTACTCTGGACCAGTGTAGTTGAGCTTTGCATTCAAATGTATGATTTTATCCCTATTAACAATTTTTTTCCTTATAAAATTTGGCCCATTGTTTTAGGCAAACTATGAACATGGTACTACATTACATGGTATGTGGTTCACAAGCCAAACCCAGTCCACTGCCTGCTTTTCTAGGGTCCATGAGCTGAGAATGGTTTTTATGTTTTTAGTAAACAATGTAAAATCTGTACTTGGCTTGAGGACCATAGAAAAGCAGGAGGTGGGCCTGTGGGCCATAGTTTGCTGATCCTTGTTTTGGGCAGTAGAGATCTCTTTGGATTTTGATTCTGGCATCCATCAGACTAGTTAGCTCCTCCAGTTTTTTCCCCTTCTACATATTTGGTAAGCATGCCATCTTTATTTTCATCTGAATCATTTAATATAATATTGAATACAAATAGGGCCATGGACCTAATGCCCACAATAGTCCACTAAAGAGTTCCTTCTAGTTTCATACTGATTTATTAATCACCAGTCTTTGGGTGTGACTGCTCAACCAGCTCTGAATCTACCTAATGCTTGTTATCTTCCTCACATTTCCCCTCCATCTTCCCTTGATTTCTCATGAATTCTAAGATGTCATTCCCTGCCCCCCCCCAAATTCCCACCATTTGTAATTTAGCGGCCAGTTCTTTCTTACTGGTAAAAGACGAATTCAGAATCACAGTTCTATTCATTGTTCTATTCCATTCTCATTCTCAAGGTAAATCAAGAATTTGTCAATAATTTTGCTTTTAAGCAGAGTAAATGCTAGATATCTGAATAACCAAATTCTTTCATCACTGCTTTATCTTTTCTCTGTTATAGCTTTTTGTTTTTGGTGGGGCAATGAGGGTTAAGTGACTTGCCTAGGGTCACACAGCTAGTAAGTGTCAAGTGTCTATGTGATAGCTTTTGAGATCTGATTTTGGAACTCATAATCCATTTCCTCTTCATGTTTGAGTGATATGTAGACTATTCCCTTCAGGGTCTAACTTATTTCTCCCTCTGAAGATACCAAATGCTGCCCAGCTTCCTTTCTTCTTCCTGGATTGTACATTTCCTATTTTCCATTTATTGTAGAGCTGCTCCAAGAATTTGTGGGCATAATTTTTGACTATAAAGGTTGCTTCCCTTATCCTTTAAATTTATCTTCAAAATAGGTGTTTTTATATACTCCAAACCTTACCTGTCATAAGGCAAATTTGAGGATCAATTTTCTTTTTCCTCCTCTTCAGTTATAGAAAATCTTATGGGTTTCTTATCTCAAAAATTATGTTTGATTTGGTACAGTTTTTTCATAGAAAGTTTACTGATGCCTTTTGTTTTTCTATCATGATCATTTTCAGATATGTCCTTCCCCTTTTTTGTTACCCCTCCTGCCTCCATCTCTCCATGAACTTTCCCTTGGTGGAAAAGAAGTTAAGTAAAACTGGTAGACACATTAACTTTGACAATAGGCCACATTAACTTTGACAATATATGTAACATTCTACATCTATCATCCCTTACCTTTCTGATACATGAAGGGATGAACATTTTTCATCTTTTTTCCTGGGCCAAGATGGGTCATTATAATTGCAGTTTTCTGCTGTTTTACTGTTCTTTTAATTTGGGAACATCTGTACCTTTAGGCTTATATGTCTATTTCTGTATCATAGGCTATATAAGTTTCTCTGGGGGAGGGAAGTTGGGGTTTCTTAGATAGTGGTTCAATGTCAATGTGTAATTAGAGATTCTAAAATCTGTCATTTATCAAGAACCTTCAGTGTATTCTAGAAGTGAGCCTGGGATTCCAACCCAGACAAACAATCTTTGTCCAGAATGTCTGATAGGTCAATTCTAAATCAGCAGTAGTATTCTGTGAAGGAAGACATGCTTTTCTTTTTGGGTTTAAATGGGAGCAGGTTGCTCTAGGGTGCAGGGGGGAATCATAATGTGCTGATCGACCCAGGAAATTTTAATTAATTAGAACAGTTTAGGAAACTTGACAGCCAGCTGGCCAGATTTCTGGTAGAATTCTATTACATATCCTTTTAAATTTCTGCATGCATTGATTTCTCTTGCAAATGAATTCCATCTCCCCACCCCCAAGCACACATTTGATCAGAAGTAGGTGGGTGGGGGAATAAGGATTGTTTATTGGAGTCAGCATACCCAGAAACATTGACAGTGGGTTCCTTTTAGGAGTCCAACATCATGATCATAATAGGACAAAATACAGAACTAAGTTGGCTCAGCAGCACTGAGGTAGATCAACTGATTGTTGCATAGAGCACAGTGAGTAGTAGGGAGCCTGGGGCAAGGGCAAAGGCTCCTTGGGTTAGTCCCAGAACAAGCTGGTTTCTTAGGAAGCTGAGATTTAAGGGACAACTGCCTGAGGCAGGAATCCTTTACAAGTTTTGTCTATACAACACTAAAGTATCTAGATGAAGAGTAAAGATGCAGTTCTTTGAATGGTTTTGTCTACAAGATATTCTGGAAACATCCGGGTGTCTGACTACTTTCCATTGGTTACTTTGGTATCATAATAGACTTAGTTTCAGTATAGATGTGGGAAAATCTCTTGAATACTTGTTTCTCTCTACTTATATGAGTGAATCAATCAAGAAGTGTTTACTGAGTATTCATGATGTGCCCACTACTTTCAACAACGTTTCTGGGAAGCATCTCCTATTCATGGAAGTATCTATAATTTTGTTATCCATTGCCTACTGGCTGTATAATGTACAAACAAGAATCAATATGTATTTAAATAATCTGAAATCCATTGAGGGTTATGCATTAAGGTACTATAGATGTCTGAATTTTTACCTAATTTTCAATGCTAATGGAACTTATATTGTAATATTTCTCATGGAAATTTTATGTACCACACTGCAACAGTGGTAAATTATATGTGTGTGGTATGTGGGTTTTAGGATTTGGGATTAGATCTGTCCGTCAGAAAGCTTTAAATTCAAATTGTACTTTTCAGGTGTATCAGTACAGCCTAAAGCGATACCAAAAGAATCAAATAAAACCCTTTTTCAAGTCATATGCACTTTAGACACATCTTTCTAATGCTGGGAACATTTTGGTCTGGAGTTTTGCCCCAATTTTTATAGTCTCAAATTTCTATTTTCTTGGCAAATTTTTGCTTTCTTATGAAATATGCTATATAAGTGGTACTGAACATAGCTAAAAACTCCTTGATGAGTGGAACTTTGTTTAACTATATGTATCCCTTAATACTTTGCACAATGTCTCATGTATCAGCAAACTCTTAATAAAATATGATTGACTGAATGTCTAGAACCATTCAATTGGAGTTGTGGTGGTGGCAGAATTTCCCCTGGTAGATTTAAAATGCACGGTGACAATTTAATGCAGAGGTGTAAAACAGACCTTCTGGTCACATGATACCCCCAAACACTCCTGAGTACTTTTTTTTTTTTTTTTTTTTTTAGGCAATGGGGGTTAAGTGACTTGCCCAGGGTCACACAGCTAGTAAGTGTCAAGTGTCTGAGGCCGGATTTGAACTCAGGTACTACTGAATCCAGGGCCGGTGCTTTAACCACTGCGCCATCTAGTTGCCCCTCCTGAGTACTTTCTGATCAGATTAAAATGTAATCAGGAAATACTTAACAAAATAAATAAAAATACAACAAAACATATATAATGCTAATATGTGGTTTTCTAAGTCAATATGTGACTGGAAATTATCCTTCTGTATGGTTAGAGGTTGGCATTTCTATTTGAGTTTGATTCCACTGATGTAAAAGATCATTTCTTCAACTTTATTAAGTTTTACCTGACTTTTTTAAATACCCAAATTTGATTAAGTGCTGCTGTTCTTTCTTGGATTCAGGAGTACCTGGCTTTTTGGCAGCAATAATAAGAGTATTGATGATTTATCTTGGATAGCTTGATTATATTCTTCATAAATCATCTTCATCTTTTTAATGACCTAGAGAGTCATAAATTGGCCAGGATTTGAATCAGGTATTCACCCTTCTACCCTATATTAGAATGCTATGGAATATTATGCACATGGTAGGCAACTGAGAAATATTCCAGGCAGGCTTGAGTGACCTGGCATCACCCCATTTTCATTGCTCCTTGATAATGACACCAGATGACTTTCTGTTTCTGCTGCTAGGAAACACTACTAACAAGTTCAGTTTGTGTCTGCCTTTTGCCAAGGAACATTTATGAAATGTAACACAATTACAATAGGGAAGAACACAAATGGCCTCATGAATTTATGGGTAAAGTGTTTTAGTATTTATATTTGTTGCTTCTATTTAGACATAAAAGCGTTAGAAAACTTCAGAAGCTTAGGTGCAAAAAAAATACTGCTGAGAAGCATAGATTATAGGTCCATTAACTAGCTACACTAGCTTGTGCAGTTTTTTTTTTCTTTCTGTGCCTCAGTTTCCCCATTTGAAAAATTGGGGCAGGTTAAACTACAGGATCTTGAAGATCCTGCCCATTTCCCTGATTCTGTGTCCTTTTGTACTTATCTTTCCCCTAACCTAATCTTTTCATTTCATTGTCCTATGAATTCTTTTCTTTTTTTTTTCATGGCAATGAGGGTTAAGTGACTTGCTGAGGGTCACATAGCTAGTAAGTGTCAAGTGTCTGAGGCCGGATTTGAACTCAGGTCTTCCTGAATCCAGGGCTGGTGCTTTATCCACTGAGCCACCTAGATGTACCCTATGAATTCTTTCAAGAGAAATTTAGGATTTTTCCAAGTGCACATTTAAATAATTTTAGGTTGAGTTGAGGTAAACTCCAGATATTTGAGAGTAAGGCATACTCCATCTAAAGGGGAGTAGAAGTCACTTTTCACAGCAGAGACTGTCAGGATGGATCTTACTGGAATTAAACATTAGTGTGGGTTTCAGGCTCTTTCATCATCCATTTATTCTTCTTGACTTGATAAGTAGAACTCTTTTGGAGTTAAGTACATGGAAAAAAAAACAGCACAGGGTACTCTGCACAATCTACTAACATCTCACTTATCTGGTATCTTCAGGGAATGAGGCGTTTTATATTCTTGGATCTTCCAGAAAATTGATGATTTGCTCCTTTGGGTGCCAACACTTTTAAAAGTGGCTCTTTTCTTTCTTTGATGAAAATATTTCTTAAATGTATCACACACACACCTCTGCCTCTTTAAATAGAAGGTGCAATCTTCTTTTTAAAAATTATTTTTATTTTAAATTATTTTTCTCAATTACATGCATAGATATTTTCTGAGTTCCAAGTTTTTCTCCTACCCTCCCTTCCCTTCTCCCTCCTGAGGTCAACAAGCAATTTGATATAGGTTATACTCTAAAATCATGTTAAACATAGTTCCACATCAATCAGAACAAAAGAAAAAAACACAAGGAAGAATAAATAAGAACAATAACAGAAAAGCAACAAAAGTGAAAATAGTATTCTTCTGTCTGCATTCAGACTCCATATTTCTTTTTCTGAATGTGGAGAGCATTTTCCACCATAAGTCTTTTTGTCTTGGATCATTGTATTGCTGAGAAGAGTTAAGTCTCTCACAGTAGATCATCACACAATGCTGATGATACTGTGTACAATATTCTCTTGGTTCTGCTCATTTCACTCATCAACAATTCATGTAAGTCTTTCCAGGCTTTTCTGAAATCCATCTGCTTATCATTCCTTACGGCACAATAGTATTCCTTTACATTCATATAATACAACTTGTTTAGCCATTCCCCAATTTATGGGCATCCCTTCATTTTCCAATTTTTTGCTACCACAAAAAGAGCACCTATAAATGTTTTTGTACATGTGGGTCCTTTCCCCTTTTTATGATCTCTTTGGGATATAGACCTAGTGGTGGTATTACTGGGTCAAAGGGTATACACAGTTTTAAAGTCTTTTGGGCATGGTTCCAAATGAGAAGGAATAATCTTTTAAAACAAAGCATATCCCACATTTCCTTGATGACTCTGGGCTGTCACTATGAACACCTGGGATTGGTTGGCACTGCAACATTTTGAGATTTTCAGTCTTCTCTATCTATACCATGTCATTAATAGTCATTTCCATGGTCACTGTGCCTGTTCTTTGTAGTTCTTCTCCCATTGTCACTGCCCTTTTTGTTTTCTGTTTCTAATCAGCAATTTGCTGGGAGACCAGATAACCCTACTTGTGAAGAGATCTATGTTGGATAAGAATCAGTTGATTTGGGTATGATGGCTAAACTGGTGATCCCTCTTTCTGGGACGACTGTTGCGGGTGCATCACTTGAGTTCTTAGCTAGAGTTGGAGTAGGGCTAAGATATAACATACATCGGGGGCAGCTAGGTGGCACAGTGGTTAAAGCACTGGCCCTGGATTCAGGAACTCAGGTGAGTTCAAATCCGGCCTCAGACACTTGACACTTACTAGCTGTGTGACCCTGGGTAAGTCACTTAACCCCCATTGCCCCCCCCCCCCAAATGATATAACATACATCACCACTAAGTCTGGAACCAATATGGTTAAGCCTCCAGGAGGGGAGGACTAACAGGTTGCCTCTTGTTGTTCAGTCATGTCTGACTATATGCCCCCAAGGGCTTTTGTCCAGGGGTTTTCTTTCTTTTTCCTTTTTTTCTTTTCTTTTTTTTAATTTTAATTTAATTTTTTTTTTTTTTTTTGCAGGGCAATGATGGTTAAGTGACTTGCCCAGGGTCACACAGCTAGTAAGTGTCAAGTGTCTGAGACTGGATTTGAAATCAGATCCTCCTGAATCCAGGGCCAGTGCTTTATCCACTGCACCACCTAGCTGCCCCCTAGGGGTTTTCTTAACAAAGATACTGGAGTGGTTTGCCATTTCTTTTTCCAGTGTGCCCCTATTTTTACAGATGAGGAACTGTGGTAAATAGGGGTTAAGTAAATTGCTCAGGGTCACAAAGTAAGTGTCTGAGGACAGATTTGAACTCAGATCTTCTTGACTCTAAGCCTGGTGCTCTATCTACTGCACCGCCTAGCTGCAACTACAAGGTTGCTGACAGAGGGACAACCCATTCCAGGTCAGAAATGAAGCAAATCAAAGCTTCCAAACTGTTCAAGAATGGGGCAAGGCCCACAAGTAGGTGTTGTGTTACCAGCTTGGCCAAGATAGAGGGACATAGTCCCAAAAAACCCTAGACAAAACCCCCCAAATCAATTGGGCTTTCAGTGAAGGCCTGCCTTAGGGGTACAGAGAACATGATTTTCATTCAGAGATTTTTGTGAGAGTGTTAATCTCTTCCCTACTGGCACTATGATCAGGAGGTTGGAAGTTGAGATAACTCTGACCTCTGAATAAACAGGCTGTTACTATGTTTAGGAATCAGGAAAAGCCATACAATCCTCAGTATGAATTACATTGTGTTCTTGGCTTCCCTCTTTTCTCTCTCCATTATTTATATCTTATGATAAACCTTTGTGGAGGACCCTAATTGTACAGGAGAAGAAACTGAAGCAAGTTAGGGAATGAGGTAGTTTTCAAAGTTTGGGATAGGGACAATGGGAAAATCAGCAGTGGCCGAAGATCTGGGTTCAAATACTGCCTTAGCCACATACTAGCTGTGTAACCTGGGAAAGTCAATGATCTTCTTTATGCCTCCATTTCTTTATCTAAATGTGAATAGCTAATAATAGTAGCTAACATAAATTCTTACTGTGTGCCAGGTGTTGTAGTAAGTGCTTCTCAATGATTATTTCATTTGATCCTCACAAGAACTCTGGGAGGTCTAGGTACTATTGTCATTCCCATTTTACAGATGAGAAAACTGAGGTAAGCAGAGGTTAAGTGACTTGTCTGGGTTCACACAGCTAGTAAATGTCTGAGACCAGTTTTGAACTCAGATCTTCCTGATTCCAGGCTCGGCTGTCTATTCATTACACCACCTAGCTTCCAATGACAGAGATGGACTCAGTTGCCTCTAATATTCCTTCCAGATCTAAATCTGTGATGTGTTATTTTTTAGTGATCAGAGGAACCAAAGGGTATTGAGTATGGGTAGGAATCTCTCCTAGTAGGACAAGTTGTGCCAAAAGAGATTTCATAGGAAATTCCATCTTTCAACAGATGGTTCAGGGCTTTCTATGTTGCCCTACCTGACAAATAAGTATCTTTTTCCTTAAGGGGTTCCTAGCAACTAAAGAGACAAGGATCTGGCTCTCTGATAGGACAAAATATTTGTCTTTCTTGACTTTACTAATCATCTCAGGTAAAGGTGGAGATTAGTTCCAAGTCTTTGGTGCACATAGAAAATTCCCTGTAGTCTGGGTGGATGTGACTTTCACCAAGCTCTTGGGTCCCTTCAGTCAACAATAAAGTGACCTGAATGGGTTTGGGAAGGGACGAGTAATGTGGTATTGGTCCAGAGCCTTGACACTTGATTCAGTAGACAATAGGGAGGAGCCATTATTGGTTTTAGAGATAAAGAATGATATGAGACTATCACTTGTTTGCTTTTAACCAATTAGATTGAGTTAAATTGTAGGAACGAGTCACCATGAAATGAAATATTAACCAAAAGGTAAAAGGATGTAAAGGGATTGCTTTGTAAATTTCCTTTCCCCCTTAATTTGCATGGATAGTCTAATCTCACTATTGATGCCATGGCCAGATGCAAACATTTGTAAGCAGATGAGAGTGTTTTCAAGAGTGATAAGTCACATCCTTTGACTTGCATTTAGATGAAGTTAAAAGTATAATTGGAGTGGGAAAAGGGAATCCTTGTGCTTGGAGAGTCTTCCTGTCTCCTAAGGAATAGTCATTTGGTCAATATTTAGTTAATGCTCTAGCAGGCTACTAATAGAGGCTAAGGAGAATTCAAAGAAAGTGGAATTTGAAAGTAAAAAGGATGAGTAAAGGAATCTTCTATTACCTGAAATCTTTAAAGGATTGTCAACATTTAGGGTTTCTTACTCTGTCACTTACATAGTGTAAGTTGAGTAATTGTTTTTCTTTCCTCCATGTTCCCTCTCTTTCTCTGCTTGTCTCTCTTCTGTCTCCCTCCCTTTTCTTCCTCCTATCTTCTTCTGTCTCCATCTCCACCCCCTTTCCCTCCTCTCCCATCTATCTCTCCTCTATCTCCCCCACCCCTCCTCTTTAAACTAGATAAATGGGACTATAGTTTTTCTGGCTTCTGGTCCCAAGTACTCTTTCTAAGTTTCTTTGGGTTGTTAACAGATGACAGACACAATTCCTGAAGTACATCTATTTCAAGGGTGGGCAAAGCATATCCATTTTTTCCCAACACAAGTAGTGAACTAGAGAGGGAGGATGTACCTTTTGTTCCCATCTTTGTGTGTGTGTGTGTGTGTGTGTGTGTGTGTGTGTGTGTGAACTGAATACCTGTAATGAAACAGTTTTTTCTGCTGGATGTGAAAGGGAGCTAGAATTGTCTACGTACAAATGGCCAGCAGTATTTCCAACTGTCAGGCATTGAAGTGGGTATTGGGCATTGGAGTGGCAGAAGTTACTTTTTTAAAGGATTTATTTGTTATTTCATTGGTGTCATTGAGTACTCTTTTGAACTCTTTTCAATAATCATTTATTAAACTCCTATAATGTGAAGGTGTTGGTGATACAAAGTCAACAATGAAATAGTTCTTGATCTCAAGGAGCTGAAATTATACTCATGTGAAACAACATGTACACAGATAAAATCAAGGTATTTTCAAAATGATTGTTTTGTGGGTGAGCACTAATAACTAGGGGGATGAGGAAAGGTCTCATAGAGGAGGTATCTCTTGAGCTGAACCTCAAAGATAAAGGTGAAGAGGGGTGCATTCAGGACAGCAAGAGGTATACTGGCAAATGTTCAACAACTAGCTCTTAAAAGAAAAGAAAAATATATGACACACTTTAAAGTTTGATCTACATTATTAACATTTTCCACTTTCTTGAGTCTAAACAACTAAAAAAATGAAGCTCTCTGGTGCTTGCCAATTTCTGAGATGTAAATGCTCAGGCTAAAAATGTAGCAGGCATCTATCTTGAGCCAACTTGAGCTAATTCCAGCACCACTCCCCCATGCTCCTTTGGATAGCCCATGGAAAGGCACATAGAAATGATACAGCATGCACAGGGAACTGCCAAGTAGGTCAGTTTGGCTTAAATTTAGGGCATGAGCAGGAAACAATGTGAAATCAATCTGGATAGTAAGATTGGAGGAAGTTTGTGAAGGGCCTTAAATGCCCCAAAGAGGAGTGAACATTTTTTTTAAAGAGGTAATAGAGGACAGCTAGGTGGTGCAGTGGATAAAGCACTGGCCTTGGATTCAGGAGGACCTAAGTTCAAATCCAGCTTCAGACACTTGACACTTAACTAGCTGTGTGACCCTGGGCAAGTCACTTAACCCTCATTGCCCTGAAAAAAAAAGAGATAATAGGGAGTCAATGAAGTTTTTTGAGGAGGAAAGTAACATGATCATAGCTATGCTTTAGGAATACCATTTTTGCAGTTCAGATTAAAGTTTCTCTGTGCCTTCTTTGCCCTTAAAAGAGCTATGACAAGCTACTGAGATTATCTTCCCCTCTACATATATACTATACACTCTATTATATATGATATATAAGATATATGATATACACTATGCATATATACTATACACTACATATATACTACACATATATACATATCCACTATACTCAGAAGGAATGCCACAGCTCTGTAAAGGGAGGCATGTACTTTATTTCATTCTTAGCATATTTTGGACTACTTTTTCTTTCAGGACAGATTAGCTAAATTATGCAGAGTCCATGATGCAATTATTTTATTTTGATTGCCTCTCCTAAGGATCCCAAGGATTCCTCTTCACTCCAATGAGAATATAATTTCCAAATTTGGTGCTTCATGGAATCAGAGCCAACAGGCAGGCTTAACCTCTTTATAGAAACATATTTCATGAAATTGATACTGGACTGGGAATTTTAGGTCTAGATGACCACTAACCTGCTATATAAATTTGGGGAGGTAACAAGATTATTTCTGAACCCCTTTTGAATGCTGCAGTAGATCCATTATCTTATCAGCTGTGAGCACACCCTTATTCCATGCATATTCCACACCAACCCATCCATACATTTTCATCTCTGTTTTGTTGTTGTTGTTGTTTAGTGTTTTTCAGTTGTGTCTGACCCTTTATGACACCATTTGGATTTTCTTGGCAAAGATACTAGAGTGGCTTGCCATTTCCTTTTCCAGTTCATTTTACAGATGAGGAAACTTATGCAAACAGAATTAAGTGACTTGCCCAGGGTCACCCAACTAATAAGTATCTGAGGCTAGATTTGAACTTAGGTCTTCCTGACTCCAGGGAGGGTACTCTATTCATTGTGCCATCTAGGTACCCTGTCCTTGTTCTTCCATAATTCCACTGCAGAGTCTCTACTGACCATATTGGAAGCCTCCTTCTATATCAGAGGTTCTTAACCTGGGATCTGTGAACTTTTTTTCTGGGAATAATGTGTCCTTTGATTCATTTGATACATTTTGAACCTCAGGTAAATGCATTCCTCAGTTTGTTTGGTTATTTAACCAAATAATTATCTGATTTCTCTCTTGAGATGCTTAATGTATACTTTTGTAGAGCAGTAATCTACCTATTCTTTAATTTATTTGTTTGACTCTACAAAAGAACATTAATGATATTTAATAATTGATTATTATTGACTTTATCAACTTTACTCTTTTGTTTTACATATAGGAATATTCTGAACAAATTAGGCATATCTATAGTGATCTCTTTAATTAAACCATGCTGCGTCTTTAGCAAGTACAATTGTCATCACATCAACAATTGTTTAGATGGGATGTAGTGAGAAAGAGAGGGACTCTATTTCTGTCTGGCTGTCACTCTCTGTCTCTTTCTCTCACACACATATTTTGTCTGTTCATGTTTCTTCTCTCCTTTTCTCTCTTCCTCTCTATCTGTCTCTTCCTTTCCCTTTTTCGCTTACTTCCCTCCTGCCCACTCCTATACAGTGAATTCTCTCTTGTTTTCTGTCCATCTCTCTCTTCATCTCTTCCTCTTCTCTCTTTTCCTTTTTTACCTCTCTCCTCCCTTCTCTTTTCTCTTACCCCCACACAAATATACTCTCTACCAGTCTCTTCTTCTCTCCCCTCTCTCTTCCTTTCTGCCTCTTTCCTCTTCTTCACTTTTTTCACTCCTTTCTTCTCTTTCTCTCCCTTGTTCTACCCTCTATGTCATATAAAATACTCACATATATTTTAGGTAGCAATTACAAAAAATCTTTTATCATAGTATTTATATCTTGATAAAACACAATATATTAATTTAAATTAGACATTTAATGCAATATTTTATAAGGTGTTTAATTATCAGCTGTCTTCCAAAAAGCTTTATACAAAAGCTAATATTGTTGCTCAGTTGTGTTTTACTCTTTGTGAGCCTGTACTGCCATTGGGGTTTTCTTGGCAAGGATACTGGACTGGTTTGCCATTTCCTTCTCCAGTGGATTAAGGCAAACAGAGGTTAAGTGACTTGTTTAGGGTCATACAGCTAATAAGTGTCTAATGCTATATTTGAACTCAGATCTTGCTGACTTGAGGTCAGTGCCACGTAGCTGCCACCACAAAAAGTTTACACAAAGATGCTCATTGTTGTCCCCATTTTGGAACTGGACTGAATTAAAATCAATTGTGACAATACCACTATTTATAAAGCACTTGTGGTTTTGCCCTTCTTACCTTTCAAGAAATGAGTAAAATTATGTAAGATTAGTTTTTAGAGCATCTTGAGGGGACTGGTGACCTTAGCTATCTTCCTTTGAATACTTCCCCAAGGCCTGTTGCTTTTGGAAATTGTTTTCTTGGCCAATAGAATACCTCTGAGGCAGATGATGGCTTGAATGTTGAAGAGCATCACATTCTTATCCCAAGAGCCAGGGGCTCTGTTTCTCCTCTGCGTCTATTTCAGGGCTTTCTTTCCTGTTATCTATGTAACTGAGAATCTCACTATGAATCCTACAATAGTGTCAGTCAGCCAGGTATTGAATATATGAGCTGACAGGGGCCTTAGAGATCAAGTGGTCCAACCCCCTCATTTTACAGAGGAAGAAAATGAGGCTGGGAGAGAATAAATAATTTGCTTAAAGTTGCACTGTTATAATTAATGATACCCACATGTTGGTAAGTCTCACAATGCTAAATAAAATGAATGCTTTGTATTCATGAATGTCATAGGGGATAGGAATATCTGAAACCTTGAAAAACTAGCAAAATAAATTATCTTGTGTAACTAAGAGGCCAGGAGCCCAAGGGAATCTCTCTAGTAGTGAAGGGAAGGCAGGTCACAATGTCATGGTATAAAGAGTACTAGATTTAGAGTCAAAGGAATTAGTTTTGATTCCCTACTCTCCTGCTCATAATGCCTGTATGACCTTGGGTAGGTCACTTGACCTCTCTCAGCTTTAATTCCTCATCTGTAAAATGAGGTAGTTGACCTAGATCACCTCTAAGGTCCCTCCTAGCTCTTAATCTATGACTTTAACCTTATGAACTATGAATTTCAGGACATTTGACTATTTGGGCAAAGTAATTTTATCAAAAGAATGCTAGTTTTTTTTTTATTTATTTTTTATTTTTTTAATTTTTTTAATTTTTTTTTATATGTAAAAACAGATTTATTTTAACATCAATTTAAAAAAAAATTGTTCCAACTTCTCTTCCTCCTCTATTCCCTCCCCCACCCACTAGAACTCAAGCATTTCAAAATAAATTATACATGAGTAGTCATGGAAAACATTCCCACATTAGCTAGGTTGTGAGAAAAAAACAGTCAAAAAACTCCCAAAACTTCAGACTAAGGAATTGTCAAAGAGAAAAAACATTTTTTTAAAAAAATGTGTTTCCAGGGGCAGCTAGGTGGTGCAGCAGACAGAGCACCGGCTCTGGAAACAGGAGCACCCAAGCCCAAATCCGGCCCCACACACCCAACACCCACCAGCCACATGATCCCGGGCAAGCCACCCACCCCCAATTGCCTCACCAAAAAAGAAAAAAAAAAAAAGAAAAGAAAAAAAAATGTGTTTCCATCTATTTCAGATACTATCACTTCTTTCTCTGTAGATGGGTTGCCATTTTCATAGTCCTTCAGGGTTATATTGGACCATTGCCTTGCTGAAAATAACCACATGCTTCCCAGCAGATAATTTTACACTATTGCTGTTATTTTGTATACAGTGCATTTCACTCTGCTTCAGTTCATGTAGGTCTTTCCAGGTTTTTCTAATAGTATCCTGTTCATCATACCCTAAATAATGTACCTTAAACTTGACAAAGAATTTTCTTCGTATTAGCCCAGCAAAGTCATCATAACTATTTCCCTCCATCCTATTCCCTTTCCATGATATTTACTCTATTTTCCATCTTCTTTTAAACTATTCCTCCTCAAAAGTATTTTACTTCTGACTGTCCCCTCCCCTACTCTGCACTCCCTTTTTTTTCACCCTTCCTTCCTTATCCTCTTCCCCTCATACTTTCCTGTAAGGTTAAATAGATTACTCCTCCCAACTGGGTGTGAATGTTATTCCCTCCATGAGTCAACTCTGATGAGTTTAAGGTCTTTGAGCTAATTCTGTGTTCCAGATTTTCTTCCTCCCTCTCTCCTCAACCCTCCCTATGAAATCAAGCAATTCAATATTTCATACTTGTGCCGTTATGCAGAACATCTTCACCTTCCTTGAAAGTATTTTGCTTTTTACTACTCTCTCCCAGAATCTGCCCTTCCCTCCTTCCCCTCTCCCCCCCCCCTTATCTCCCTCCCCTCCCTCAGAGCAAAATATATTACTATACCCACTTGAGCATGTATGTTAGTCCTTCTTTGAGTCAATTCTGATGATATTAAGGTTCAAACACTCCCCAATTCCTTCCCCCTCTTCCCCTCCCCTCCATAAGCTTTTTTCTTGTTTCCTTCATATGAACAACCTCTCCCCAGACAATCGTTCCCCTTCCCCCTCCCCCAGTCTATTTCTCCTACACCTCAACCCTATTTTAAGGATGTCATTATGGGTTAGTTAGGTGGCACAGTGGACAATGCACCAGCCCTGGACCCAGGAGGCCCCAAGCCCAAACCCGGCCTCATACATAAGACACCCCACAAAGAACAAAACATAACTTCCCTTCGTATTCAGTTCAGACCTGTGTCCTCTGTATTATCTTCCCATATAGGAATGTTAACAGTTTGATCTTTTAATATCCCTCATGAAGTCTTTTTCCTGTTTATCTTTTTATGCTTCTCCAGGGTGTTGTATTTGAAAGTCAAATTTTCTATTCAGTTCAGGTCTTTTCATAACAAATGCCTGAAAGTCTTCTTTCTCCTTGAAGTTCCATGTTTGCCTCTGAAAGATGATGCTTAGTTTTGCTGGGTATGTGATTTTTGGCTGTAGTCCCAGTTCCTTTGCCCTCTGGAATATCATATTCCATGCCCTCCGGTCCTTTAATGTAGAAGCTGCTAGATCTTGCTTTATCCTTATTGGAGATCCACAGTATTTAAATTCCTTTTTTCTAGCTGCTTGCAATATTTTCTCCTTGACCTGGGAGTTCTGGAATTTGGCTATAGTATTCCTGGAGGTTTTCCTTTTGGGATCTCTTTCAGGAGGTGATCGGTGGATTCTTTCAATTTCTATTTTAGCTTCTGCTTCTAGAATATCAGGGCAATTTTCCCTCACAATCTCTTGGAGGATGGTGTCTAAACTCTTGTTTTGGTCATGATTTTCAGGTAGTCCAATGATTTTCAAATTATCTCTCCTAGATTTATTTTCTAGGTCAGCTGTTTTTCCAAGGAGATATTTCACATTGCCTTCTATTTTTTCATTCAATTGGATTTGCTTTACTGTGTCTTGGTTTCTCATAAGCTCACTAGCTTCCATTTGTTCAATCCTAATTCTTAGGTAATTATTTTCAGCAGACAGTTTTTTAATCTCCTTTTCCATTTGGCTTTTCAAACTGTTGACTTTTTTCTCATGACTCTCCTGCATTGCTCTCATTTCTCTTTCCATTCCTTCCTCTCTTTCTCTACATCTTCGTTCTATCTCTCCTACTTTCTCTTCAAAGTCCCTTTTGAGAGCTTCCATGGCCTGAGACCAGTTCGTATTTTTCTTGGAAGCTTTGGATGTTGGAGCTTTGACCCTATTATTATCTTCTTCTTCTGAGGATGTATTGTGGTCTACCTTTCCCCCAAAGAAGTTTTTGATGGTCTTCTGCTTTCTCTGCCTACTCATCCTGGCTTACTGTTTCTTGGCTTTTTACTCCTTAAAGTGTAGCACTGCTTCCCGGACACACTGTTCGTGCTACAGCGTGGCCCAGGGGGTGATTGGGCTTCTTCTCAGCCTGCCTGGCTTGTGAGTAATCACAGCTGCTTTCTCTTTGACCCGGAAACAGAAGTCTGATTGAACTCTGATTCTCTATGGTTGGAAGCTTGGCGTGCTTTTACCCCTCCCCCACTGGGCCACCACCACTCGATTCAGCCCACTGGTTCAGACCCAGGGCGCTTTGCCCCAACTCCAGCAGATACTGCCTCCACTTCACCCCAGCCTACCTCCGAACCCCCTCACCAGTCCGTGATCGGAGCCTCAGAAGCTGCTGGTGCTGAAGACTCTGACGTGTTGGAGGCACTGTCCCTGGCTGGGTCCGGACCGCGCTGAGCTGTTCAGCCTGATCAGTAGGTGATCAGAATTGCCCTCTTTTGCGGAGAAACAGTCTCACTCTGTTCTTATGTGCATTAGGCTGTTCTGGGTTTTGATTTTTACCGCATTATTTGGGCGTGAATGGACGGGTTTATCTGGAGCTTGTGGGAGTCACAGCCTCTCCTCCGCCATCTTGGCTCCGCCCCTCCGAGATAATTCAAGAATGCTAGTTTTTTTAAGATATTATTGTTTTTCTGTCCTTTGGTGTCCCAGGATTCTGTAGATCTCAATAGTATCATGATTATGATGTCATTGGATGTTTCTGTGGCAAATGACACATGTAAGACAGATATAATACAATAAAATACAGTATAGTATAGTATAATACAATACAATACAATACAATACAATATAATATAATATAATATAACATAATATAATATAACATAACATAATATAATATAATATAATATAATATAATATAATATATAAATAATATAATGGTAGACCACCTAGGGAGGACATATGGGTGGCGCCTATGAATTCTGTGGTTGTGGATAGTTCAATAAAAAAAGCATTTATATTGGGGGAGGGGACAAACAGAAGCAAATCCCTTAAAAATTTTTTTTTGGTGGGGCAATGGGAGTTAAGTGACTTGCCCAGGGTCACACAGCTAGTAAGTGTCAAGTGTCTGAGGCTGGATTTGAACTCAGATACTCCTGAATCCAGGGCCAGTGCTTTATCCACTGCACCACCTAGCTGCCACGCAAATCCCTTTTGAAGAGAGATAGGGTGAAAGACGTTAGATAATAGAGTAAATATCATGGGGAAGGGAATAGTATGGAGGGAAACAGTTAATAGTAATCATGAAAAAGAGAAAAGGGGAAAAATTGTACAAAAAATATCTATAGCAACTCTCTGTGGTGGCTAAGAATTGTGCATCAAGGGAATGTCCATCAATTGAGGAATGACTGAGGAAGCTGTGGTGGTATATGATTGTAGTGGAATGGTATTGTGCTATAGGAAATGACAAACAGGATGATCCCAGAAAAACCTGGAAAGACTCATATGAAGTGAGGTATAGTGAAGTGAGCAGAACTGGGAGGACATTGTACATAGTGACAGCAGTATTGTTTGATGAGCAATTGTGAATGACTTAACTACTCTCAGCAATACAACGATCCAAGACAATCCCAAGGGACTAATGATGAAGCATACTATCCACTTCCATAGAAAGAACTGATAAAAAGAGCACATGTGGATTGAACATATATAACCTGTATCAGATTGGTTGCTGTCTTGTGGAGGGGGGAGGAAAAGGAGGGAGGGAAAAAAATTTGGAACTCTAAATCTTATGAAAATGAATGTTGAAAACTACCATTACATGTAAATGGAAAAAATAAAATAAATGTTTGTTGCAAAAAAAGCATTTATCAAGTTCCCACTGTGTATGAGGCCCTTTGCTACATGCTAGGGCTATAAAGACAACTTAATTATTTCTAAGCTTAAGTTTTCTCCTCTGTAAAAGGAAGGTAACAATCCTGGTACTTAACTCATAAGGTAGTTATGAGAAAAGCACTTTGTAAACCTTAAAGTGGTATGAATGGGTTTCATATTATTACCTTTAGCATTCCACACCTACTAATTTCTGAATATATTTAAAAAAGGCAGGAGTAGGCATAAATACTTTATTCATTTTATCCTATAGTGACCAACTAAGTGGGGACAGTGAAAAAAGCCTTGGATATAGACTCATAAAGACCTGAGTTCAAATCCATCCTCAGACACAGAGTAGCTGCATGACTCTGGACAGGTCACTTAATTGCTTTTTGCCTCAGTTTCCTCATCTGTAAAATGATGGTGACCCACCTCTTCAGATTGATGTGAGCATAAATTGAAATACTATTTGTAAATTGTTTTGCAAACCTTAAAGAGACATAGAAATGCTAGCTCTGAATATCTATTATGAGAAAAGTAAAATCAGAAGAAATAGGGGGGCTGAATGCAGTGAAAAGGCAAGTGAATGAAAATGATGGAAATTAAACAATTGCTATTGGATTCAAAATGAAGAAAAATCTGAGAAGAAAAACCTTTAAACAAATAATGCTAGAATCAGTTACAAAATAAGGTAATCAGAGGGGAAAAACATTTTATATTGGGCAAGTAGCAGGATTTTTGGTCTGCAGATCCAACATGCTGCGGTTTTTTTCCTTTAATCTCAACTCAGCTGAGGTTCATTTGCCTATTTACCTACACATTCAAACTAAGAGTACGATGAAAAAAAGAGGAACTGACATTATAGCTGAGATGTAGTAAAATGAAAGGGAGAGAAGTTAAGAGCGCCTCTAAAGAGGAAGGCACCATTATTTGCACCACATGAAAAGTGATTCTGTCCCTTTTTCATGAGCACTTAGTCTTTAGGCCCATTATGCTAATAGTGTTTTTCCTAAATGTGGGAGATTTGTGACTCTCCCAGCAGATATTAAGAACCCATGAACTTGACTTCAACTCATCAGAGAACATTTGGAGATTTTTAAAAGGAATATGAAGTCCCAAAGTAATAATTCAGCAATCCCACAACTATATGACATATTCCATAATGATAAATTACCAAGGATTAAGACTGACTATTTATGCCCTAAAGAACTTAACACTCAAATATGGTACTAGCATCACATTTTGTTTTTCGTAGTTCCAAGGGACTCAGGTGTGTATAACAACCAGCAAAGCACATATAATGAACATCACCTGTATAGTATTTGTGTTATCTTTTCTACTGTATTTGGGATATATTGAAAAAAGAAGAATGGTAATTATATGCACTTTGGTCAATGTCACTAACCTCAGGGCATTATTTCCTATGCTTTCAAATTGTTTCTTGTCTAAAATGTTAGGATTAGATTTAATGATCTCTTATCAATATCTAGCCAATCTAACTCAATAAATATTCATCATTTTACCTTTCTTTTCTATTGTCTGTCTTTTGCCTCTTTTTGTACCCCCAGCCCTTAGTACAATGATAAGCATAAAGTAGGTGCTTAATAAATGTTTATTGACTGACTACTGTATGAATGGTACTGTGCTAAGTATTGGGAATATTCAAATACACAAATGATTTGTAACTTGATTCCCAGAGTGGGAACACCTTCCATTATTCTGATTTGATTTAGTTTTAGGTTGTTATCTGACTTGCCTCGGGTGGTTACACAGCTACAGGTGTCAGAGACAAGATTTGATCCCAGATCTTTTGTATCTAGGCCTAATGTCTATTTATAAATCACATTGCCTTAACCGTAGTGATACAAAGATAAATGTACAGTCACTGCCTCAAGATTTTAAAATATAAGGGATTGGGGGAGTGTCTGACGTGAACAGAAGTAATTATGATAATGAGGGACAGATGAAAAATCTTGAGAGCATAAGAAGATATAACTTTCAATCTAGGGGCCCAGGGAATACTTCAGAGGAAGTCACACCTGAGCAACCCTAGAAAGAAAATAAATATTTTGATTCAATTCAGTTCAGTTCAATTCAACAAGCACTTATACAATTACTTTGTGCAGGACACTGTGATAGGCACTCAGGTTGGTATGCATTTCTATCATATGGGATGACTCACCTAAATGCACAAAGTAGAGAAAGTCAGACAAAATCAGGGAAATTGGCAGTAATCTAAATCATAGGAATATAGAATTCATTAATCTGTAATAAGAAATAAATCTGAAAAGGTAGATTGCTGGCAGATTTTAAGTGTGGAGATTTGCATTACAGAAAGTGGACTGCATGTATAAGAGAGGTATGTCTTACACCCCAACCCCAATTAATGTAACTAAGAAGATGTTATACAATCTGATACCTCTATACCTTTTGGATTGAGTCATAGAATGAAAGGTGTAAAATCGGGAGGTATGAACAATTCCTTTGTACCAGTACATTAATCAATCAAAGGAATAAAATGCTTGAAGCCACTGGATGAAATGAAATACATCACACAGGAAGTGTATTGGAATTGGTTGAAAAGAATCAGTCACATCTCATAACGCTTGGATAAAATAGCAAGCTAGTTCATAATTCATTGTTAAAATAGGTTGGCCTAGTGGTAGAACAGTTCTGGCCTATCACTTGGGAGGGACTATATTGAGACAGAGGAGAGATTTTATATCACTCTCCTTCCCTTCCCTGAAAAGAAGAAAATCTTACGGATTTTGAAAGGTCATTAAGACTTAGACTTTCTATTGGTGACAGTAAGGGTATCCCTGGAATGGTAGTGACTGGTGGAAATGACTATGTTGGGAGTGGAGGACAACCCAGATATACCAAGGAAAGGCAGATTAAGTTTTCTACAAGTACTCCAACTCTGGTAGTCCATAAGGACTCCATAAAAAGGGAAAAAGAATTCTATGAGTTGTGATTTACCCCTTTGCCACATGTGCTTGCTAAGTTTGATTCTGCTTGTCCTTGAGGGAGAATATGTTCCAGATTTGCAGAGGTGATATTTTGTACCAAGTTCTTACTATACCACCTGCCTCTAACTAAAAGCTAATTAACTTTGGTACTTTAATTGATATTAACTGGATAATCAATAGGTAACACACTGGTGGGGGTTCATGAGCAATAAAACTAGAAACATTCCCCCATCCCTACAAAGCACCTCAAGGTAACCCTTATATGATTGAAAGGAGAAGTTTCCAGGTGCCCTCTGAAAACTCTAGCCTACCAATACTCAGGAGAATTGGGAGGGTGAGCCCATACTTCATAAGAGAAGAAACATTTCCCCCTTCCAATCCTTCAGCTACATAATTAAATACTATGTAGTAGACAGACCTCTAAGTCTTTTAACGTTACTTAGGTTTAATCAGATTAGACTGAAGCTAAGGTAAAAAAAAATTCATGGAATTTATATTTATCTACTCTCAGAACTAAGATTTAGAATGAATGTTAACCTGAGAAGGCATCTAGTTCTTTTGTCAACTTGAGTTTGAATTTCTTTTCCATCTCTTCCACGTTTGAATACCTATTTGTTTGAAAGGAAATCCACTTGATTTTCGACATAATACATCCCATTCTGGAATGCCTCTAGTTGGTAAATTCGCACCCCCAAATTAATTCTAATTTTTTAGATGATTGAGACGTGAGAATATGGAAGCTGCAGCTACTGGGGCTTTGTCTGCTCCCTTCTTATGCAACATGAGGTGGTGGCATATATTGATTCCCCAATAATAGGATGAAGACATTTTAAATTTGGGATTCAGCTCTGGTGAATATTTGTCTAAACTGTTTTTCTTCTTTTCTTTCTATTTATTTCATTTTTAACAACCCCTCCTATAGAAGCAATGGTGAAATTTTTTAGGGGGTAGGGGAATGAAGGTGGGATGGAAATTGAGCTAAGGGATCTCAAGAGATTTGAACTATAATTAAATGCAGATATGTTGAATGAGGGTTCTTTAACATGCTAATTGTGATATTGGAAGAAATGATCTCTGTGTCAGAAAGGAGTGAGGTGATCTCATAAGTAAGGACTGTTTCATTCTTTATATTTGTATCCCCAGTTACTATCCAGGGAGTATAGTAGAGGCCAATGAATGCTTGGGGTCATAGATTTGGAGGTGGAAGGGACCTTATGGCTCATCTCTGGCTGTTATTATTTGTCCATTCTCAAAGAGAGTTGAGAGAGTTGATGTCATGACTTGGACTGAATTGGATTCAAGTGAGGGAGGGCTATGCAAGGTCACCAGCCTCACTTTCTCTTCCAGAGTCATCTGGGTCCAGTGGCAAGATATCTATCAGGATGACTGGAGATGGCCCTGGATGTTTGGGGCAATTAGGTTTAAGTGACTTGCCAGGGTCACACAGTTAGTAAGTGTCTGAGGTGAGATTTGAACTCAGGTTGTCTTGACTCCATGGCCAGAGCTCTATCTACTGTACCACCTAGCTGCCCCCATCTATGGTTGAGTTATAAAGAAGCAGAGTAATTTTGGAGATTCTGAAATGAAAAGGAATTGTAAAGAAAGAAACAATGTATTGGGAACTTGGGGCATGGGAGTATTTAAAATTTTCTAATGAAAAATTTTTAAACATTAATCTTTAAATTTCAAATTCTAAATTTTTTTCTCTCTCTCTCCAGCCCCTCCCCCATTGATAAGGCAAACAATATGTTGGTATGGAAGTGTTGGAAATAATTGGAAGTGGTAAGTCAGGATATGCTAATTGAGATAGGAGACCCAGCTCATGGGATCTTCATAAGAGGTTGAACAGTGAGTCTAGTGAGGGTTAGTCAGAGGATTCCTAAATGAAAAGTCTAGGGAACATTGGCCTTAATGAAAACATTTTTAGCCTCAATTTAAAAGGGATACCTCCTACATAGAAAGGAAATAATCTCCTATCTCTCTTCAGTATCCTATATAGGGATGACGAAAAGGAGGACTTAGGTTAGGGATGAGGTCGGAAGAAGGGTAGAAGATACTGAAAGACAGTCTAGTGATACTAAGGTCACATGACTGGCAAGGTATGAGGGCTGGTGACAGCTAGTACACTATAATGAAAAGAATTCTTTGGCTTAGGGGATGAGAGACCCGGGCTCTATTCCCCACTCTGCCACTAATTCACTCTGAAATTCACCCTTCTTGGGTAGATTGCATAATCTCAGTGGGCTGTAGTTTCTTCCATTATGAAATGAGGAGGTTACATGAGATAATCTTTGAGATCCAGAGCTATAACTAATAATTTTGAATGCCTCGGGCATCCACATTTTTGTAAGACACTTATTCAAATTAACTTTTGAAGGAAGAACTGGAGGGAGGAAAAGAGGTTCTTCCCTTCTTTTCCCTGTTTCTTTTCCCCCATTTGTCAGTGTCTTCTCCTTATAGACAATGTATTAAATATATAAAAAGAAGGCCCAGAATACAAAAATTTTCTTCATCAAAGTTCACATCAATATTAAAAGAGATGGATTTGATGTTGGAAAAAAATGAAGTGGATGAAAAAAATAAATGAGTATTTCCCTGTTTATAATGATTAAATGGACAGCCTAACAAGCAAGTCCATTAATGTGTATGTCTTGGACAAGCCTGCAGGTAGATAAGGAACTGACTTGAGAACTGAGCAGAAGCTGATAAGATTGTATTACATTTTGGAAACTGTACAATACAGTCAATGATCCCAACCGGCACTTCCATGCAAAGACCCATCTCCTTAACTCTAAAGTGGTCCCAATGATGTTTTATGCCTGCAAGTCATGGAACACATTCATCTTAGGGACATTAAAGTTGAATATGCATGGTGGGTGTCAGTGTGCTGCAGCATGTTAGATGACTTTCACATACAAAACAGAAAGAAAGGCATCCTTGCAGAATAGCAAGAACGAGAGACAACAAACATGCATCTCAGGTTGTATATTGGCATCTACCAGATACAAAAGGAGAAAGAAGGCTTCCAGTGTGCTGGGTTGAATCTCAGTGGAGGGTTTTTGGGATACCTGTAGAATGATCATTAGGGATAAGAAGATATGTAGAAGGGGCAGCTAGGTGGTGCAGTGGATAGAGCACCGGCCCTGGAATCAGGAGTACCTGAGTTCAAATCTGGCCTCAGACACTTGACACTTACTAGCTCTGTGACCCTGGGCAAGCCACTTAACCCCCATTGCCTCACTAAAAACAAAAACAAACAAACAAACAAAAAAAGAAGATATGTAGGAAGAATCTATACCAATGAAACCACAGATCACTCAATGGATCAAAAATGGTATCAGGAAGTTACTCAACATCAATACTATATTTTCAATATTATTATCAGTATATTATCAATAGTATTATCAATACTATGAAGGAGTCTTCTGTTTGATAGCTACTCTTTATGATCACAACAGATATGGATGATAAAGAGGACTTGGGAGATGGGCTGTCAGAATCCACCTTAATGGCAAAGTAAAAAGAACTCCTATATTTCCAATGAATTCCATAGTCCCCCCACCTGCACCCCTTTATTGCCTGTTTTCTTTTTCCACTACTGTATTCTACACCTTCTATGGTGGCTTTTTTGAGATGCGGTGCATCTCGCCCTCTACTCCAATCCAATTCACAGCTAGCTGATGACCTTCTCTTTCTTTCTGAAATAACCCAATCTTTCTTAAAAATTAAATTTGAGCAGAGTGTGGATCCTGGGAGAACCAGAAAGAGCATAGTAAATATTTAACAAAGGCACAGCACCTGGGACAAAGTATTTGTCATACACTCCTTTTTACTTTAAAGGAAAATGCTCTCTGGGCAGTGGGCATTTTCAAATATAAGTATTATATTTATTAAAAGAACTTCTCCTAAAGGAGCTACACTACCTATATTTATCTTTAAGCATCCTTTTTTTTTTTTTTTTTTTTTTTTTTTTTTTTTTTTTTAGTGAGGCAATGCAGGTTAAGTGACTTGCTCAAGGTCACACAGCTAGTAAGTGTTAAGTGTCTGAGGTCAGATTTGAACTCAGGTAATCCTGAATCCAGGGCCGGTGCTCTATCTACTGCGCCACCTAGCTGCCCCTAAGCATCCTTTTTTGGGGTGGGGTGGGTATGTCTTGAAATCCAAAATTAAAAATTAATCTTCAATAAAAAAGTATAACAAACAAACACCAGGTTCCTTTACTAAACATCTTGAGAACAAATAAATATTCCTTAAGAGATCTTAAGTCTGTAAACTGTGTAAGATGCCTGAATGAATAATGCATAAGTCAAAATGGACATCAAAAAGCCTATTCTTGTGTGAATTCAATTTGAGTAAGTATCTTTTTTGCTCAAGTCAAGAGAAAAACTAGTGCTGTCACCGGCTTAGACAGCTAAGAACAGAAATTTTTCTTTGTGTCTAGTTGAAGGGTTAATCAAAGGCATATTCAATGACCTCCCCTGCTTCCCAATGACCAGTCTTCAATCCTTAGAGTATTAGGAGATGGGAGCAAGTTATGGTGTTATTGTAACTCACAGAAGACAAATGATAAATTTCTTTAACCTGTAGGTTAATTTATTTTGTTCCACAGACCTGACCTCTGAAAGTAATGCAAACTTTCATCTGATCATTTTTATTTTTATTTCGAAACCAATAGGTATAATATAACAAACACATTAGTATCTACCAGTAACAGCAGCAGCAGCAGCAACAACAACAAACCAATTTTTTAATACTTTTACCTTCATCTTAGTGCTATTAGACCAGCAAACTGCAGTCTTTGGAATCAGCCAGTTTGAATTTCAATTTTATTTCTTGTGTGACTTGTATGACTTGAAGTGATGTGTCACTTCTTGGAAGCAAATTACTTCACCCCCTAAGCCTCAGTATCTACATCTGTAAAAAGTCAGAATTGAAACAGATGATCTCTGAGGTCCTCTTTAGTCCTAGATTTCATGATCCTCCATTTAACTTATATAATAGATGCATTCTTGAAAGGTTGTGTACCAATCACATGTTTGGAAATCAAGACCTAGCTTCCCACTATAATTTCATAAAAATGTTTCTAAGGCACCATAAAGAGTGCATTAAAAATGTATGAAATTCAAGATAATATTTCGAACAGATAAAACCTAGTGGAGTTCATCATTTTTCCTTGCATGAGTGTTATTTTTTCTGCCTTTAGTTTGAAGAATGACACTGAGGTAAATTACCCAGCAAGAAAATGCAGTTTGTAATTTGCCCACAAGGTAGCATTGTACTTAAGCTAGCTGCTCAGTGGTCTAGTCAAGATCTCTCTGACAGATGCATAAAAGATTCCCTTTATTAAAAATCTCCAACTCTTGGGGCAGCTAGGTGGCACAGTGAATAAAGCACCGGCCCTGGATTCAGGAGGACCTGAGTTCAAATCTGGCCTCAGACACTTGACACTTTCTAGCTGTGTGACCCTGGGAAAGTCACTTAACCCTCATTGCCCTTCCAAAAAAACCTCTGAATTTACTCACACTTGGTGCTTTCAAATGGCTGTGCAAGGAAGGAACCCTCACTGATTCTGGTTCTTAATCTGAACAAAGAGATGAAGCAATATGGTTCTGAAAAAATTATGGTTCATCCTATATAGTACATATGAGATTATTTTAACTTAATCTTTATCTTTTATGTTTTCATAATAAAGACGCAATCTTAATTTGGTCCCATGGTTTAGTAGACAAAGCAAAAATTACAGAGGAAACTATTAAGCACCCTCTCCCACACCCCAGATTACTTTGTTTAATAGAATATAAAACACCTTGAGAGTAGAGAATATTTCTTTTTTTTCCCTTTTTGTATCTGTAGCACAATGTGTGACCCACACTGGGCACTTATAAATGCTTGTAGATTGAATGATCATCTCCTCATCCAGTCTCCCCTTCTCCTAGGCCACCTTCCCATAGCAGATCATGGATAATAAATAAGGAGAAGTGGGTGCTGCTGTCCAGGATCTTGCTCTATGTACAGAAATAGAAAAAAAGACCCAAAAATAATTAAAGAAAGGGACTCAACAGGTTTTCTGACCTTCTGACTAGTAAGAAGGTTTCATGGTGGCTACTGGTAGAGTCCTACTCTGTCCTCACCTCTGCAGTCTTAGCCTTATCTCTCCTCCGGGGTCTCCACCTCTCCAGTATTATTCTCCAAAGGTCTTTCCTCACTGTCCCCCTGCTGTTTCTGGCTCAGGTACATGGCTTACTGGCATCTTTCCATCTCCCCCCTCTCTCCTCTGTTGCCTCAATCAAATAGCAAGCTAGAAGTCCTTCTCAAGGTCATGGAAGGGAAAAGCAAAGAGAAAGGATTCCGATGTGCCCCTGCACACAAAACCTCACCTTGTCCCCTGATTCACCATAGGATGTAATCCCTTCCTTGCTTATATGCTCAGGTACTTCCTCTTCAAATGTTTTGCTGACTCAGATTTCTCTGGATGCTTGATGCTCCATTAGCTTCCATGGAGCTAAAATGAGTAGGAAGTTCTGCTACATATGAATTTTACAGAGGAGGAAACAAAAGTTTAGAAAGTTTAACACTTGCCCAGAGTCGGACAGGTAGTGAGTGTCACTCATTCCTGATTCCAAAGATAAATCTCTTTTCAGTACTTGAGAATACTGAAATATTGAATAATATGTTTAGTAAACAAACACCTTGATGATGAAATTACATTTATATAGTGCTCTAATACTTGCAAAACCCTTTGGCTATGTTATCTTATCACATACAACAACCTTATGGCCCCATTTTACAGATTAGGAAATTGAGGCTCAAAGACTTTGAGTGACTTGCCCATGGTCACAGGTGGGATTTGAAAGATCTTTGACCTTTGACATATTGTAAGGATGATTAATTTTCTGCAGGAAGGTGACAATTCTACTTGCAGTGTTTATGTGGCAAAGCTGTGATTCATTTTCTAATGCACAAATTTCATTTAGCTATTGGTTCCTCAAAGGATAATTATTATTTACTTAATTATGTGGTAAGTGCTATACAGTGGCAGGATAATTAAACAATAGAGCATGCAATTACAAAGTAACTACAGTATTTGCGGTAGGGTGGGGAGGTTTGTTTGAAAGAAATTAATTTTAATGTTGACTTTTACAAGACCTAACACGAATATCAAGTTATCTTTAGAAAAATGGCAAATGTACTAGAGTTTTACCGTAGTACCTGAATTTTAACTTTAAAGAAGGAAATCTGAAGGTAAAAGCTGAGCTTTTTCGTCAGATTACTAAAGGACTGGGCTTTTTGCTGTAATGAAGATAGGATAGAGACTCATAGATATAAGTCTGGAAGGGACCTTAGAAGTCATCTAGTTCAGACCCCTCATTTTATGGATGAGGAATCAGAGAGGCAGATAGGTTTAGTGATTTGTTCAAAGCTGCTCAGGTAGTTAGTTTGTGGCAGGGCCCAGATTCATAGCACAGTGTGATGTAAGGTGCCTTTGGGGAAAAGACTTACTTAATCACCAGCATCATTTATTTCCAATTTGAAAAGCAAATACATCTTTGTGTAAAGAGAATATGTCTTCTCCCCAAAAGAGAAAAAGACCTATTTGTACAGATTATTTGTACAAAAATATTTATTGCAGCTCTTTCTGTGGTGGTTAAGAATTGGAAATCAAAGGGATGCCCATCAATTGGGGAATGGCTAAACAGGCTGTGGTATATGATTGTGATGGAATATTATTTGTAGTATAAGAAATAACAAGCAGAATGATTAAGAAAGGCCTGGAAAGACTTATATGAACTGCTATAGTGAAGTAAGCAGAACCAGGGGAATGGCGTGCACAGTGACAGTAATATTGTTTCATGAAGAGCTGTGAATGACTTAACTAATCTGAGCAATACAATGATCCAAGACAATTTCAAAGAACTAATGATGAAGCATACTATCCACCTCCAAAGAAAGAACTGGTATTGATTGAATATGAACTGAAGCATGCTATTTTTCAATTTCTTTCATTTTTTATTTTACTCAAGTCTTATACAAATGACTAATATGGAATGTTTTACATAATTGCACATGTATAACCTATATCTGATTTATTACCACCTTAGGGAGGGGGAAGGGGAGGGAAGGAAGGAGGGATAGAATTTGGAACTCAAACTTTTAAATAAAAAGTGTTTATTATTATTATTTTTAAATTAAATTTTCAAAAGAGAATATGTCTTTAACATAAAGTAAAGGGAGTCAATCCATATCTTGTCAAACATGTGGCCTGCCAACAACATTTCTCAAGGCAGCTTAAACCAGATTAAAATGTAATTGGGAAATAGTTAACAAAATGAAAGTACAATAAAACCTAGATTAGGTTATATTTTAAAACTAAGTAAATATTGCCCTACAGGGATCCTTATGTACAAAGTCCCCCTCCCCTGGCCCCACCTTTATGCCAATTTGACACCACCGACTTGTTCCTTCAAAAACACAATGTCCAGTTTGGAAAGTACAATGGGCTTCCGTGCCATGTCCACATATTAAGATAGCAGTATTCTCATTTTTGTTTTTTAGTTTCAAATGGCAACAAAATTCATTTGCTTTGCAGAAATTAGATAAAGAAACATTAATTAAATTGATAATCAGTTACCATAATTTTTACTTGAATGCTTCAAAGGTCTATTATTTAATCAGTTGTGAGTTTTATCTACTGAAGAAGATTATAATACCCCTGCACACCTTAGTAGATGGTTTTATGAGATGTTGAAGTTTAAAAAAAATCATTATTTGGTGGCCAGCCTTTTGTTGATAGCTTTGGCAGGCTAGACAACAGACAATAGAGATGATCATAATTATAATTATTATTAATTATTAGAATTATAATTATAGTTAGTACATATATGTATATCTATACACAAATATGCATATACATCTATATACATCTATGTGTGTATATTATTATAATAATAACATTTATTTAGTGCTTACTATGTGCTAGGTACTTAACAATTATTATCTTATTTGATCCTCACAACAACCCTGAGAAAGAGGTGCTACAGATGAGGACACTGAGGCAGAATAGAGGTTAAATAACTTCCCCAGAGTCACAAGGATAGTAGGTATCTGAGGCAGGATTTGAAATCAGGTCTTCCCAATGTTGGGTAAGGCACTTTCTCCAATATCACCATACCAAGTCTTTTAAGCTGCCAGAACTTGCATTGGTGGGGCAATGAGGGTTAAGTGACTTGCCTAAGGTCACACAGCTAGTAAGTGTCAAGTATCTGAGGTCAGATTTGAACTCAGGTCCTCCTGAATCCAGGGCTGGTGTTTTATCCACTGCTCCACCTAGCTGCCCATTAAGCATGAACTTTAACCCAATCTTACCCCAACCCCTTGGCTCCTACTTCTGTCTTTTTGAGTCTCTGTTTATCTGCTTGTCAACTAGTTTTACGCTTAGAGTTTCCACATTAGACTTTTGGGTCTTTCAGCCTTTCTTTTGTATTCCTAATAGCTTATATTTGATTTTCTTCCTTATTCTTTGGTTCCTTCCCTGTTTCACTGATGCACAAACCTCCTGAGGCTTAGTGGCATCTGTCTTGGAGGATCTAGGCACCAGGTTCAATTCCCTATACAGAATAAATCCTCTTTGGTTCCAGGCATCAAAGTTCTTTTCCTTCTATTCAGTTCTGTTTTTGTCCCATCTTCCATATTTCTCCTCTAGTTAAGTCAAGTCACGAAGCATTTATTAGATACCTATTATGTGCCGGGCATTGTGTTAAATTCTGAGAATACAAATGAAACGAATTAAATAATCCCCACTCTCAAAAAGCTTGCTTCCTACTTCCTTTCTGTGACTCAGAAGAGTAGGGATCTACTACTGCCAATTGTGGAGAACAAAGAAGGGAGAAGTTACTATAAAGGAACCAGACACAGATCTCCACAGCAATATCCTGGAGCACAAACCTTCAAAATTACTTGTACCAGTTCCACTGATGGCAGGGATACTGATTTGTGACTCAAAGTAATACAGTTTTCTGATGTGATTTCACGGGATTTTTATCTTGTGTTAGCGTTTCTATCTTCTCTTGTGGATTCGACTTTAATTAGGCTTTATCTCATGCCTACTTTTAGGTCATTGAGATGTGCCAACCACTCCACCATCTTTCTTACATAATCCTAAAATCTTCTTTCCTGATCATAAAATATATCCATTTTCTTGTCCAAAAGAATACAAAAATCTAACCAGATGAAATCTATTTTCTCATCATTTTTCACTTAGATATCAGATTTTTGAGTATTTTCCTTAGTAGAACCAAGTGTGAGTTAAGGTTAAGGGAGCTGCTGGTTAGTAGAATAGCACATTACATTTAGACCCATTGGATCACTTTATATTACCTACTAGGTTATATTACCTACTAGTCCCAATTTTCATTCTTCTTAAATGTTGGTGTTATGTGATTCATTGTCACAAAGATTTATCAGGAAAATATTGATGTTAGAAACAGTGGAGCAGCTAGGTGGTACAGTAGATAAAGCACTGGCCCTGGATTCAGGAGTACCTGAGTTCAAATCTGGCCTCAGACACTTGACACTTACTAGCTGTGTGATCCTGGGCAAGTCACTTAACCTTCATTGTCCTGAAAAATAAAGAATTGTTGGGGGGCAGCTAGGTGGCACAGTGGATAAAACACCCAACCCTGGATTCAGGAGGACCTGAGTTCAAATCCAGCCTCAAGCACTTGACACTTACTATCTGTGTGACGCTGGGCAAGTCACTTAACCCTCATTGCCCCAGAAAAAAAAGAAAAAAGATCTCTGCAGTGGTGGGAAACATGAGATTATTAAATATCCCATACAATTTCCAAAATGCATTATAGCCTGATCTCTTCCTTCAATTCAATTCCTGTTGAAGAAGAGATATAATAAAAATAAGGAGAAGAAAGAGATGAAGAAAAGGGGAAAAAAGGAGGAAAAGAAAGCAAGAAGTTGAAAAAGAGATGAGAAGTAGAAATGTAGACATGAGAACTTTCATCAATCTGTCATGTGCCACAAGATAGAATGAAGGATGTTGGCATTCACAAAAACCACCTGCTTTGCCTGGATTTGATCATTGAGATGAAGAGATATGAATGAACTAGTAATATACTTCTGAAAGCCCCACAGGCCTGTAGAGTGATATAAATAATTTCCAAAAAAAGGACAATTTTAGGTTTCTAATCTGTCAACTGGAAGGACACAGAAATGCAATTTTATCCTTTTTAGGACCTAGGTATATGGATACTGGAAGGGAAGCCTTATAATAAGAACAGGTTTCAGTTTAGACAAGCTTTTGACGTAGGTTATTGCTTTTGTCCAGCCTACTGGTAAGGTCTAACAAGTGCATGCTCAGTGAATAGCATCAAATAAAAATATCAAACAATAAAACATGTTTTGTTTTTTATTTGCTTAGTTACTCTTTATCAAACCTCTAGTGTGGATGAGAGAATCACAAACTGTATTTTAGGGAGGAGAGAATTAGGATTAAGAAAATCGTATTAGATTTTAATGGCTCAGAACCATCCTAATGGTTGAAGGAGAAGTATTTTATTTATCCAATATCTTATTAAGATGAAAAATGAAATAAGGATCATAGAGAACATTTAATGAGGCTTTAGGAAAAGTTTACCTGAGTGTGTTATTGGATACTTAAGGTATGTGTGATATATTCTGTAAATTTGCTTCTAGGTTTCTTGAATGAGTAATTTGTATTTGTACAATACGCTCTGAAACTTTGAAGAATTTGTGTTTTTATCTCTGAAAACTCCATGAATATATATTAGAATCCCTTTAGGCCTTCTCATCAGAATAAAATCTTACTTATATAACCTGTGAGAAAGGGAATTCATGCCTCACTTAGACTATATTCAATTCTAGGGCCTTGAACTCCAAGAGAATTAGCTCCTCTCTGACTCATTGACCCCACTTAGAGTTATTCTAGTAAAACATCCAAAATAAATTTCAGATTTCCCCAAGTGTGGTTAACTGGATCCCCAATTCCCAGATAATCACTCAGTGAACAATATGGGTATTTGGAATGGAAGAGCATTTATTTAACCCTATGGGTTTTTGTGTCATTTCAGTTCTGTCTGACTCTTCATGACTCCATTTGGGGTTTTCATGGCAAAGATACTTGGTATAGTTTGCCATTTCCTTCCACAGTTTATTAGACAGATGAGGAAACAGATAAACAGGGTAAGTGACTTTCCCAGGGTCACATAGCCAGTAAACATCTGAGACCAGATTTGAACCCAGGTCCTTATCTGACTACAGACCCAGCATTCTATGCACTGCACCAACCTAATTGCCCATTTAGCCCCACAGAAAAACTTAAACCTTTAAAGGCTTAGAGGAGTCCATAACAAATGAAGAAAGATAAAGCTTTCAAATGCCTCATCTTCTCTCTGCCTTCTAGTCTCTCTCCAAAGGGAAGGCAACTTCTGTTGATGTTGGGTAATCCTCTCAATTTTCATGTGTTTTTTTTCCCTCAGAGTTTTAGGCATCCTCTTCAAAATCTCATGCTCCCCTGATGTGGTAAACAAACAATCCCTTTCACTGGACTTATGCAGCTTGAGTAACTAATTGGCAAGATACTACATAGAAAGTATGTAAACTTTCTTTTTTCCCAAGGAAATATTATTTTTCTAGAAGGTCCAGTGTTCAAACTCAAAAACTCAAATTTGGGATTATCCACAACGACCAAAGTAATCACTGCTCAGAAAATTTCTTATCTTTGTCAAGAAAGATATGATTCTGGGATCATACTGCCTAGGGAATAGGGAAGTTTCCCCCTCCCCCTTGCTGTACTCCAACAGAAGGTTCAAGAGAAAAGATAGAGTCCTGAAGAATGAGAGAGTCTGAGATGATGGCTAATTTGAGGAGGGATGGCTGATGAACAATCAGCCAATTATTAGGAGTTCTCTGTGTCCTCTCAGCAAAATGCTCTTGGGCATTCCACATTCATTATGAAAGGCACCCTTCAGTAGCCTTCAAATATTAACTCTTGTCTTCTGATTTCATCAAGTTGATTGGGGAGTTCCTCAAATTGACCAGTGCTGCTCCTTGAATTGCCCCACCTTATGCAATGCATAAATCCTCCATTTCGGGGGGGGGGAGCTTTTCTTGGTTCTTTTAGCATGTGGGATCCAAGACAGAGTCCCAGAGGATCACTCAGCTTTCTTTACATGACCAGCCCAATGTCCTTTCTTGATCTTACAAATTCTTTTTGTCTGGAATGTCTTCCTTCTTTAACCTTTGCCTTTTCTTCAAGCATCCATATTTCCTTCGAGGTTCAAGGCTCAAAAAACTCTCCTAGTGTCTATATTTCCTTCAGATACCACTTCCCTAACTAGGTCTTTCCTGATTCCCCTGCCCCAAGTTGGTCATGATTTTTCCTCCTGAAATTACTTTCTGTGTATCAAATTTGTATTTTGGGTCTCCAGCCCTGATAGGTCACCTTTTTCCTTATCTTGCCGTGACCTTTTTGTCTAGTTGTATGCTAAGGGCATATTTTCTTTTCTTTTTAAATTTTTCTTTTTTTAATTTTAATTTTTTATGGGCATATTTTCATTGGTCTTTTCCAGATCTCCTTTATGTCATGTCTTTCCCATTACAATGTAAGCTATCTGAAGGGTAGGAACTATCTTGCTTGCTTGAATTTCTATTCCAGTGCTTAGTCTGGTGCCTGGAACCAAATAAATGTTCTCTCTCTCTCTCTCTCTCTCTCTCTCTCTCTCTCTCTCTCTCTCTCTCTCTCTCTCCTCTCTCACTCTCTCTCTCTCCTTCCCTCTCTCCCTCTCTGTCTCTCTCTGCCTCTCTCTCCCCCTCTCAACATCTATTATCTATCTTATCCATCTATCTTCATCCCTCTAGCCTTCTATTAATCCATCTGTCTACTTCCTGCAGTAGAATATAAGTTCTTTGAGGGCAGCAATGCTTCCATTATTTGTCTTAGCCTTAGCCTAGTAAATTCCTAATAAATACTTGAATTGAATTCAACTGGTGCCAGTTTCTGAGCATGTCACTGTTAGTAACATTTCATTGTCTTTTGGATTACTGACTATTTTAATTGCTTAATAATTGCATTTTAAATTGTAAACTTGACATTTAAAAATAATGAGTGGATAAAAATGACTGCTTATCAAATTTGTTTTAAAATAGAAGCTGGTTTGGATATTTGGAGGTAATAGGGCAATCAGCTCTTGTGGGGCTTTTGGGTGGAATGGCACACTTTAATATTGCCATCGTAATTTACATTTTCAAAGTCATTTGCAAGCTGTGAAATGTTGTTAGTCAAAGTCAGACTACATTTTAAATTGTTAAAAATAGAAAGATCTAATGAAAAGAGGAATAGACCTTTAGCTATGATGATTATAGAATTATATACCATGACCAGTTGCACAAACTTCATAATGAACAAGCAATACTGCTATCTCAAGGAGGAAACGTCTGTTCTGTTTTTGTCTGGACACCCGGCATATCCGTATTACATCGACTAGTAGCACTTAGCAGGAAGAGAAGGGGAAAAAAAGACACAGGTCTTAGAAATTGTCTTGGAAAATCACTTGTTTATTGCAGTAATGCAGTTCGATCCAATTTAAGAAGCATTTACTATTAAGCACCTACTATGTGCATGGAACAAGAATACAGACAAAGGGGGAACAAAACAGTTTCTGCATTTAAGGAGTTTATTGCCTCCTTTTGGAGAGAAATTGCCAACAGAGAGGAAAAGGCTAAATGGAAGTTTCCACCTAATAGTTAGATAACATTGTTACCAAAGTAAAGACTATTCCCTAATGAAATTATTTGGCAAAATTTCCCATGCAGGAGTATGACAAAGATTGGCAACAGCCATGATTGCACCTACCTTTGAGATAAAAGTCCTGGGCATAATTTAGTAGTCAGACTTTCTTTCTGATTCGGGGCCCAATGAATTTCATTGACAACAGCTAATCCATCCTGCAAATTTAATTGGGTGTGCGGCTGTTCTCCCTTTAACATTTGTCCTATACAGCTGTCACTTTGATGACAGAGGCCTAACTGCCACTAACACCAACTGGTAGCAACTGGGGCTTTTTACCAGGCAGTTAATTTGCAAAAGGCCAAGAATGAACATTTCCCCCCCCCATTTATGTAGCACAACGATTCTTTAGCAAAAAGAAACCTGCATTGATGAATAATTGAAATCCCAGTTTCCCTGCAAGTCTATAATCACGTGCCCTATAGAGACTGAAGTACATTCTGCTGTGAGCATTGTGCTGGAGATTAGTAACTCCTTGGTGTCAAGGCTGCTATAACAGTGTGAATTGCACTTTTAATTTGTCTTCCCATCTGACAGAGCATCTAATTATACTTTATAAAATCTGTTTTAAATTATGCTTTAAAAATCCACCCTTCCATTGAAGGATATTTATGTAAAAGGTAAAGATTAAATAAATGTTTAAAATCATATCTTCAAATCCTTTTTAATGAAACCATGCATTCTTTGGCATTTGGAGGATAATATGCATTTTATTCACAGCCATCTTATTTACAATTAAACTGAGTCATTGTTTTTACAGTCTGTTTAGCTGGAAAATAAGAGAATTGTTTCTTCTAATTATGAAATGACATCATCATTTTGACAATTAGCCTATATGTCTGAGATTCAGAAGACATTCTGTAGCCCCTTCCTTCCCACGCCTCCCAACAGCCTCTTTTCCTACTTGAAAACTTTAGATGGAGTAGTGAGTAGAACATGATTTTTAAAAATTAATTGCAAAAGACCTAAAAGACTGAATTGCTCATCTTCAAATGAAAATAGGTTGCATTTCTTATTTTTCCCCTTGTCTTTGTCATTTTCTGAGACTGTCTCTGCCCTAATTGTCAATAATGTAGTTAACATAATGGCTGATCTACTTAAAAAGGGAATCATTAGCTTTCAATAGTATAATGCATGTTCAGCTTTCCTTTTTTCTTTTTCTTTTTTTTTCCTTGGTGACAGTATTTTTATTATACAGTTTTTATTACTGTAATGAGGAGTCTTTCCCAGACATGTGATGTTCAGTATTAACATTACTAACCAGACTGTAAAATGATGGATCAGGTTTTTTTTTGTTATGGGGACTCATGTTAACCTAATTGAATCAAATGCTTTTCAAGGAAATCAGACTATCAGTGCATGGATTTGCAACATATCTTTATCAATGTGTATGTCCTTTGTTGTGATGATTTCCCATGAGCTCTTCAGGACCTTGAAAGACTTAGTATTAAGGATTCTTGGCATAGCAAGGGTTGGGATAACTGTAGTGCCCAAATAATTTAGATTTACACATAACCTGCTGGACAAAAAGCAACTGACCCAGGCTATTTGACTAACTGTGGCCTGGTTCTCTCTTTAGCATACGTATAAACAGAATCATTTACTGTATACTTGCAAGGAGGAAGATCAACTCTTCTTTTATACTGACATTGAAATAAAATGACTTGCCTTGATCTATTTGCTTTGTTACAATGAAATATAACAATTTTGGAGGGGAGCATGTATTAGAACTTGTACATAAAAGAAGGTGGTATGAAGATAAATATGGTTTAATCTGCTGATGGAAAGTGAGGAACAATTTGAGTAGCTCAGGAAAATAATCATCTCAAAACTACAGGTAATAAAGTTGTGATCTTGAGTTTCTGTGTAAGGTTCATGGAAGATTTATCCTATCCTTTGTCTCCTAAATACAAGTCTTGATGAGCTGTGATCTCAATAGCACCATTTAAATTGTCGTACGCTATATCTTTGTGTGGCTGGTCAATCATTTTCAGACCTGTTGGATTTGTTGTGACTATTTGGGCTTCTCTTGGCAGGGATACTGGAGTGGTTCGGCCACTCCTTTCAGCTCATTTTTCAAAACTTCTTAGTGGCTATAATTCTTTTCCTTTCCTTACCAGTTTATTTGTCAGTACATCTCCTATCTTTCTAAAGAGTCTTTCTCAAGTCTTTTCCCTCTCATTTCAGATTACTCCCTTTAATTACACCTCTACTAGTAGGTCCCCCATGACACTTCAAACTTCTTCAAGTTACGGAGTCTGTGTTGACAAAAAATCCCCTTGCATTCATTCTTATTGTGTTTGGGTGAAGACACTATCCTCTTTTCCACCCTTATCTTTCTCTTACTCTGATCATCCAATTATTCCTACCAAACTTCTCAAGGGTACCTGTTCTAAAATTCCACTCCTTTTCAGTGCCTGGTGCAGAATTTAGCAGCTATATTCCTTCTGTTGGGCAGCCAGGTGGCACAGTAAATAGAGTACTTATCTGGCTGAGTTAAAATCTGTTCTCAGACACTTGGCAGCTGTGTGACTCTGGCCAAGTCACTTAACACATTTGGCCTCAGTTTCCACATCTGTAAAAGATCTGGAGAAAGAAATGGCAAATATCTATGCCAAGAAAATCCCAAATGGGGTCAAGAAGAGTCAGACACAATGAAATGACTGAACAACAGCAAAATTTCTTCCATTGTCTTTTCCAGATCTCGTTACCCTTGTTTTTGTTCCTGGTTGCAGAAGCATCCCAGTTCTTTTACTTCTTTCTACCTACAGGTCTATCCCACTTGAAGACAGTTCCTCCTAAATAAAAATGGGACCTATTATCATTGCTTTTAGGACTATCTCACTTCCTACCTTTCCTATTAGCTTTGGCAGCATAAGTATCCTGTTAATCAAGGATAATAATCTCAGAATTCTGACCCATTTCTATCTTCATGACATCCAATCCATCACAAAACTGTGAGAAGGAGGGATCAATCCAGGTTGTTCTCCATATTAGTGGCAGGATCTAGCACTCTTTATGGAATTCTCACATCTGGAAAGATCAGTCGCAATTTTTCTACCAGTTTGTTAAATTCCTTAATATTCCAAAGCAAATGGAATTGGAGCCCTAACCACATATTAAGTTCAGGTAAATTATTTGACTCATTGGAAGGGTGACTCAAATAAAAAAATGTAATATAGTATAATTTAAAATAGAAATAAAGTTTATCTCTTATATTTCATCGATATTATGTTTGGCCCGACTAAGTAGGAGCACTGAAATAAACTAATCTAATACAGACTTTCAGATTGATCCCCTAACACAATGCTTGTTGACTAAATACCACCCTCAGATATCCTATATATGCTGCACCTTTTGCCTCATATTGTTCCTATGCCTGGAATCCTCCCTTGTTTTTCTCTGTTATCCAAATCTTATTTTCATCAAGATTTAACTCACTTCCTTCCCTACAGCCTTCTTCAATCAACCATATCTCTCTTTGAATCTCTCTATGAACTCTTAAAAACATTTCTTGTCTGCTTCAATTATCTTGTGCACTTAATTAGAAAAGGTGTTACATTTCTGTTTGAATGTTTTCAAGTGTTAGCTTAAGTCTTAACTCCACTGAAAACATAAGCAACATAAAGGGAGGGACATATCTTTATAAATCAGCAGTTCCCAATGTGCTTTAGGCATTAAGTTTAATTACTCATTGGATGAATGAAGATGACTGACATTTTTTGAGAGAATTGTGTGTGTGTTTGTGACCTCTTATTTCATAGGACTCATAGATTTGAGGTGGTAGGTAGCTTAGGCCTCAAAGTACTCCAACCCCTTCATTTTACAGATTCAGAAAGTGAGGTCAAGAGACATGAACTTCCTTTAGCAATATGGGATGGAGCAATGATCTTGTGTTTGAAGGAGTTTTGCCTTCGGGTATAGTAGAAAGAATGCAGGTCTTCACTTGAATGAGCAGGTCTATACCCTTGTGACCTTGGGCAAGTCACTTATTTTCTTTGATTCCCCATGCCCTTATCTGTCAAAGGAGGGAGTTGAAGTGGATGATAATTTTAATTGTTGAGTGTCCGCAGCATTTAAATATTGGTATAGCATACCTTCTCTTTGTTGCTTCCTAGAGAGGTGCCAACTATTGATCTTCACAGGGAAAAGGACAAGCCGTGGCCTTCTCCCAACTCCTGTTCCTGCTCCCCATAGTGCCTGTTAGGACTGAAGGAGGGAATATTTAGCATTTAGCTAGACTGGTGTTTGGCATTCTAAATGTACTATATTCATTTCAATAACTCTACAGAAGGGCTAAACTAATCTTTTTAAAAATCCCTCATCCAACCCCAGCTACCATTAGATGCTAAAAATAACTAGTTTATTATTAGTTATTATTAGCAGCTCTTTAAAATCAGGTTTTGTAGACAATGGTGGAGAGTTTGGAAGGAATCTTTTTTTAGAGTAAATTTGTCAGTGAACCACTTTCTAAATCAAAGATTCATAGGATCATGGTTTGAAGGTTGGAAGGGACCTCAGATGTCATGTAGGCCAACCCCCTCATATTAAAGAGGAGGGAAATAAGGCCCAGGTAGTAAGCAGAAATGTAGGGATTTAACTCAGGTCCCATTACTCTAAGCTCAGAGAGTTTAAGTTCAATGCTCTAATGAAATGTTCACATAATTCCTTTTTATTTATATATTGAATAAACCTTTACTGAGCTCATAGCATTTCCATAATAGCAGTTCTGTAAATATCGGCTAATATGGGGGAGCATGGTAAAGTAAGAATGGATACTAGATGCTGAAAGGAATACCTGGGTTCAAATCCTGCTGTTGCCATTTGCCAGTTGTATGACCTTTGGGCATTTCATTTAGTTTCTCTATGCCTCATGTTCTTCATCTGGAAAATGAAGGGGTTGGATTATATGACCTCTAAACCCATGATTTACGATCAGCATCATAGGTAACTCTCCCTCTCTCTCACCTGTGTGTGTGTGTGTGTGTGTATAAATACACACATACATATACGTATATATAATACAGAGTTAGCTAAAATGTATATATATATATACACATATATACTATCTATCATTATATAGCACCTACTGTGTGACAGAATAAGCACTTACAATTATTATCTCATCTGATCCTCACACCAATCCTGTGAGATATGTGTTACTCCCCCCCCCCCCCCGGACATTTTACAGATCATGAAAAGAAGGCAAACAGAGATTAATTGACTTGCTCAGGGTAACACAGTAAGTTTCTGAGGCTGAATTTAAACTCAGGTCTTCTTCTTTTTTTTTTTCTTCTTTTTTTTTGCGGGGCAGTGGGGTTAAGTGACTTGCCCAGGGTCACACAGTTAGTAAGTGTCAAGTGTCTGAGGCCAGATTTGAACTCAGGTACTCCTGAATCCAGGGCCGGTGCTTCATCCACTGTGCCATCTAGCTGCCCTCAGGTCTTCTTTCTTATTCCAGGCCCAGTGCTCCTCTATCCACTGAGCCAACTAGCCGGCTCATCATAGACAACAAGTAAGATGTATGTGGAGCATGGTAGCAAGATGAATTATGGTGAACTGGATGAGCTAAAGTGTCGCCTGCTGGTCATGTATGCCTTAAATAATCTCTTCCTAAAATAGGCTAGGTAGGAAATGAGTGATTTTGTTAGATGATATAGGGCCATATATCTACATGATCCTCAACACAGCCCTTATCTGTACTGGCATATGGATCGTGTAGGGGAGGAGGGAGATGGAGGCCCCAGAACTCATTCTTCCTAAAACAGTTCCTCAGGCATGTTAAGACCCAGGCTTGGTTAGCTCTCCTCTGGTCCTAGCACTCACTCTCCATACCAATCACTGAATTGTTTTCTTCTTGTGAACTCACTTTTCTAACACTTCCTACTCTCCCTGGATCACTCCTCTGCCAAACACACTAAATCCTTTCAACTCCAAAATGGCTTTTACTCATATCTCTGTTCTCTAGTTCCAAGCTCCCCCAGAGCAATTTATAATAGCCCAATAACAGCCCTGAAGCTAGTTCTGGAGGTCCTAAAAATGCCTGGGGAAAGGCTTAAGGAACAACTACTACCTGGGTGACTCTGTAGCCTTAGGTACACAGATTTTCCCCCTTTCCAGCATCTTCTACCTCTGACACATGTTGAGAGTTGAGACAATTGTAGATGGGTTTGGAGTATGGAGAGGGTAGAGGGAACATAAGGCACTGGATGCTTATTTTAAGAAAGCCGCTCTTTCTATTTCTCCTTGGCTTCCGTGCTCCCTGCATCTCTCTCCATCTAATCAGGGGCTCTTTTTTTTTGGCGGGGCAATGGGGGTTAAGTGACTTGCCCACGGTCACACAGCTGGTGTCAAGTGTCTGAGGCCGGATTTGAACTCAGGTACTCCTGAATCCAGGGCTGGTGCTTTATCCACTGGGCCACCTAGCTGCCCCTAATCAGGGGCTCTTAACAGAAGGTCCATGAATAGATTTCAGGGGATCTGTGAACAATTACATCACTAAGTTCTAGCCAAAACTTAGCATTTCCTTGAATGATTCAAGACTCTTCTGGGATCCTTAGGCTTCACCAGACTACCAAAGGGTCCATAAAACACACACACACACACACACACACACACACACACACACACACACACACACACACAGACAAACAGCCTGATCTAATCTCTTTTTGTTCCAAAAGTAAGGCTCATCTGCTTTGAATGTTATTTTCATAATTTCATTACTGTCTCAGAATGCTGCTGTGGTTTCCTATTGCTTTTTTTCCCCCATCGAATTTAAATCCCTATTCTTGGACTTCAAAGTCTTCCACTAATTGTTTCCTCCCTACTCCAGCTAATTCCACTTATTTCTTATAGTACCTGTCCTGGATTCTCACTCTTATCCAGTAAACCTGCTTCCTTTCTCCAACCCCTCTCTGCTTCTTCATATAACTAAGTCATCCCAACAGAAATGTTCCATATAACACTGGACCAACAAATGTCCTTTCCAGTCATACTCAACACTCTAGCCCAAGGAGGCTATTTGCTGCTATGGCACAACATAGCATCTCTCCTGTGTCTTTGCATAGCTGGTCTCCTTTCCTGAATGCTTTCCCTCCTTGACTTTGCTTCTGGGGATACCTATAAGTCCATTCAAGGCTCCCTCCCATATGAGGTTTTATACTGAGCCTTCCAAATCATCAGTACTTTCTTTCCTTGAAATTACCTCGTTTTTCCTGTACACATATTTTGCATTTACGGCCTGTGTATTTGTTATTTCCTCTAGTAGTATCTACCGTTCCTTAAGGCAAGTACTGGTATCAGTTTTGCTTTTGTATACATAGTGGCCTAGCATAGTTACTGGCACATGGTGGACACTTAATTAAACCTTGATGAACTGACAAGTTCGAAATAGTAGGAGATAAAGTGCTATGAACATCTTGAGCTGGGGGAGATATTTTCTGGTTTGGGGAATGGGAGGAGAGGAAAGAGAAATAAGGGAAGGCCTATATGGGGGGAAAAAGGCATTTGAACCTGGAGTAGGACATCTCAGGAAGTGAATTAGGCAAAATAATAGAAGAATTTTATTTTACATGTATTACGTTACATATGTTAATTTTCGATTGGCACAGATTGAACCTGTGACTTTTTGGCACCTACTGGCTATTTGACCCTGGGCAAATCACTTATCCTTTCAATGCTTCATGAAACCCTCTAAGATGATAAATTGCAAAATAAGTGCCAATCTGCCTAGGTGACCTGAGATTCTTCACTAGAATTCCCCAATATCTTCGAAATCACGGGTCCATACCAAAGAAAAGGACAGACACACACACACATTTCCTTTAAGTCCCAATAAAATCTCAGCTTCTACAGGAAAGCCTTTCCCAAACCCTCTTATTTATAGCACCTTTCCTCTCCTAGTTATTTGCTTGTGCTATTTGTTTGCTTGTTGTCTCTCCCATTAGATTGTAAGCTACTTGAAAGGAAGGGCTTTTTAACTTCTTTTTGTATCTCAGGTGTTTGGTCTCACATGTAGCTTAATAATCTTTATTGACTGACAAATACTTCAGGTCACTAAACAATAATCTATGCAAAGTAGATATATAGGCAGAAATGCAAGGCAGAATCAACTAGTTCTGCCTTTCTTTTCTATGTATCGCCACTTAATATATCATTAATATAATTATCAAACAGACATCTTAGGTAGTGCAATGGATAAGTCTGAGTTCAAATCTGTTCTCAGATATAGCTTTGTGACCCCAGGCAAGTCACTTGAATTCTGCTGGTCTCAGTTTTCTTATCTGTAAAATGAGGGTGATAATAGCACCACCTTTTATCACAGCAGCCTCAACATTTCCATTAAGCATCTTATCATCACAAAGGAATGAGAAAACAATAACAAAAACCATGTCTTCCTAATCTCTTGCATATAGTCTCCCAGATTTGCTGTATTACATGAAATAATATTTGTGAAGGGCTTTACAAACCTAAAAGTGCCATAAAAATACAGTCTACTATTATTTTTAATAAGCCATCGTAGTGTTGAAAAAACATGGTTCATGGGGGCAGCTAGATGGTGCAGTGGATAAAGCACTAGCCCTGGATTCAAGAGGACCCGAGTTCAAATCAGCCTCAGACAACTTGACACTTACTAAGCTGGTGTGCCCCTGGGCAAGTCATTTAATCCTCATTGCCCCATAAAAAAATCCCTCAAAACAAAAACAAAAAACCCAAAAAACATGGTTCATCCTTTAGCCAATAGGTGAGGCCTTCCTTGCCCTTCTCATTCTTGCCTGTTACTTGGCTCTTCAACCACTTATGGGTCTTCTCTGCCCCTAGCTTCACAACCCTCTCTCTCCTATCCTGACTTATCACCCGCCCCTCCTTGCCATCTCTCGCCAATTTGTAACATTTTCTTTATAGTACTAATTATCCCCTGTAATGTTGTTACCTTAACATCATGTTTTTGTGGAACTAATGTGCAACATTAAGTGGGATCACTCCTTACTGTTGTCTGACAAAACTATGCTCAAGAATTACTCTACCTGTAAAGCCTTTCTGGTATAGCTATAATTGACTTTTTTTTTCATTTCTCTAATTAAAAAGAAGGAAATAACTTTCTATGGCTGGGTCTCAACATTTTTTTTTTTTGTATCATGTACCTCTTGAGAGTTTTGGTGAAGCGTATGAACCCTTTCTCAGAATAACATTTTAAAATCTATGATTCCAATTTAAAAAATCTTATGCCTTTATTTTCATAGCTGCTTTACTATAGTGTAGAAATAGACATGTTCACAAGTATATAAAATATTTGCAGTGTAAAGTTTTATAGTTTACTCTCTTTTAAATAAAATCACTACATAAGAAATTAAAGTCAGTAATTTCTTCAAAAAAAAAAATTGAAGGAAATACTCAATATCATTTACAGGTTCTGAAAATAAAGATGTAATTTTTCCCCCCATTCATGTTCATGGATCCCTGGAATTTATCATTAGACCTTTTGCTTAAGAATCTCTATTCTTTGGTATACTGCCCTTATAATCTTCCCTTTCCTGAATACCGAGGACTGGACTTATGTATCCCTGAATAATCATAGATTGTTGTATGTATTGGGACAACCAGTATGACATCATTTGATAGATAACAGACTTCATTATAAAGTGGGTGTAGTAAATGTAATACAACAGGTCTTGTGTTCTGAAGTATTCAATCCTCTTATAACGTATTCTCACTGGTAGGCAATTCTACACTCTAGTGCTGAGATTCCAGTCTCTTTGTATGTCGTTCTCGGCTTGTCTTTGTCTATTCATCTTCTGTCTTTCCCTTTGGATTTGAAAGTCTTTGAAGCAAGAGCCATGCCTTTTATATACCTTTCTCAATCTTGGCAGTGTTGAGCAACTAGTGGGTACTCTGAAAATCATGACTGAGTGACTCCTGGTTTTGTTTTCCATAGATATCTCAATTTATCATCTTTCCCATGTCTCTCTCGGCTTTCCTCCCCATAACACCATGATTATTTGTTGCTTGTCACATTCTGAACTGCAAGGATGCTTCTATGCACAATGCTTTGAGTGGTTCAAGGAGGTTGATTCAACTTTAAATTCAATTTCCAGCATCTTGCTATTATCACAGATTGAAAGGACAAGGCTTCTGTGTCATTGCTTTTTGGATGTAATATGTTAAAATGTCCTGAATATGCTCTATTCAGACTGATAGCAAGAAGTGCAATTCTGTCTGAAAATTTGACCTACTTTGTTTCATAGAACAAGGCCTGCTTATTAAATGGATAGTGGATGACTGTATTAAGTTGAAGTGCTTATCAAAGAAATCTACATTTTCTGCTTTTTGGAGAAATTTTTTCCCCCTCTGCATTGTAGAGGAAACCGGATCAAGCCAGATCCCTCACAGTCTTTAAGGTATTCCTTTATAGTAAATTAGGTACAATAATGCATTATTTCTCCCCTTATGTCCTTTCTCTAACACCTCATCTTGTGGTGAAAGTGACTCTGGATTCATGAGGGGCAATTCTAGGATAATACCAGATGATATTAACATATGGGTCTTTTCATGTTATATGTGCCTTTCATCTAGGGCCAATTAAGTCAAATTTAGAGACCCATCACCATCTTGGCTAGAGGGTGATACAGTTTTGGTTCACAAAATTCACAAAGGTCAACAATTTAGTTATGGTGGGGCAGGGCTGTGATCTGTATTGATGGAGGGAGAACGAACACTCATAAAATTACAGAGCCTTGAAACATTGAAGCAATATATAGAACCCAATTGTTGTATGCCTTTGGACCTTCTCACAAACCCGTTTTTAGTGTGGGGTATTTGGGTTATCTTAATTATGAAAATATGGCTTGAGACTCCAGCTAGTTAGTGCATTCTCTGCCAATAGAACAGGCAGAAACCACAGATTAGCCCTAAAGCATGTGTAACCTATGTAAACTCTAAGGTTTCTTATGCTAATTTTCACAATTACTGGTGGAAAAAGGTCCCCAGAGTTTGACTACATCTCCCCTCAGGGTTCTAGGGATACTTCTGAGGGGTGGGGGTAGGAGATTCTTCAATGCCATCCACTGGAGCCCCCAGTTCGGTGCTTCCTCCTCTTTTAAGATTATCAGATGCTGAAAGTTGAAGTTAAAATTAAACCAGTTCCTTGGACTACTCAAAGCATTGTGTGTAGATACTTCCTTGCAGTTCAGATCATCCAGCTTTAAGTATAGAAAGGAATATTTCCTAAGACAGTACCATAAGATCAGTTGGTACAAAGCCTGCCCCAAATGTTTGTGACATAATCTTCCATCAGTATATTTAGAGTACAAAGAAGAGTCCAGGGGAAAGTGAGATGATGCTCAGAGAGCTCATAACTCATAACTCTTGGTTGTGCATGTTATTTTCTGCTATTTTGGGGGCACCCAAGACATGTCCCTTAAAAATGGTATGGTTTTTCTGGGTTCCTTTTTTGAGCCATGAGACAGTCTGTGGTCAGCTCCTAATAGAGACACTGCCACCAGCTGATGCAGAGATGTAGCTAGGATACAGCATCCTTTGGACCCTTTGCTTTTCCTCTCTCTGGCCATGTGTGTGTGTGTGGTGTGTGTGTGTGTGTGGTGTGTGTGTTTACCAGTCTAAGTTGGGAGCCAGGCCCTTTCCTTACCCCTTCTCCCGGTGGTTCTTACTCAAGGAAAGCCATTTATTTCAGTTTTCCCATGCCACAGCTTATTTGGTTGATTTTTTATACATCCCCAGAGGGCATAAGCAAATTCCCTGGACATTTGGAGCAGATCTATTTCTTATCTGGCATCAATCAACCTTTATCAAATAGATTTCCAAAGATTTTCTGTTAACTTAGTTCATGATCTTGTCCAAGTCCGAATGATCATGATTTTTATTGATAGGGTACCTTACAACCCCACTTTGAGTAGGGATAGGTTCGAATAAATTACCAACCCCACCCTTATTACAAATTGAAATTGGGACAAATGATGAAATGACTAAAGAAGAAATGCAAGCCAAGGAAACATCCTTAGCTCCTCACATATAGAGGGAGTATAGTTTCTTATACATTCCCATGTGGAGAATGGAAACTCCCTGGACACTTCATGCTCTGGGTTTGTGTAATGGATGAAATTCCCCTTGTGGTTGCATTTCCTGGTATCTCCTGTGTCCTCATGCTTTTTGGGTCCTCCTCTCAAATATCTCTTGACAGGGTCATAGAGGTTACCTCTCCCCCACCCCCAACTTTACTCCTATGCCCATCATCCCCTAAGCTGTCTTCTCCCATAGCTCATTGTCCCTGAGGCAGCCATTTAATGCTTCTTTGTTGACCTGATGTTACCATGGGATTCTACAATTGCTGCCTTTCCTCTGAGTTGCAACAGCCATCAGGTGGAGTTTCTACTCACAGCATGAACTTTTTTCTCTCTAGGAGTTCAGTGGGGGTGAGGGAGCAGTGTTATTTTGACCCAGCCCACTATGCTCTTATGCTAACTAATGTGCCTTCAGCTCCTTTTTAAGAAAAAAGAATTTGGGGTGGGAGATTACAAAACCAAAAAGAATAATCAGGCAGTTATCAAGACCTTTCCTTTTCTATTGGCATATTAGAAGTCCTCTGTGGTAAGTCCTCTGTCTCTCACTTCCAGTTAGGTGGCCCAGTGGATAGAGCACTGGCCCTGAAGTTGGGAGGACTTGAGCTCAAATCTTACCTCAGACACTTACTAACTGTGTGACCCTGGTCAAGTCACTTAACCCCAATTGTCTTAAACATCTGGGGCCATCTCCAGTGGTCCTGATAAATATCTTGCCATTGGACATAGCTCTGGAGGAGAGAGTGAGGTTGGTGACTTTGAATAGCTCTGTTTCTCTTAAATCCAATTCACTGCAAGTCATGACATCACCCCAATGTCAAGGTCCTCTTTGAGAACAAAGGACAAACAACAACACTTCCAGCTAAGTTAGGGTTAGTGAATTCCTTTCCATCCCTGCCATTGCCCCATGGCTTCTGCTAGACTCAGTCTATCAAGGGTTCATGTTTAGGTAAAAGGATGGAGATAAGATTGGATAAGCACTGTGTAGCTGAATTATGAAGGGTCTTGAAATTTAAATAGAAAACTGTGAACTTTATTTATTTATTTTTGGTGGGGTGAAGAGGGTTGAGTGACTTGCCTAGGGTCACACAGCTAGTAAGTGTAAAGCGTCTGAGGCCAGATTTGAACTCAGGTCCTCCTGAATTTAGGGCTACTGCCTTATCCACTGTGCCACCTAGCTGCTCAATGAACTTTATTTTTTGTACAGCAAGGGAGAGCCATTGAAGAGCTTTGAAACTGGAAAGAGAAATAATGAAAGCAATATTTTAGAATGATTCTATGTGGTATAAATGAGCAGTATGTCATGAAGCAAGAAGAGATTGGAAGCATGGAGACTCATTAAGAGAATATTGCAGGATGATTGAACTTTGGACTAGGTTGGTAGCATTGGGAAAGGAGGGGGAGGACTGATTATAAGAGGCATTTTGAAGGAAGCATTAACAAAATATGATGACTCATTGGATATAGTAGATGATTAAGATTGAGTTAAGGTTGACTACAGTTTCAATCCTGTCTAACATGAAGTGGTTGATTAGGCAAGATGGGCTAAAGATCCTATTTTATGGTAAAATGATATTATGAATTTAACTTATCACATGTATACTACTTACTTCTTATATAGATTAGCCTTTTTAGATACCTAAATTATACTAATCTACTTTTTTCAGGGTCTAGAGAGAGTGCAGTTGCAGCTCATCATTTGATAGAGTTTCATATGAGAAAAGGGCCCTGGGCATTAGAAATAAACCAGCTAGGTTTAAATCTACAAATATGCTTCTTGGTGATGTAGAGAATAGACAGTTTAATTAACCAGCAGCCATGTGCAGGTCTGAGGTTAAAGGTCAATAGGCAGTGCTTCAACCATTCAATTAAGTAAACATACCACACTGATAGATGTGTAGCAACTTGAGGGCATGGGCCCTCTCCTGTCTGCTAGCTGCATATTACTTCTTAGTTTTATGTTACTAAGCCAAAAAGAAGGAAAGGAGTATCTGAGGGTATCATGCTTTATACTTCTGTGCCTGTCATGTGCTGTAGTGCCTAGCCCAAATTTGAGCACCTAGTAGTAAGTCAATAAACACTGGAAGTAATAGAATGCATTTCTGATTAGGTGTGCCTATTTATTCTTTTCCTTCTTCCCTTGCTCTCACTTGTAAGCAGTATGTCTTTGACATGCACTCTGATGCAGAAAAGTCAAGCTCATATAAAGGAAATGTAGGGGGAGGAAGCTGCCAGATTCACTGGGAATGTGCCAATGTTCAAACATGAACAGTAGAAAGAGAAATGGCTGTAGCCACATCTTGGATGGGTTGTTCCTCCCTTGAAGCTTTACCTTTTCCATAAGCTCTAACCTATACACTTGCCATTGTTGATTTGTTCTGGCTGCTTGTCCCTGTTTCAGAATAGAAAACTAAATTTTGAATTAACTATTGTCATGTGCCACATTTGGAATCTTCAAAGGATCGTGTGAATGAACTTAGGGGGTTCTTTGTTAGCAATGTTGGAATATAAGACTCTGATTTCCAGTTTTATGAGTTTCTGCTCATACAGGTCTGAGCCCAGGAAATAGTAGCTTATATGTGTTTTCTGGGAAAACTAGGATTCCACTGGCATGGGATTTTGGGGTCAGTGTCTATTTGTGACCAATAAAAAAGATATGGGATGCAGATAAGGGTGGGAATGGAGGATGCTGGTTTATTATTGAGGGCTTACCATTACTGATTAAAACTGGCTTTAAGCAAGGCCCTCTGTCTCATCTGATAAAGTAGTTCAATTCTTTACATACAATAACTGGAAAAGAAGGAAAAAACTGCAGATCAATTACAGAACCATAGCCAATATATTAGAGTATAATGCTCCTGAAGGCAAGGACTGGGCCGATTTTTTCATTTTTGTGTGCCAAGAGTCCAGCCCAGCTCTTTGCATGCTCTAGATATTTAACAAATATTTGTTAAATTGAATTAAATTGCTTACTCCAATGTTAAATATGACAAGGAATTGGGAATTTATCATAAACTGTTGTTTAAGGAAGAGATGTCACAAAGCAAACATATTTAAAAACTGTAACCCCCCCCAAAAGAATTATGCAGAGGAACTGAGGTAAAAGATATATTGTCAGAAGTATGACTGGAAGAGGAGAGTCATGTAGTGAAAAAAAAGGATATCTGATGGATAGACAACACGTATCTCTGAGACTTATGGCATGTTTAGATATTTAGAAGAAAATCCTCAGGCTGTTGAGTGGATCCCCTAAGGAGGATTTATGAAGGACATGAGAAAGCACGGGTGGGTTGTATCCTGCACCACTGAAAAAAGTGCATCAATCAATAAGGTCATAGATACTAAGGAAATAACTGAAAGAATTGATAAACAGAAGGAAGTATAGAATTTTACATATATGTGTGTGCATACATATATGTATATATGTACACACACACAAATAGATATAAATATTTGTGTCTAATGGTAGCCAGCTCTAGAGCAGGAGAGGGGAAGGAAAAAAAGGGGGAAAATAAATTTACATGTTAATTTTATTATAGATTTGCAATTTCATGTGCAATCATTTTTATTCTGTTATGGAAATGCTTATTTTGTTCCATAAATTAAAAAAGTAAAGAAATAATACGAAGGACTAATGCCTGACCTATGCTGATTTGATTGTGAAGTAATGGGAGAAGTAAATCAAGAATAAGAACAAACATCCTTAATGATGATGATCAGATTTGGTGAGTGTATGCGCGCGTTTGTGTGTGGGGGTTATACCCAATCAATGTTTTGGAATTCCTAGGTCACAATCAAGGCTCAGTTCTAGGGTCACCTTATTACCTTCCCCCACCCACTGTCAGTGTTCTCCTTAGTGCCTTACCCCAAATACTTTTATATGTTTCATATTTATTTGTGTATGTGTTTGTGTATATATGTGTATGTGTGTATGTGTATATAGTAATATTGTATATATAGTAGTATTATACATAGATAGAGGATAGATAGTTGATAGATATATAAATAGATGATAGATGATAGATAGATAGGTAGGTAGGCAGGTATTTTTCCCAGGTAGAAAGTAAGGTTCTTGAGAGCAGGGACTGATCCTTCTTTGTCCTTTTGTCTCCAGTGCCCACCCGAGTTTAGAACATATTAGTCATTTACATTTTTTTCGTATTAAATTGAATGTAAGGACAACTGATTAAGGCAATCCAGAAACAGTGAAATTTGAGTATGAGAAGCTTATATTGATCACAAATATTCTTATGCTTATGCTTCTATTAAATTTTCCAAGGCAATAAACTTGAACCATTATACATCATTTTTTATATGATGAATAAATGGATTAATAAATGATTGTTAAATGTAAAAATTAATGATGAAATAAATAACAATGTGCCAAATGTCAAAAAGAATTTGCTTGTATTAAAATTGCATTTATATTTTTAAAAAGTAATATTAAAGTTTTCCATTTGTTTATTGACAATAGGTACTACTGTTATCTATACCTATTCCTAGCTATGACCTGATTTATTAAGCACTGATCAACTTTCAAATGTTTGTTGAAAAGGGTGTTATTAGAGAAAATAGCTTGGCTTAGTAGAAAGAGCACTAGAATTTTCTGTATCTTGTGTGTGTGTGTGTGTGTGTGTGTGTGTATGTAGTCAAACTATTTAATAGATCAATAAACAACATTTATAATAAATTAGAAGAAAGGATAAGGATAAAGATGAGAAAAAATGGCATGAAATTATAGCAGCTCCAAACTGACCTATATAAACAAGCTCTTAATGATGAAAAATGGTAAGGATGTCATATAACGGAAAGGGATTGGGCTGCATGGTCTTTGTGAAATTTCAAAGGTCCTTTCATGAAGCCAAGCAAAGGCCTATCTTTTCAATTTCAATATTCTACCAGTATTGTTACATGGCAGAAGGGCATGGATTGCAAACTGTCTTTGAATAAAGAGAAATGGATACCCCAGAGAGGTCAATGGAATGGCATATTTTGGGTGTGAGTGAATAGGCTGCAAAATAACACTAAGGAGGAATTCTGAAGAAGAACAAGTGAAAAAAAGATAATCAAGAAATCACATGGCAGGAAGAAAAAATAGGTTGGTGATGTGGTGAGAGAAAAGGGATGACTGGTAAACAGCCAGAGAGCTCTCCTGATTCAGCAGAAAGTGAGGAAAATCTCCAGAATGTTGAGTGGACTCATAAGAGTTCTTGGATGAGAGCTGTGTAAAATGCATAGATACAGACAGGTTATGACCTGCATCCATGAAGGGAAATTCTGAATAAATTAATTCAACTTCCGAATTCCCTTTTGAGTATATTTCTAGAGTGCTGCAAGGTTTACAAAGTACTTCTCTTGAAGTAACTCAGTGAAGTAGCATTAAGTATCATGCAAGTATTTAACGTTATAATTTAGTTATAAAATTATTGATAATGTATTATTATAATATTTAATGATATAATTTAAGTATCATCATTTTATAAAAGTCTCTGGGAAGTTAAATGATTTATCTATCATTGATTATTTGTTTGCACCTGTGATTTCATTAGAGTGTGGAATTCCTAGTGAAGAGATTCCTAAACTAGTAACTTATCTGTCAGAGGGTAGTCTTAGAGAGTGACCAGAGTGCACTGAGGGGCTAAATGACTTGTCCTTGGTTTAAAGCATATTGTCCATGATTACACAGGTAGTAAGCATCTGAGGCAGATTTCAAAACCAAGTCCTTAGATTCTATATATTATGCCTATGAAAAAAAGCCAGGTCCTTAGATACTTTCTTTACTTAAAAGGTTTTGTAGATCATAGCATCATAGATTAGAAACAAAAGAGACCCTATCAAGTCCCAAACCACTCCTCTATAAGATCAGGAAACTGAGGCACAGAGGAATTAAGTGACTTGCTCCAGTTTCTCACAATTTAGTAATGTCTGAGGTGGGTTTTGGATTCTAAGTCTTCCTGACCTATCCTTATTCATTGTACTTAGTTGCCTTTCAAACGACATTGTTAATGATGTAAACTGTCATCAAGCACCAGAATACTACTGGATTTCTTTAGTAAAACCTACAGATGAGCAAAGGAAGTCAGTCTAACAATTCAGCATAAGATCTTGACTTGGAATCTGAGAAAACTGAAGTTCAATTCTGCCTGTCACTTAATCAGCTGAGAGACTCTGAGCAAGTTACTAACCTCTTTTGCCTCAGTTTTTAATTTATAAAGTGGGTATAATAATAGCATCTAAGAACAAATGAGATCATTCTTTATAAATCAATTTCCCAAACTTTAAAGTGCTATATAAATGTTAGCCATAAAAGAAAAATAAAAAGAATGAAGAATTTTTGTCTAGACCATGGGAATCTTGCTTTTTTACTAAGAGGTGGGAGGTATACATCATCATATCTTCTGATGACACAGTCTTTGCATTGTTCAAGTAATGAGTCTTTCAACGTTTTTCTCCTTACATTATTGTGTATGTGTATTCTGTAAATTGTTCTCCTAGTTCTGCTCACTTCACTTTGTATCAGTCAAGCAAGTCTTCCCAGGTTTCTCTGAATCTATCAAATTCATAATTTTCTTGTGGTTCAATAGTATTCTATTTTTGCAAACCATAATCTGTTTAGTCATGTCTCAATTTAAGGACACTCTTTTTGTTTCTAGTTCTTTGCCACAAACAAACAAAAAAGTGTTCTTGTAAAATTTTTGTATGTATGAATTCTTGTCCTCTGTCTTTAATCTCTTTGGTGGTATATGCCTAGTAGTGATATCACTGGGTAAAGATAGACATGTGTATGTGTGTATGTTTGTAGTTTACTGATTCTTGTATATTTTACAATTGTTTTTTGGCATTGGTTGTACCAATTCACAGTTTTCATTGGCAGGGTATTAGTATGCCTGAACTCTCGTAACCCCTCCAGCCACAGCCATTTTTTCTCTTTTGTCATTTTTTATCAGATAGTTGGGTATTGGAACCTCAGAGTTCTTTTAATTTGTACTTCTATTATTATTAGTTATTTGGAGCATTTTTCTTTTGGAAATTGCATGGTCATATCTTTCCATCACTTAATTATTGAGGAATGGCTCTTGTTCTTATACATTTCTATCAATTTCCTCTTATATCTTAAATATAGAATTGTTACAAAGGCTTTTTTAAAACTTATTTCCTATTTCCCTTCCAATTATAATTGTTGATTTTTCTAAATGAAAGTTTAAAAATTCTGTGTTCATTTTATCTTCTGTGATTATAGCTCGACTCCATGTTTAATTAAAAATTCTCCTCAATCATAGTTTTAAAATGCATTTCATTCTACTCTCCTCTAATTTCTTTATGACATGAACTTTTATATTTATCTCATTTATCAATTTGGAGCTTATTGTGAGATTTTTAATTGGCCAACATAAAAATTAATACTTTTCCTGGTAATGCTAAATGGCTCCTGAGTTGTGGAACATCACGCTCAAAAGTGGGGTGAGCCAAAGGGTAATGAAGGAAACTCATGGTACATCTTTGTAATCCATATTATCCATAATGACTTCTCAGGTGTGGTCATACACTCTGTAATCCCAGCTACTAGGAAGGCTGAGGCTGTGGGGGTCCTCTTGAGATCAGGAGTTTGAGAGCAGTTGGACTATGTGATTGTGTGTTCTCACTAAATTTAGCATTAATACGGTACTCCCAGGAGCTTGGGGCCACAAGGTTGCCTTAAGGACCCTGTCAAACCTCCTGTGTCAATCAATAGTGGGGTCAGACACATGAGTTGCCCCTGCATAATTCAGCAAAAGTATGATCTGAAAAGGATGATGGGAGTGGTTATGTACTGAGAAATAGGAACATCATTTATAAATAGGTTCAGTGTGATACACTGATATTCATAAATTTTAGTAAAAAAGTACTTGACATTTGAATACATCCTCTTTGAAGGATGTGAAGGAGGATATAGCCAAGAATAACACAGGATTAAAAACTGATCTGATGGGTTGCATTCACTCTTTGGAAAGAGTTCCAAAAGTGTGAGTTACTACTATGATTCCTATTTTTATTGTTTGAGTTTGAATGTCAGAGCCCACTCCTTGGCCATTGAGTACAAATATATAACAGACTGCAGCTGATAACAGAAGCTGTCAGAGAAAAGCTGAGTGCTAGCTCAATAGATCCCATTGAGAGGCTTTAATGAGGTCCTCTTATTATTGTTAAGTAGAGGTGGATCAGTACTAAATACACTGGAGCTGGGCAAAGTTTACTGGTGTGCTTTGATGGGGGCAGGATATGATGTACGGGTAATGTGGGTTGGGATGTCTTAGAATACGGGATGCTAGAAACACCAAGGTATTAAATTCAAGCGAAAGACAATGAAGAAGGACTACCTGAATTGGTGCTGAGTCAGTCCAATCTATTACGATGCTAATAAGTGATGACTAAAGTGAGTGGGACAAATGAAAAGGAAAGAAGGGAGGTAAAGTCCTTTGGGGAAGAACCTTGATTAAGCTATTTGGGAGCAGAAAGTGTATGTCCAGTCATTGTCAAAATTAGTGATTAAAAAATAGGATTCAGCAGATGCAGGGGCCCAGAATTGAATAGGAATAGAGGTGGACTCTATTGTTTTGGGGAATACTAGCAAAGCTCTTTTAATAACCCAAGCTATGGAATAAAAGCAAAGGCTATCTTTTTAACACTAACTTTGTACTTGTACAGGGCAGCAGGACTTGGGATACGATAGACTTCAAGTGATAAAAAATGAATATGACTTTGATGGCACTGGAAAGGCAATATGGTGGGCGTGATTAGGCTGTACATATGTTAATGATGATTATGGTATTAATTAGCATTTATATAGGGTTTTAAATTGTACAAACACTTTACAAATGTGATCTCATTTTCTCCTTCCAACAACTGTGGGAAGTAGATGCTATTATTATTCCCATTTTTCAGATCAGGAAATTAAGGACAGACAGACTTGTCAATGTCCCACAGGTACAATTTTGTCCCAATGACTTACCAAGTAAGTATCTGAGGCTGGGTATAAATTCAGGCCCTTTCTGACTCCAAGTCCAACACTCTAACCACACTGCCTTGTAGCTGCCTTGAATTTTAAAGAAGAGTTCTGAAGAATGAGAGTAAAAGATAGGATGATGGGTGAATAGCTAGAGTATTTGACCTTGGCCAAATTTTGGTTCTCTGGGCCTTGTTTTCCTCATTTGTAAAAATGAGGAGATTGAACTAGATCACCTCTGAGGTCCAAGATCCCCTTCCCCTCTTAATATACTAAGATTTGAAAACCATAACAATACTAAGATAAAATCATAACCCAGAATCAAATTGATAGAAACATTTCAAGAGTGACATTGTATGAGCCTTCTTGGTTTTCCTCCAGAAATTCATCTTTTTTTCTCAATGCAGGTCTACTGTAGGAATTTTTCTTTTTATACATCAAAGGAACTATAAAATGTGGGGTACACACAAAAAGTATAAGAAGTTGGGAAGGAGGATGAACTTTCTCCTATGGCTTGGATATCGCCAAATTGGAGAATGATTCTAAATGCCCTAATAAGCTTTCAGATCGCAGGGTGTAGACAATAGCTTATGTTTATATAACACTTTAAGCTGTTGATAACTGTTGGCAGAGATCATCTAATTTAATTTTACAACAGCCTCTGTGAAGTGGGTGCTGTTATCATGAATTTACAGAGAGGAAACTGAGGCCACCAAATGTTAAGTGACTTGCACTGGGCCACACAGCTATTAGATATCTTAAGCAGAGTTTAAAACCCAGTTTTCCTTACTTCTTCTCTAGTTCCCTTTCCTGCTCTTCCATGGTGCCTCTATAGCATAGATATGGAGGTCAGGAAGCCCCTAAATTAAAAATCCTGTCTCTTTCTAGTCATGTGACCACTGGCAAACCACGATTTATCTGTAATCTCATTTCTCCCATATGTAAGTGGGGATGAAAATTACCTAGAATGCCTACCTCATAGTGAAATTTTGGGGTTCAAATGAGATACATATGAAAATACTTTGCCAAATTTTCAGGCACTTCATGATTGTCAGTTATTATTTTGCTGACATTGAATCTGCAACTATTAACATTCATTTTAAAGCATAGGTGATGTCTTCATTGAGGAAACATGTGGTAGAAAACAGTTATGTTGTGGATAGAGATAGAATGCTGGGAGTTAAGAGTTTAATATCTTAACTCTCTACTGACCATGACTCACGTTGGGTGCTTTGTAATAATGAGGATCATAACATTGTCTACCTACTATTCCTAGGAGCTTCATGAAATGTAATTAGCTAATGATTATAAAGTGGTTTGAAGAAATTCTCCTACTAGTACACAGTGTTGTTAGATAATACACAAAGAATTCTTCCCTGAAATTGGATAACTGTCAAGTAATTAAAGGCAAATGCACTGTAGATGCTCATATGTGACTTCATTAGTGTTCATCAGAGTTTTTCCCATACCCCATTGAAGAAACAGCAGATCCCATACTGCTCTGAAATGATCTTGAAAAATACTTGCACTCCCTTTTTGAAATCACGTTTACCATCTGCTTACAGAGTTGTTGAGATGGATGCCTAGGAACTTAGCAATTAAATGTGCTAATACAGTAGCAGGGGAAAATGGTTGTCACACCTGTTTAAAAAAAAAAAAACAACAACAACACAACAAACAAAACAGGAATTCAGCCACCACCAAACAGAAAGAAACACCATCTGGTTTTCTGTAGAAAACAACTCTTCAGATGCTTAAAACAACCCAAATGAAACTACTTTTTCAGCAAGATGAGGTTCTTTTTCCTCTCTCTGAGAAAAAGTCTTGCATGTGAAAAATTCAGCCAAAAGGTCTTTGAACATCTTTAATGAATGGGGTTCTCCAGCTATTTTTTTTTTTTTTTGGAGAAGGGAGAGGAATTTTTGAAAAAGATGTAGATTCATTTTAATATAAATCCCAAGAGATTCCCTGGCCCATTTTGTGTGTGTGTGTGTGTGTGTGTGTGTGTGTGTGTGTGTGTGTGTGATAGGAGAGCCCAGGATGATATGTGGATCTGTTTCACTTTAAGAAACTCAGCAATAATAATTCAAACTTAGAAAACACACAAAGAAAGAAGGTCATAGGAATACCAGGGTCGACCAGACAATTCTAGAACTAAAGAAAACCTGAGATTTAATTTTGTTCAACCTCCTTAGTTTGCAGACAGGAAACTGTATCATAGAGAGAAAAGAGACTCACATTACAATCACATTGCTAGCTAATGGCAGAACTGAGATAGAGCTCAGCTATTTAAGACAGGAATCTTTATTTCCAAAAGGATCAATTTTGTGGGTTCTTCAAAAAGGAAACTATTATTAATTCATTTAAAATCGATTTGATTTTCAAAAAATGATTTAAAAACTTTTAAGAATTCAACTATTAAGTAGGAAAGAAGCTAAGATCTGAATAGGGTTTTAGAAAAATTAGGATGATGGCTCTATGACAGAGTTTCTCAAACTTTTTCTGGTGTCATTGACCCCTTTGGCAGAATGGTTAAGCTTACAGATCATTCTCAAAAAGTGTTTTTAAATACATAAAATAATGTAGAATTACAAGGGAACTCTGTAATATTTTGAATATATTTTGAAATAATACTTTGAAATATATGAAATGTAGTTATTAAAATATATTTTTTAAAAATCAAGTACCTGAACTCCAGGTCAAGAAAGACAGATCTATGACAACTGCTGATGGTAATAGAAACGAATGTGCATACACACATTTGCACATAATATACATTTAACATACACACAACATATACATACACACACATGCATGTACACACATACATGTACACATAGATATGCATATACACATATGTGTGTATTAAGTAACGATAGTGAGGATCTCAGGAAATAAAATAGACAATTTTGATTACACAAAATTTAAACAGTTTCTGCATAAACACAATCAACAGAAGTAGTAGCAAACAATCTAACTGAGGAAAGATCTTTTATCTACAATAAAGGCACAATGTCCATAATATATAGGAAATTGGTGCAAAAATTTAAGAACAAGAATCATCCCCCAAAAGGTAAAATGTTCAGAGAATATGAAAACAGAGTTTTCAGAAGAAGAAAGGCAAACTATCAACAACCATTTAAAAAGGCCCTCAAATTTCTAATAATAAGATAAATACAAATTTTAAAACCTCAGAGGTTCTTAACTCATCCTTTTTAGGATGGAAGTGATGACAAAAAAGGACAATTATAATTCTTAGAGGTTATGTGGGAATACAATTCCCTGTTGGAAGGGAGAAATGGTCCAACCATTCTAGAAAGCAATCGGGTACTGTGCCCCCAAATTAATTAAACTGTCTATACATACTTTAAGCCAGTCACATCTCTACTAGGCTAATAGCACAACAAAATAAAAAAAAGAGGGAAAGAACCCAGATGTACTAAAAAAAAAATCAGAGCAGCACTTTTTATCATAGCAAAGAAATAGAAAACAAGGTGGGTGTCCGCCAGTTGGAGAATAGCTAAAAATTATGAAATATGAATACAATATAATATTTTGCTTCGAGAAATGGAAAAAGTTTCCGAGAAATTTGGGACAACTTATGTTCATTGATGCATAATGAAATGAACAGAAGAATAATAGTTTCTATAATGATAACAACATTATAAAGAAAAAATTGTGAAAAACTTAAGAATTAGAACCAATACTAACTTGAGGAATACTGAATCATATGATTCACTAGTGGTGAATGAAGTGATGAACTAATGGTACAGAATGATATACATATTTTTAGACAAAAAAGCAAGGATTTGTTTTGTGTGACTATGGTTATTTGATACATAGGAGGTCCTTTATTTGTTATTTATTTATTTAGTCATTAATTTATTCACTTATTAATTTATTATTTATTATTCATTCATTTAACTATTCATTCATTCATTCATTCATTCATTCATTCATTCATTCATTTATTTATTTGCAGGGCAATGAGGGTTAAGTGACTTGCCCAGAGTCTCACAGCTAGTAAGCATCAAGTGTCTGAGGCCAAATTTGAACTCAGGTCCTCCTGAATCCAGGGCTGGTGCTTTATCCACTGTGCCACCTAGTTGCTCTTGTGCCACCTAGCTGCCCCATAGGAGGTCCTTTAAAAAAAACCCAAAAAATTTTGAAGGAAGAGATAGCTGATGGAACTGGGGAGTTGTGAGTGTTATCTAATAAATGAAGAAAAGAAAGTCAATGAATCATCAGAATACACAAAAGAAAGCATTAAGTAGTTCAGAGAGGGATACAAAGAAAGGCAGTACTGGAATTGTCATGATATATTTGAAATAGATGTGTAACACCTCATCTGTATATAGAACCCTCCCCACCCCAAAAAGACAAATTATAACAGAAGTTCATAGTTTCACATATAATCCCATTTTTGTTTTTCAGAGAATATTGAAATGTTCATGGTTGATACTTATTAACTTCATAATAAAAAAGGTTTTTTAAAAATCTGTTGGATATAGTGAGACATAGCAATTCAGTGGATGACGCTGTCCTCAGTAAGATAAATTATGCTAGTAAACTAACTGTTAACCTATTTTCCCCATAAAAATTCCATGGTTATGCTTCCTTTGACATAGAAATAAGTCCCTCCCTGATCAGAAATTATGAATATAATAATAGCAGCTTTAAAAAATGTATTATTATTTGTTTTATTAAATGTTTCTAATTACACATAAATTTAATTTAAATTAATTAAATTTAATTTTTTGTTGTTATTTATTTTATTTAGAATTTTTATTTTACCAAATCATATGTAAAAACACATTTTCATATAAATTTTTTAAACGTTGTGTTCCAATTCTCTTCCTCCCTTTCCCCCTCCAAGGACTCAAGCAGTTCAATATAAGTTATACATGAGTAGTCCTGCCATTTCCACATTAGCCAGGTTGTTACACATAAATTTTAACAATCATTTAAAAAATAATTTGAGTTCCAAATTCTTTCCCTCCTTCCTGTAAGGACCTTCTTGAGAAGGCAAACAATTTGATATCAATTATATTTGTGACATCCTGCAAAATTTATTTCCCTTACCCAAAAGAAAACAGATAATAATAAAGCAAGAAAAATAAAGTTTAAAAAAAAAAGCATGCTTCAATCTGCATTCAGAGTTCATCAGTTCTTTCTCTGGAGGTAGGTAGCATTTTTCATCATGGGTCCTTTGGAATTGTTTCGGACCATGGCCGTGATCGGAGTAGCTAAGTCATTCATAATTGATCATCCTTACAGTATTGCTGTTATTGTGTACAATATTCTCTTGGTTCTGCTCACTTCACTTTGTATGATTTCATACAGATCTTCCTGGGTTTTTATGAAATCATCATGCTCATCATTTCTTATAGCCCAATAGTATTCCATCACAATCATATACCACAATTTGTTCAGCCATTCCCCATAGATGGGCATCCTCTCAATTTATAGTTCTTTACCACCACTAAAAGAGCTGCTGTAAATATTTTTGTACATATAGGTCCCTGTCCCTTTCCTTTGATTTCTTTGGGATATAGAACTAGTAGTGATATTGCTGGATCAAAGGGTATGCACAGTTTAATAGCTCTTTGGATGTAGTTCCAAATTGTTCTCTGGAATGGTTGGACCAGTTCACAACTTCACCAACAGTATATTTAGTGTCCTAATTTTTCCATCTCCCCTCCAGTATTTGTCATTTTCCTTTTCTGTCATCTTAAGCCAATCTGATAGATGTGAGGTAGTATCTCAGAATTGTTTTAATTTGCATATATCTAAGCAATAGTGATTTAGAACATTTTTCACAGTGACTATTGATAGCTTTAATTTCTTCTTCTGAAAACTGCCTGTTCATATCCTTTGACGAAATAATAATTTTAAGGTTTGCAAAGAACTTTATATATTTAGTCACTAGGTGACAGTGGCCAGCATGGTGTCTTGAGCTATCAGTCTTTCACTGAGTGAAGACTGGTTGAGTGAGTTTTCACACCACAATCCCTTTTCCTTTCTAACATTTTACAAGCTAAACTCAAGATCTTAGGGCAAAAGAAAGAAAACAATGTCAGGTGCTTTGCTTTATTCACACCCAAATTTACCCTACGAGGATTATAATAGATTCATGGATTCCAGGGGCATCATTTCCCAGAGATTATCTATCCCTTTTTTCTCTCATGTAAAGCTTGGCTTATTAAAACCTCAGCCGGAAAAATTTGCTCTGGTAGTGTTAACTTGGGGTATAAAGGCATAACCTTAACCTCCCTCCTTCCTTTTCCCACCTGGATTTTAAATAGCAAAATGCCTGACACATAGTAGGTACTTAATAAATGCTAGATGACTGCCTCACTGTCTAGCTCCATGGATTTTGTCCTTCCTCACTTTTGAATCTTACTATTAGTGTTTGCAGAATTAGCACATATTTGAATGACCACCTACATTTTAATATATAGAAATACAGTTAGTGACACAATGTTAAGCTCTAAAGAAAGAAATGGCAGTTTTAAAAGAAGAGTCGGACTTCAAGGTAGGGAGGGAGACTCAAGAGCAGTCTGGATTGGCTCATTATCTATCAGGGGGCAGATAAAGCATGTGAATAACCTATGATGCACTGGAGCCAGGTTCTTACTGCTGTAAGGGCAATTGTTCAGTTTTCATCGTGAGCATCAAAAGATGCTTTGAAATTGGCAAATGCTACAGATCAAAACTTGATTAACTGTTTTGTTGCTCATCTGGATTTAAGAAAGTGATGGAGCAAATTTTAATAATGCAGATTAAATTTAAAAGCAGGACATGCGCATATGTAACCAGTTCCTAGAGAGCTGGTTGTTAAAATGTTACCAGCCCACAACTGAAAATAACCTAGTCAATTAAAAGGCAGACTCACTACTGGACTGACCAGTCCTGGAAATCTGTCACTGAGGAGCTGCAATGCCTCACACTATTAATTTCAATACACAATGGGATAGTTCAGTATATAGGCTCCACTGGGACACTTCTGTGACCTTAAGTCGTTGCCATTCTCCACTTGTCAGCCAGGTCACGGTCCTTTTCTTTCACTATGCTCCCTCCGATCTCACCTTCCCCTTCTACTATTCACTAGTTATCTTCTAGGTCAGGGTTAAACAATAACAGAGACAAACAAATAAAAACAGGGTCAGACAATTTTGGGACAATTTGTCCTTAGGTAGAGTCTGAAAAAATCCTTGCAGTTTAGAGAACTAAGGAAAGGGGGCTTGTCTGATTGCAGGCAGCTCTGAATTGCAAGCCATTTTTTGGGGAGCTCCAAAACAGATCGGTCACACGTACATTATCTCGAATGATCCTGACAATAGCTTTGGGAAGCAGGTGATGCTATTATCTTCATTTTACAGATGAGGACCCTGTGCTCTGAGAGGAAGAGTACAATTCGAATGTATTATAGCTAGAAACAGTCTTCCTGGACTTTCCAGCTTCATCATTTTTCTTATTTATGACATTTTTCCCCCCTGCTCCTGTTGCCTCCCACTTCAGGGCTGAATGCCATCCTTATTCTTTGTGTTTTGATACATGCACGTAGAGAAAGCCTTCCTTTCCGTTAGCACTTGGCCAGCTTCTAAGAGCTATAAAATAAATGAAGTCTTCAGAATCATAAATCTTGTGTCTGATTTAATGTCTTTGTGCATCTCAACACATTCTAAAATAGGACTTTTGTGAGAAAAAAATGTACAAGGAGTAAAAATATCCATTGCTTTTAATGCAATAGATAGGCAGTGTCTGATTCTCCAGATGTAAAGTAGCTTATTATTGTTCAGAGTGTTTGCGCTTCCCACTCCTTACCAGACCAACCCCTCACTTAATAGTGAAGAAAAATGGCAAATAAATGATGAAAATGAAAGCTGCAAGGAATATGAATTCCACAGGGAGTGATTGGCAGCAGCAAATATGTCAAAGAAAAGCAGGATCAGATCTACATTTTACTTGTTCTTATCCCACAATGTAACGTTTCTCAAAATGACACCTTAGCTGAACAGTTGCCATTCAATCCTGTACTCAGAGTTGAAAGTTGGTGCTACCCCTCTAGTTATTTCATGTTGGACTCTTTGTGACAAACACCTACCAATTCAACTGAAATAAACACCTTTTGGAAAACACAGGCTAGCAAGAGGTATTATAATAAAAATTTATTTCTTGGGATCCCCCCCCACCCGACACACACATAGTGCCTACCCAGCTGTATTTAGTAATGATTCGCTTCAATAATTTTTGAGTTGTATTTATTGTACAAGCATCAATTTGTGCTGGGTGTTGGGAGAGAATGAAAGAGGAATAAAAGATGATCCCTACCCTCGTGGTGTTTATAGTCAGTTAGATGGGAGTGTGTAGAAAGAATAGTAATACAAAGTGAAATGCCAATGGGCTTAAGAGAGGTACAAGCCAAATGCTAGAAAAAAATTGGGAAGCATCTTTTGCATCTGAGGAGGTCAAGGAAGAACACGAGGAGAAGGGTGACATTTGCGTTTTGAGCAGGGCAAAAATATAGTAGCACTAGGTCAGAGACCTCAACAAAGTGTCTCATAAGTGTAATTCCCAACAAATAGAAGATAGTTCCTTTTCAGGGTCATACATTGCTTAGGTCTTTCTTATTTCCCTTGATATATGTGAATGTTTTGTGCTTTAGAAAGGGTGGGTGATGAAGAGGCCTGAAAAGATAGGAAGGAGAGAGGGAACAAAGCCAAACCTGACTGATATCATTTGGCTCTAGTTTTTTGTCTAGGTCTGGGATGATAAATTGTGCCAAAAGATATGATCCTTTCCCATCAGTTTTTTTTCTACTTTGAATTCACATTTTACCTGATAGATTTCTCCTGTTCAAGTAAAGTTTACTCCTAGTAAGGAAAGGTCTAGGCTACACAGAACAAAATAGATTGTTTAAAAAATTTGTCTTGCTTTCTGCACCATTTCACATGATTCCCTTTTCTATATTTCCAAATTTACCAGAGAAATGATCTCAAAAATCTCATTTTGGGTGCCAAAGCAGATAACAAACTTCTGTACTTCTCTGCATATGCAAAAGGGAGAAAAGCCTGACTCTGAGAAGGAGAGATACATTTCTCATATTTTCTGATTTCTTCTATAAATGTTTTATGGCTTTAAAGACTTAAGAATTGTTCTGGCAATAAATGTGATCATCGAGGTTACCCCTTGGGAACCATGGTGACAGGCATTGCTAAGTACATAGATAAACACATAAAAAGGTCAAACGTTATTTTCTATAAATTGTTCAGTACAAGGATCCTTTTTATTTTTTTATTTTTGGAAAGCTCAGGTGACATCAAGCGCCGACCTATTGTAAACTCTTAAAGGTACCTTGGGTTGATCCTGAGTAGATAACCTGCACACCATTAGACACCTGGAGTAGAGCAAATGCTTTCCTGGGCATGAGGCTCTCTACTTAATTTCCTAAATTTGGTTTTGAAAATTGAGAAAGAAAAGCCTGTCAGGAGCAAAGTGAGAAGCAGCATGGGATAGTGTCTAGAAGGGGAGCTTGGGAGCAAGAAGCCTAGCTTCTGACACATATTGGTTATTTTCACTTCTCACTGTTCCTGCATAGTATCTCAGAGATAGATAAGCTGGCAATCTATTCGTGGGGTGAATTTCTACAGTGGGACTTATTTACCCTGGTGAAATCACAGGTCTAAATATTTTTTTAAGTGTGGAGGTGGGTAGAGGCACAGAATAAATGAGAACTAAATCTATGGTATTGAAACATGCTTTTAAGGCCTTTCAAAGGACAATCTCAAAATCTTAGAATCAGAATGCTTTCAGAAATGATCTTGTCATTGGCTGGATCTTGTCTCTAACATCTGTAATAAGAAGTAGTCTTTTTTCTTGAATACCTCTATTGAAGGAGTTCTCACTACCTCAGGAGGTAACAACTCATTTTATTGAGTGACAGCTGTTATTTGTTAGGAAAGATGTCTCCAGTTCTGCCTTCATCTCATTAGCTGTTACTGCCTCTTTTCCACATGGTGTTTGTTCAGAGGTTTTACCATGGCTATTGTTTCCCTCCCAGGTCTTAACTTCTCCAGTCTAAATAGGGCTGTTAGGTCATTCAGTGGATAGAACACTGGGCCTGGAGTCAAGAAGATTCCACACCTTGACCTTAGATACTTACTAGTTGTGTGACCTTGGGCTAGAAGGTCAGCATCCTTGATCCCACTTAACCTTTGTTTGCTTCAGTTTCCTTGTCTGTGAAATGGAGCTAATAATAGCTTCATATGATGATAAATTCAGAGTTGTTGTGAGGACCAAGTGAGATAATTATAAAGGACTTAGCACAGTGCTTGGCATATACCAAGAGCTATATAAATGTTAGTTATAATAATATTAGTAATAAATAATAAAATCCCAGTTCCTTCAACCACTCTGGTTATAGCATTGTTTTGAGCTTCCTTATCCTGGTCCCATTCCTCAGGTTCTACTCCAGCTACCAGTGTTAGAAATCTTAGAAAATATTGGCCAGGATTCAATATGGTACTTTGGACATTTTCAGTGAAGAATATAGTGGAATTATTATCTTCCTTGTTCTAGGAATTGCACCTTTAATCAAATACAATCTAAGATCATATTTTTGAGGGGGAGGGGGAGTTAGCCATATTACATTTCTGACTCATAATGAACTTATAGTTAGTAGTGGTGGTGGTAGTAGTAGTAGTAGTATTTTATATAGCACTGTCAGGGTTGCAAAGCACTTTATAAATTTCATCTCATGTTGTTCTTGTAACAACCCTGGGAGGCAGGTGTCTTAATTATCCTCATTTTTAGAGATGAGAGAAACTGAGGCTTGGAGAGGTTTAAGAGGTTAAGTGATTTGCCCAGGGTCACACAGTTAGTAAGTGAGGCTAGATTTGAATTCAGGTTTTTTTTTTCCTTTCTTTTCTTTTCTTTTCTTTTCTTTTCTTTTCTTTTCTTTTCTTTTCTTTTCTTTTTCTTTTCTTTTTCTTTTCTTTTCTTTTCTTTTCTTTTCTTTTCTTTCCCTTTCTTTCTTTCTTCTTTCTTCTTTCTTTCTTTCTTTCTTTCTTTCTTTCTTTCTTTCTTTCTTTTCTTCCTTCTTCTTCCTTCCTTACTTCCTTCCTTCCTTCCTTCCTTCCTTCCTTCCTTCCTTCCTTCCTTCCTTCCTTCCTTCATCCTTCCTTCCTTTCCTTCCTTCCTTCTTCTTCCCTTTTTTTTTTGTTGAAGGCAATTGGGTTAAGTGACTTGCCCAGGGTCACACAGCTAGTAAGTGTCAAGTGTCCAAGTCTGGATTTGAATTCAGGTCCTCCTGAATCTAGGGCCGGTGCTTTATCCACTGCTCCACTTAGCTGCCCCCGAATTCAGGTTTTCTTGACTCCAAGCTGGTTACCCTATCCACTGCCCCACTAGCTCCTTCATGTGTGTGTTTGTATGTTTGTCTACATTTATATCTATTTTTATATTTATATAAATGCATAACACACATATTCATATATATACATATATGTGTATAATACTCTAGAAAATGTTCATTCTTTTTATTAATAGGTATTTTGTTTTAATAATTAAATAATAAATTTGATAAATATGCTTATTAATAAATGTATTTGTTTATTCTTTTATTTATAAAATGTTTTCCTCTTGGCAATCCTGTGAAGTAGGCAATTTTACAGAGAAGTAATAGAAACATAGAAATGAGGATATATAGAATAATAGAAATATATAGAAATAGAGAAGTATAGAAAAAGGAATACAGAGAATGGTGGCATATCACTTGGCTTCTCTTTCCATTTGGATGTACAATTCTAAGGTCATAGTTAGACTTAGGATGGAATTTAGAGACTATCGAGTGCAACATCTTCATTTTACAGATGAGGAAACTGAGGCACAGAAAAACTAAACCAGTTTCTCAGGGTCATAGAGCTATTTAGTGTCTGAAGCAAGATTGAAATTTAGGTCTTCCTGACTCCAAGTCTATCCAACATGTATGAATTCATCTAACTGTACTTTCGAGTCCACATTTCTCTATAGTGTCCATGAAGATAATAAGAGACATTGTTGCATACCTTACTTAAATCTAGATTAATTATCTCCACAATAAGCCTCTACTCCTCTAACCTACTAACTTTGTCAACAAAGGAAATGAAAAGTTGACACTGTAACCATGTTCTGCTTTTCGAGAAATAATATTTCTTGCAGGTGTCTCCATGACATTTTTCTCATCATTTTATGGTCTGTATTAGGAATTCATTATTGATTTCTTCTTTCAGGCAAAAGAAGATAGGTATCCTTGATCCCACAATTAAATAATTTTTGACTCTCTTTCTTCCTTTCCTTACCTCAATACTTTTCACTACACCCCCCTCCATGTTCATTAATTCCAACATAGCTTTGTTTCTTTTTGAACATACAATAAGGGTTGGGCTGGGGCTAACTCCTTGAGATGTGATTGTTCAGTTTTCAATGTGTATACTTACACTTTGGAAATCAATAAATGCTATAATTCAGAGCTTGAATTAATGCTTTGTTGAATGTCTAGACTTAAAAAGTGATGGAGAAAATATTAAAATGTAGATTTAAATTTAAAATGTTACTTGAATTGGGTTTTTTTTGGAGGGTCAGTTGTTAAACATTTACCTTCACAATACTGTGTATAATGCTGTTTTTCTGTACCTTCTATTAATTTTGTTTCATTTGAATAAAATAATACATTGTCATATTCTAGTCCTGATTCTGATCCTACTAATTTTGATGATACCTTAAAATTTGAAGTTAACTTTTTTTTTTAAGTGAGGCAATTGGGGTTAAGTGACTTGCCCAGGATCACACAGCTAGTAAGTGTTTAGTGTCTGATCCCGGATTTGAACTCAGGCCCTCCTGACTCTAGGGCCGGTGCTCTATCCACTGCGCCACCTAGCTACTCCCAAAGTTAACTTTTTAAAAAAATGTCCCCATACCTTATGTATTGGCAACTTTGATATTTGAGGCCACACATTTTGTTATTTATCCTTTTCACAGATGTTTTCTGCTTTGAATTACTGTACACATTCTTCATTCAATGTCTTTTCAGGACCACCAAATCTGACATTTTTCATAGTATCTGAAAGTACAATTTTCTTTGGATTTCTTTTCTTCATCTCTCCTCTTCTACCTCTTTCTCATTTTCAGACGAAAACCTTCTTGATCATATCTGAAGATTTTCTGGTAAACAAAACACGTCCAATATTTTCATAGCATTCCCCCCCCCACACACAAATATAGTTTTCTCATCCCCTATAAGCTAACCTAGATTCAGGATACTCTCTGGGTTTACATTCACTCAAAAAAATGAGCCTCCACAAGTGTGTTTAATTTTAGCACTAACAGGACGTGATTCAAAGCAGAGGCATTTAATGAAACAATATAGTAAAAAGGAGCACATCTAGGTGGCACAGTGGATAGAGTGTTGGACCTGGAGTCAGGAAGACCCTGAGTTCAAATTTGACCTCATACACTTATTAGCTGTGTGACCCTAGGTAAGTCACTTAACCCTTTTAATCTTAGTTTCCTTATCTGTAAAATGAGTTGGAGAAGACAATGGCAAACTACTCCAGTAGATCTACCAAGAAAACCCAAATGGGGTCATGAAGAGTCATACACGACTGAAACAACTGAACAACAACAAACAAAAATGAAGCAAAAGAATATTTCCTTCAGAAACCAGGGGTTTCTTATAAACACATACATAATATGTGCATATACATATATGTATATATGTACACAGGTATATGTATACACACATATACACATATATGTATATATACATGTATGTATGTGTGTGTATATATATAGATATATAGATTACATAAACACTATGAGTGGGAAGAACGGACATGACTAAGTGACACACGTGAAGACTCCCATACTTAGGGAATGTGTATAAACTGTGGAGGGGGTCACACAAAGGGAACATGTGTGCCCAAGGCAGACATATGGCAGAAAAGCTTTAGAAGAATCCTGTGACACAGCAGGGTTATCACCTGCCATCTTTTAATGATATTGTGATGTTGCCTCTGTGATGATGGCTCTGTGGGTCCTATGGTCAGTACGGGTCACTGCCAAGTGTGCCTCCATTAGGTCTAAAGCTTTGAAGCTTCTCTCTGCTGACTTTAGTTGTAGTCTTTAGCTGAGATGTTCTTTCTTCTTCTTCTTCTTCCTCTCCTCCTCCTCCTTGTCTTTTTCCTTCTTCTTCTGGCAATGAGGGTTAAGTGACTTGCCCAGGGTCACACAGCTAGTAAGTGTCAAATGTCTGAGGCTGGATTTGAGCTCAGGTTCTCCTGAATCCAGGGCCGGTGCTCTATCCACTGTGCTACCTAGCTGTGCCCTCCCACCTAGCTGCCCCTGTTCCTTCTTCTTAAGAGGAAGAGTGGTTTCTTCCATCTCTCTTTGAAAGTTCAGAGACCTTAACTGCAGCCCTTTTAGAAAGGTAGCGTCTTCATACATCTATTATTTGGGTTACAGAAAAGAAAAGTCTTTGCCAGTTACTAAAGGAAAGTCCATCTATCTTCAGTCCTGGTAGTGAATAGCTTTTTCTTCTTTAAAAGGAAGTAGTGGGGGAGGGTGGAGCTAGGTGGTGAAGTGCATAAAACACTGGCCTTTGATTCAGGAGGACCTGAGTTCAAATCCGGACTCAGACACTTGACACTTACTAGCTGTGTGACCTTGGGCAAGTCACTTAACCCTCATTGTCCCCCACAAAAAACCCCAAAACAAAAAATCATATAACAGGTAGGGTACTTTTATTATGGATTTGTGGCAGAAACCAAGAAAAGACTGGCTGGAATTTGAGCTGTTACTTGCACTTAAAAGATGTACTTCATATGTTTTTAGAAAACCAAATCTCATTCTTTAACACATGCATCTTTTCATTTTCCATACCTCCCTTTTGTTTTGGAAATCTCTATGCTCAGTTGGATAATAGATGAAAACACCCCCTGTGCTCTCAAGGCCTTCACTTTCTTTCCCAGGGCTTCATAGACCTCTGATATGCTTTCTAATTTTCTATTCTCTACCTGATTTACCAGAAACAAGTAATGGCTGGTGATCTTGAAATGTGTCAGCAGATTCTCAGTTGTGATTTCTTTTCATGCTAAAGGTTACAGAATACATATTTCATAAATATTATACTCCTTAATATGTTTGCACAGCTGGGTGGTACAGTGGATAGAATACCAGACCTGGAGTCAGAAAGTCCTAAATTCAAATCCAGCATCAGACACTTATTAGCTATGTGATACAGTGTAAGTCATTTAACCCTGTTTGTCTCAGTTTCCTCATCTGTAAAATGAGCTGGAGAAAGAAATGGCAAACCACTCTAGTATCTCTGCCAAGAAAACCTCAAATGAGGTCACGAGAAGTCAGACATAACTGAAATGACCAAACAACAAAAATGATTATGTCAGGCCTGTATATATGACACTAGCTAGTCAAGATCCCTGTTTGAGAAAATAATGGGATTTGGCAGATACTCAAAGGCTCACCTGGAGATGAATCTAAACTGATTGAATTAAGTGAGAATGATTAATTTTGCTGATTAGCCTACTTCAAGTTAATTAGATTGTAACCACACCTGGCTGGCCCTTAAGAAGGTATTGCTCTCAGAAGCTAAGGACTTTGAACTCAACTCAAGACTACCTTCAAATCCAGTGAACCAATGGATTTGGATGATACCTACCAATCAGCTTGAAGCAGTGTGTAAGGACCGCCTCTGCTCCAGACCTATAAAAAGCTTCCACATTCAGTTTGCTGAGCAGTTTGTTGTTGAAGCAGGCTCGTGGCGGAGGTCTTGAGGAAGAACCCAACCAGGCTGGAACTCTAGGCTAGATAAGCCTTTTCTTAACTTTCTGAACTCCACATGAATACCTGGTATGCTTTAATAAATGCTTAATGCCCAAAGACTGGTGCCAAAGCTTCTAATTTAAGGCAACCACACATTTGGATTTTAAACATCACACCCATGACAATTTTTATCTTCATCCAGACTAATAAGATCTTTCCTCACACTTATTGGTGCCTGTGGATGTGGTTTGTTGGGGCTTGGGATGCTGCTTCTTCCTCTGAAGGGCCAAATTGACCTTAGAGCCTTCTTTGATATTATGGACATGGAAGTTGGTGAAGCTTATGGACCCTTTCTCATGTTTTAAAATACATAAAATAAAATATGTATTGAAACAATGATAATTTTTCCCCATCCAAATTCATGAATTCCCTGAAGTCTTTCCTGTGGTCTCTAGGCTAAAAACTCCTGCCCTAGAGTTTCTTCTGCATTCATTTCTCCTTTCAACCTAATTCTTCAGTTCATCAACCATTTGGTGCTAGCTTCACATCTCCTTTGCTTACTCAGAATCTCTGACTTCCTGACTCTCTTTTTGCATTATTCCTTAAACAGTAAATTATTTTTTCTTCATGCCTTTTTGGAAAAGCAAGCAAAAAAAGAATTTTCTGATGAAGAAACAAATATAGAAAGGGTAGGTACTTTTATCTGAGGTCACAGATATTCTATGAAGCAGCATGGAACAGAATAGATTTTTAAAAACCTATTATCTGTCTTCCTGTTAAGCCCCCTACCTATGTATTTATGCAGTAGTACTTCGTTCATTTAAATAAATGGGTGATTAGCAATAGCTAAAATCAGAAAAGGGAGAAGGGAGGAGGGGAGAAAAACCCCTTCCCTTTTAAGTCTGTATTTCTTACCACCCAACAATCAATCCTGCCAGGCTCATGGTTGATTGTTAGTCTAGAGGAAGTAATTGTTAATATTTATGTAGCCCATAGTGCTTACTCTCTGATACTGTTTGCCTTTCTTCTCATGTATTAATTATGTGAAATTTAAAAGCTTCTGTGATGAGATGGATTTTTGCATTTTACTAAAATAATCTGACTGGAACCTTAACTACTAGACCAAACATTTTCCATAATGAGTGGTTGAAAAACAGATCCCCTTTTCTTAGCACATTTGTGGATGCTAGGTGGTAGAAATTGCTTTTGCATATATGTTCTTCAGTCGTTGCTTTTTAACTCCTTTTCTTCACAGTTTTAGCTACTTTCTAAATGCTAAAGGAAAGTCCAAGTTGAACTTACCAAATCTTCTCTCCTTTGGTTGTGTGTCCATACATGGAAAAAAATATATCCATTAAATATATACACATATGTATTCAAAATATATGATGGGTTTAGGTATATGTACACATATATGTGTATGGGGAGGTCTAGCTAAGTCTGAGTGGAGAGGTCAGGAATGCTGTAAGTCCCCAGTGTGTGTGTGTGTGTGTGTGTGTGTGTGTGTGTGAAGTTGAGACTTTGAGACTAGCAGGGCAGGATCCCCTTACTCCATATTCTCAGTCACTTTGACAAGCAGGCTCATGTATAGAGTTCCAGGTAAGAGCCTTCATTTGACAGTCCCCCCCCCCATTATACACACACACATAAGTTATAGTATATGTGTCTATATGTTTGTGTTCATATTGATACATATATATTTGTGTGTGTTTAGCTACATGCAAATATACACATACTCACACACATATATTTATATATACTGGTATTGAAAGTTACATCTTACATATGTAAGCAAGGAAGGTGGAAGAGGCTAGTGATTCAGTAGCCAAAGAGAAGTGGCCGCTTGGGGTGGGAGCAGGAAAGCCTTGCAATGTCTTACCAGCAGCTTGGTCTAACAGCAGACAGGCAGATTTAGGCAGCAGTATACCTTAGAGCAGCGATTCTGAAATTTTTCCATAGCAATAGAATCCTTCCATTCAAACAAAACTTTGGCAGAACCTTTATCAGAAAATCCTCTAAAATGAGTACTTTAATGCCTATTAACAAACCGCATAAGGTTCATTTTATTTTATTTTATTTTTTATTTTTCAGAGCAATGGAGGTTAAATGACTTGCCCAAGGACACACAGCTAGTAAGTGTCAAGTGTCTGAGGCCAGATTTGAACTCAGGTACTCCTGAATCCAGGGCTGGTGCTTTATCCACTGCACCACCTAGCTGCCCCCTATAAAGTTCATTTTAAAAAAAGATCTCCAGAAACTTGAGATGTCTTAGGATCCTTAGAGCACGGTTTGAGAAACACTGCCTTAGAGTACAGATGAATGATGTCTTTATCCCTGAAAAGCATCCATGGAGCTGTAGGTAACCGCTAACAACTTCCCCAGGTTCCCCTCCCTAGCAGAAGTGACAAGTGCTATATCAGAATGCTGTGTGAGGGTAAGACCTGGCTCATAGTATAGTGTGTAAGAGAGAAGGTGGGGGTGGGCATGGAGGATTCTGAGTTGGTCAAATCCTTATTCTTATAGCCATGGCTGAGATCTTCTATACCATAACTTCCCATCCTATTTAGTTAGTGTCACACAAACCAATTTCTGCCTGTACTTCTACCAGTCATACATTTGCTTCTGAGTATTTTAGCATCACTTACATCATTTAAACTGTTTTTATTGGCATCTGAGGGCTGTACAGGTGTTCAGGGAAGACTAGTGCCCCTTATGGGAGGGCTGCCGAGTCCTCTTCAGGGATGCTTTAGTTGTCACCTGTCGATCCAAGAAGTTATAGCATGTAAAGGATCCACAGGTCAGTAAACTCTTTTGGCGCATGGCTAAACCGGGTTGAGGTTAACCAAAAGGCCTTAAGCCCTTTGGTAATTTGGGAGGGGTGTCTACCCAACGCATGTGGAGACTTCCCCCAGCAAAATGGGTGGATGAGAACAATTTGTTCCAATGTCCATGAAGGCAGCTGAAGCAGGTGCTGTGGAGCACTTAGACCTGGTTATATATTAAAGACACCGAGGTCATCCCTAGCATCCTGAGCCATCACCAACCAGCTGTCTTGACTTTTGTCTTGCCATTGGACTCCAATGACTCTGGAAGAGTGAGTGAGTGCGACGATTTCATGCAGTTCTGCCTCACTGAAATCTAATTTATGCTCAAGACAACAAGACATCATCACCCATATCATTTTACTCCTTTTTAAAAAACCTACCTCAAAGTCCTGTGGCAATGGGCAAGTGATAAAGCAACAGGTATGGATACAGTGGGAGCTGTAGTCACAACCCTGCATATGGGTGACCCAGACCATAGGATTGTCTTCTTACTGGGGAAGCAGCAATGGGATTTGGCAGCCCCCTGAATGTCTAAGCAGCCTTATTGAAGTACTGTACTGCTCACCTTGCAGGAGGAAGGGGCTAGAAAAGATGCCCTAAAATTATCTGCTTCACCCAATCTAACCTTGGCATGTTTGGGATCTCACCCTGAGGTCAAACATCTCCATCCCAGATGTTCATATGGATTATTTGTGCCCAATCTATGGCAGAGCCTTCTGAACTCATATTGGTTTGATCAGACGTGGGAACCTTGACATAGTGATGTAATTTTGGTCCTTTTTGAGTATGAAGGACAACCACTGGTGTCTGATCTCCATCCCTCTTTGTTTACACAAAATTACTCCCGTTGCAATTACCTCAGAAGGACTTCCTCAATTCCATTAGAGTCCAGGGCTTAGAATCAATGTTGGAGAGACAGCATAGGACTCTTGATGTGTTCTGATATTCTGGGTTTCCATACTCCCATTTGGTAATTATTTATTAAAATGGATGATAATGGTGGAGAGGAAAGAGGATGATTTGTGTGTGCATGTATGCATGTTTTGTTCCAATTTTAGAATATTATTCCTCTTGCAAATAAAGAAAACTGCAGATAAGCAGGAGAACCATATTTAAATGGGAAGGGGTCTCTTTCTCAATAGCAGAAGAGTTAGTTTTTACTTTTTCTAATATTGGGAAAAGTCATTTGACTACACTGGGACGCAGTTTCTTCATCTATAGAAGAAGGAAGTTGCACTAGGTGACCTCTGAATTCCTTCCCAGCTGCAAATCATAAGATTCCATGATTCTGACCCCAATAAGATTCCTTCTGTAAATCTCAACTCTTTTGTTGATTCTGAACCATCCTGGATACTTGGTGCTTATTTGTTAATGCTCTAGGATTGTTTCTGTCTCTCAATCCAGCAGGTCCCATTAGATTATGTTGATATACCTCCTTCTTAATGGCCTCTGCCAGTCTCGATTCAGGCAGGATATTCCATTTCACACAATAGTAGAAATAGGGAAGCATAAGGCTCAGTGAGAATGAGCAAAAAGCCCTGGAGGAAAGGAGGAAAAGCCTGTGTTATGTCTAATGTCCTCTTCTACTCAACTACTCATTTGAAATCAGACTGTTTTGTGTGGGAACAAAAAGGTCAAGAGTAGGGAGCTTAAGAAATGCTTGTTTGCTTGACTTGATTTAGAAATGCCATTGTTACTAGTCTCAGCCCTGGCTGTTTTGTCTTCCCAATTTCTCAGTCATTTACTGTACTCCACATTGAAATGAAGCCATAGTGAAAAATGGCAACCCCCAACTATAACTCAATTCAACCAAGTACGTATTTAAGTAAATTAAGTACTTATTAAGAGCAAGGTGAAATGCAGTGTAATGTGATGGATGGAGAACTGTCTTTGGAGCCAGGAAGACATGGATTTAACTGTCTGGGTGATTCAGGGCAAATCCCTTAACCTCTATCTGTCTCAGTTTCTTCCTCCTCCTCCTCACCTTCTTCTTCTTCTTCTCCTTCTCCTTTTCCTTCTCCTTCTCCTTCTCCTTCTCCTCCTTCTCCTTCTCTCCTTCTCTCCTTCTCCTTCTCCTTCTTCTTCTCCTCCTCCTCCTCCTTCTTCTTTTTCTGGCAATGAGGGTTAAGTGACTTGCCCAGGGTCACACAGGTAGTGTCAAGTGTCTGAGGTTGGATTTGAACTCAGGTCCTCCTGAATCTAGGGCTGGTGCTTTATCCACTTTGCCACCTAGCTGCCCCCAGTTTCTTCATTTGTAAAATAGAAATAATAATAGTATCTACTTCCCCAGGCTTGTTGTGAGGATCAAATGAGATAATATTTGAAAAATGCTTTGCAAACTTTATAGTTCTATAGAAATGCTAGTCTGTGATTATTATTTTAATGATTCAATCAGATATTATTATTTTTGTTTATTCACTAAATCCTTTGAGGAAAACCTTATGGTTTTTTCCCTCTATCTGAATGACAAATATACTGTGGAATTTAGACTATTTTTCCTTGAGGAAATCTTGGTAAGGTTAAAAAATTCCACAATGAAAGTGATTCAATTTCAAGAATCTGAGGTGCTGATACATTTGACTGGAGTTTAAAATCGGTGTGGCCCAACACATCAGCTGCTTGGTAAGGCATTTATAAACTCATAAATAGACAGATAAATGATTTCCTTGATTCTGGGATTATAATGGCATTTTGCTCTGGTGATTTTCAGTGAATTAGAGCATGGTGAGGTTTTTTGATGAGCTATTATAAAAGTGGTTGATCCTAATGAATTTCTATCAATAGAGAAACAGCTTGTATTTCTGGGAGTGGAAGTTGAAATGATTCTGATTTAAAAAAAAATTCTTGGCACCCATTGTTTCACAATTATTTCTGGATAATGTTGTCAGACACCAGAAATTATAAAAAATAAAACAAATTCTCATGGAATTAAGATGGTTTTAGGGCAATTATACTATAATAATACTTTGTACTTTATATGTAGCATTTCATGAGTCTATTTCTCATCCTGAATAGCTGATGGTGCTATACAACTGCTAATTAGCTAATTTATACTCCAGTGACTATCTTAGTTAATGCCTATGATTTCTGCTAAGTAGGTTGAATTGTTAAACTTCTTACCTATTCTGAAGCACCTATTCTGAAGCATTTCCCCTGGAAATGCATTCCGTAAAAGCTGTGTGTCAATAGAATCAGACTTCAAAGGCCGGAGTGAAGCTGGGCATTTAAAGAAAACTTATGGTGCAGGAGGGGAGCCTTTGGAAACTGAAGAATTCTTTTGCAAAAAATCACAATCATTCTTTGATTTCTGGGTTTTGTATAGTCAGTGGTAATGGAAGTCAACTGAAGAAAACCTTCTTAAAGCAAAGCATGGCTGTACTTTTTCCTAGACCTGTACCACACCTGCCCCAGTGTGGGGCAGCTAGAAGGAATCAAAATGTAGTGGGAGTCGAGGTGGGGAGAGTAAGACTGAATAGAGATAGCCAGTATATAATAGGTACTTCGGTCTAATAGTTGAAAAGTACTGCAGTGATAGAGTCCCAGAAAAGCCTGTCGTCATCGTCTCATCACAGTTGTCGTCGTCATCATCACCATCATAATCGTCACATGGAGCTTCCTTGCAATAATAGTTTACATTTATATAGTATTTCACTATTTACAAAGAGTTTTCCACCCTTTACAACAAGTCTCTAAACATCTTCATTTTCATTATTACCCTTTTACAGATGAGGAAAATAAGACACTAAAAACTCAAGTGACTTACCCAGGGTCACACAGTTAGTAAATATTTAGGATTCCTCTTACTCCTACCTACTGTCTACCATCCCAATGCTATTTTTTAAATGAATATCTAGTGTTATTCAGTCATGTCCAACTCTTTGTTGTTTGTACCTGGGGTTTCTTGGCAAAGATACTGGGGTGTTTTGCCATTTTCTTGTCTAACTCATTTTACAGATGAGGAAACTGAGGCACACAGTAGTAAGTGACTTGCCAAGGGTCACTGAGCTAGTAAGTTTCTGATGCCAGATTTGAACTCAGGTTTCTCTTACTCTGGGCCTGGCATATCCACTGTGCCACCTAGATACTCCACAGAATATCTATTAAGAAAAATGAAAAAAAAAACCTTTATGGATCAAAGACTCCACCTACTTAGCTTATCATATTTATATTTATACCATTCTGGACAAATGAGAATATCAACCATTTTTAATTCTAGTGTTTTACTTGTTCTCATATTTCTGGGAGGGTGACTTTTCCCTTGTGGGATGTGACCATGGTTATTCAAATTTATATAGTGAGCCATCTAAATTTATGATAATTTGATGTCTCTCTGTCTTTTCCTGTCCCCCTATCCATCATATTGAAGCTTTAAGTATGCTGGTCATCCTATGAATGGAGTCCATACTAATTACAAGTAAGAAAGGAATCTCCAACCAAAGCATTACTCCAATCGTTGTACAGTATATAGTTGTACAGTTTGAATGGTGATGTTCCAGGATTTGTTTCCTTATCCTGGGGACCTTCAAACTTGACCAAAACTGTGCAACTAGTTACTGACACAACCAAGACTAGAACCCAGATCTCCAGCTTCAAAGTCTAGGGCTCTCTCATTGTTGTTCAGTCATTTTTCATTTGTGTCTGACTCTTCGTGACTCCATTTAGGGTTTTCTTAACAAAGATACTGTAGTGGTTTACCATTTCCTTCTCCGGCTCATTTTACAGATGAGGAAACTGAGGCAAACAGGGTCATCTAGCTAGTAAGTGCCTGAGACCAGATTTGAACTCATGAATGTGAGTTTTCCTGACTCTATCCTAACACCCAGTGTACCACCTAGCTGCCCTTGGGGACCTTCAACTGTCCCAGGGTACAAGTTTGGACTAGGATAAGGATGTGTGACCTCTTATAGTTAATAGTTCTCCCAAGGACAGCACCATTCATTCTTCACATTGTGTGATTATTTTCTTTTTTTTTTTTTTGAGGGAAAAGACTTTCTTTCTTTGGTCTTTGTATCTCTAGTACCTAGCCCAGTTCTTGGCTTATTGTAAGTGCTTGAAAATGCTTATTGATTTATTCCTTGAAAGTCTGACCAAGTTGGAAAGCTTTCAATATGGGCCCAGTGATAGACAGTTTTCCTGTCATCCGGTGACCAAACAAGATCACTAGATTGGCTACAGAATGATGATTTTTAAAAAACCACACAAATATAGAGTTGCTATGACTGAAGAATACATGGAGGGGCTGTGATCTGTTCCAGTGGAGGGAGGACTCACATTAATGAAATCATACATCCTCAAAGTGTTGAAAAAATATTTTAAACCAATAGGGGTCTACAGATAGGTAATACACCTATGATTTAAATGATGTCTAGGGATATCATTTAAATGATATCCAGGGATATCCAGGGAACTCCTGGATGATTAAACTCTACTAATATAGGCTGGCAACTTTTCTGCAATTTATAATTTTGGGATTGTCTAGAATACTGAGAAATTAAATGGCTAGGGTCACACAGACAGTATGTATCAAGGGGGTTGGGGAATTTGAACCCAGTTCCTCTTGGTTTGGAGGCTAATGCTCTATCCAGTATGCCCCACTGCATTTAAAACCATGTAATAAACTTGTGTAAGTCTAAATCTTGAATTGCACAAACTGAAGGCCATTAGGAAGCTCTAAATTGCTAAGTAATCCATATGAGCCCATAATAGCTTATAGGGTCATAGTTTAGGGAATTATGTTTGCACCAGGCTGCCCTCTCCCTCAGCTCCAATAGGTGGAGAGAATTTGTGGGACCTCAGTAATCGCAGTTCATACAGTGCCTTCCAATCTCCTTGGCTGTCTGCCTTCCCTGATCTCAGGAGACAGTGTTGTATATAATCTAGGCAAGCCTTAGAATCAGTAAGGTTTGAATTGTTAGCCAGCTATAACCCAGCAGAGCATCTACCCCACAAAATAATTTCCCATGGACCATCATCAATTGTTAAAGGATTGGCTCTTTGTCTGGAAAAGGGAAAGCTTTAGGAGGGCCTGAGGAGCCTTTGGGGGATTGAGGACTTATTGAGCAGTGAAGGAGTTGTGCTCCAGGGCATGTCCAAGGAGCTGGGAGAACTAGGAGGGGCGAGGCCTCTATCTTTTCTTTCAGTTTGCCTGTCACCATTCATTTTTCATTTGGTCCTTTCTGGGTTACTATAGCTTTCAACTTAAGAAAGCCTCCCATTGTACTGCATTGACTAAAGGAGCATTATAACCCCCAAAATAATAATAATAAAAAAACAATTGTAACATAAGCAGAGAGGAAAATATCATTACTTCATGCGCATACCATTTCCTATCTCTTACCCTTAAGGACATTTTCTGTTTTAGGATTGGTCCAAACATTAAATAATCATGACTTTCCAGTGACCCTTCATAAGATCTTACCAAAGGGGGAAAAAAAGAGGTCTACAAATATTGTGTTGATTTAAACTGATTTAAACTGATTTTATTACTTATTTGAAAAATCAAACAATTTTATCTTAAAATAAAAATCTATTTAAAATGAAGTATATTACATAAATGAATCTTTCCCATACTTTCATATCTCTGTGCATCTATATTTCTCTATAGTAGGTAGCTATTACTAATTTGGATAAGGAAATGCATTTCCTGCCATTAAATTTCACTTTAAAACGAGTCAGTGATTTATACAATTATTTGGTGTGGTTTGGAGGAAGAGAGGTATGAGGTGAAGGGAAAATTTATTCATAGATGTAAAATTTGTAAGGAATGCAAACATTCATGAACGAGAATTATCTTCAAATATATCCCTGCAGTCAGGCAAAAGCAGGGTATACTGAATTCTGATTATCTTTTGAAATTTCCAGGCACATACCTGATAAAAAATGGCTCTGCCGTATATTACTTTCTTTGAGTCCAGAATATTTCTCAAAGTAGATAATTCATCTGATAAAGTTGCTTGATAAACCCTCTGTTCATTTTAAAACAAAGAACCCTTGTAATAGTGTAAAAACCTCAATAACCAACAGGGATGGATGGTACCACTGGAGTCAAATTGTACCTCCCAATCCTAATATTAAAAAAAAAAAAGCCTATTTCATTGCAGTTTTTGAAAATGCTGGCTGAAGCAGAGCAGATCCAAGGTTCTGTAGATTGTCTAGAGTTTTAACAAAAGACCTGGGCCAAGCTGCAGTAAGTATATAGATCCCAAGTTCAGAGCTTCCGTGAAATGTTGTTTACTCCTGAAAGGCATTAAAAGTATCCAATTTCACAGCAGCTGACCAATGCTAACAGCTCAGATGGTGAAAGATCAGGGACTGTACCCACTTCATTGCTTTTGGGTTGAAGTGGAAGTCTTATAATATTTGCATCTCAAATTAAAGAAATGTTTTTCATAGATCAGATCAAACAAAGCACTGAAGGTTTTTAAGTTGACCTAAAAGGCATGCAACGTGAGGATTAATTTGGGCGCACTCAGAGCAAGGATTAATTACCAGTGCCAGAATCAATCAGACATATCAGGTCAGTGTAGGCCAGCTTACAATTTAAAAATAAATGGTTCTATACTGCCGTCACAGAGCCATGAATAGAAAGCTACAGATATTTAGGATTTTGATTAGACTGATGGCGACATGTAGAACAGAAATAAATTATTGAATAGCTTCATTTCTTCAGCTATGATGACATAGAGTATGACATGAAATGTATTATCTATCACTTGCTTGTCTGTCTGCTTTATTCAAATCTACCAGCTATCACCACAGTACCTTGGCTCATCTACATTGGAGGGGGTGTAGCTTCTTAGAGACAGTGAAGTGGTTCTGTGACTAGAGCAGTGTAGTCAGGAAGACCCAAGTTCAAGTCCAGTCTCAGACACTTCCTAGCTGGGTGACCCTGGGCAAGTCACTCGATATTTCTGAGCACTAATTTCCTCATTTGTGGAGCTAAATGATCTCTATGAACTCTTCCAGCTCTAAATTAATAACTTTGGTAATGGGATCTGACCTGTTTTCCACCAAAAAACCTTTTCTAACCCATCTCAATTCTAGTACCTCTCCTCTCAATTATTTTCTATTTTTCCTGTGTGCAGCTTGTTTGTTCATATTTCTTTGCTTGTTATCTCTTGCATTAGATTGTGAGCCCCTTGAGGGCAGAGGCTGTCTCCTGCCTCTTTTTGTATCCCCAGCAGTGCCTGAACATAGTTGGTATTTAATAAATGTTTATTGACTGATCTGTTAAATGTCAAGGAGAGAAATCCTATGGATCATGGGATCTAAAGCTTAGAGATCCTTTGGTCCAAACCTCTCATTTTACAGATGAAGTAGCTGAGGCTCCGGGATGTCAAGTTAGAACAAGTTAGAAATAGTAAGTATAAGCTTCTTGCCCTATGTCTAACCTCTCTCTCCTGGTACCCTCACTTCCAGTAACTGTCCTGGCTTGCTGAAGAGAACAAAACACACACACACACACACACACACACACACACACACACACACACACACACACACATGGATTTTCGTTTTGGCCATTTCAGTTATTGTATGTATTGTAGAAAGTGTTATTTCTTATAAAGAATATGATTCACAATTTTTTGTATAATTATAAGAGGTTATTTTATTGGAATATGATTTGACAAGCTTATGGAAATATTGGCTTGTATTTGCCCAATTAGTCAATTATTTGTTAAGTACAGACCATAAATAAGTGACTTTGCTGTGGAGTCTCTGTGGGCTATAACTGAAGTACATTCCACATCCCAGTAATCTTATGTGATCTCAGTGATGTGGGTACTCTCTCCCATGACTACACCCCATCCAAGCCTGCCCATCCTGCATGATGCCTGTCAATATCTTCCCATTAAGTCAACATAGATAGGCAATGTGATGTGTTGGGGAATTTCTTTGTAATGTCCTGACATTTCAGGGATATCAGTTGAGTGAGAGGGCTGTCATCTCTGGAATTTTTGGCCTGGGGTCCTCCTGTCCTCATCAGTAACTATATTTCTGGGCCAACTATTTCAAAAAGGTCCTGGTAATGCTTCTCTTCACTCTTCCATCATTTTCTAGAAAGTCTTGCCAACCATGCCAGAAACCATATCATTGTGGTTTTAACTCTTTTATCTCTAGAACTTCTGTCCTGTGATTCCCCCATTCCCCATTGGGGGGCGTTCTCTCCTTGTTTACTATTATAAGAATTCTTCAGCCATGGTTCATTTCATTCTCTACTCCCCAGCCATCTTCTCAAGAGCCCTGTTGACACCTTTTCCAAAAGCCCTTCAATTCTAGAACCATGAAAGAATCAACTTTTTCTTTGTCCTTGGAAGGGCTGTGCCAATCTTCTCCTCTAAGGTCCCATATAGCACCCATACCACCATGTATCATCTCCCCTATTAGAATGTGGACCATCTCCATTTTTGTTTTTTATTCCCAGAACTTAGAATAGTGCTTGGAAGTAAAAGTTTAATAAATGCTTATTCATTCATTCACTCACTCATTCATTTATTCATTCGTTCATTCATTCTTTGTCTTTTACTCTTGACCTACACATCTTTTTTTTTGGTCATATATTTCTGTAAGGATATTCCTCATACCACGTTTACTGTGTATTTCTCTTTTATAATATGCTGTACCCTGTTTGCACTTGGCCTGTTCTTGTTGGTATTCAGCAAATCAGAACTATGATTTTATTAGTTGATTTACAGTAATTTATCAGAGTATTAGAATCATGTGCAGAGGATTCTATGCTAAAACTATAGGAAGATATGGAGAAAGAGAGAGAGAGAGAGAGAGAGAGAGAGAGAGAGAGAGAGAGAGAGAGAGAGAGAGAGAGAGTGTGTGTGTATGTTCTGGCAATAGGAGGAGGTGGGGACAAGTCAACAATTGTAAAAAAATACAACATACTGAATATGTCTTTAATTTAGCAATTTTGACAGTTGTATAATATTTCTGATTAGAATAATGACATGCTTATAGTCAGGATTAAAACAATGTTAATAATGCAATCAAGATATCATAGCTCCTTATGAACCAGTTATATTATTGATGAACATTTTATTTCTAGATTCTAAGTCCCATAGATTGCAGGGGGTGGGGGGGCGGGATCCCACTAACAAGAGTCTGGATTTTTAACTCTCCTTCTTTGGACTCTCATTGTGGGACTTCCAGAGCTGAGTTATATCACTCATCTAGTTTTTCTAGTCTGATAGAAAGAACCTTCCTAGAATTTACTGTTTTTATGTATTACCCAGCAAGTAGAGGTAAAATTTTTCTAAATTATCTAAATGAATCAATTAAAGAAATAGTCCCAGGCAAGATGTCAACTTATCACATCACTTTTTGAGATAATGGTTTATGTGCATTCTGATTTTCTTGAGAGCCATTCATAAATGCATAAAATAAAAATGCCACACATGTATTAGGATATAAACATGACTCCAACTCTCCTGTGCATTTTGTAAAGCCCTATAAATGTTCAGTCTATTCTTAGGCAATTGTTTTAATTAGCTAATTTACTATCAGCATGACATAGTGGAGGGAGAACTATCCATGAAGCCAGAAAGATATGGGTTCCAGTCCTGCCCTTGACACATACTGACTCTCTTACCCTGGAGAAGTCTCTAACCTCTTAGTATTTTAGGTAACTGTCTAAAACTTTGAGTCTCAGAGAGGGTGTTGACCTGCATTGGAAGAAGGAATTTTCCTCACAGAGGAGTACCTTAAAGCAATGAAGTCACAGGTTCAGGTCCTGATTACTATTATATCCAGTGATAGAATTGATTTCCTTTTCCCCTATTATTGACCCAAGCTCTTTTTACAAGGATGATGTGCCAGAGTCCTACTTGGAAACGTCAGCAGAAGAGTGGGAAGGGATAGCAAGTCACCAGAAATCTCTACAGGGCTAATAATGTGTGATGGGTCAAAATTTAGAGAGGTTTCACTTTGCTTTCCAGTGTATATGGAAGGGAAGTCTAGCCAAGAAGAGAGGCCAATCTCATGAATTATTTTTATATTCACTTTATACTTGTGGCATGATATATTTTCTAAGTGCATCATGATTACTTTTTTATTGGTTATTAACTCAATTCCCAAGGAAATGTAAAGAAGGGGAAAGGAGGCTGGTTAGATAAGCTTGTCACTACATGCCACTTTTCAGAAATGAGCTATAAAGTTTCCATTTTAAAAGGATGTTTTGAATCCAACTAAATGGACACGCACCATGGAAAGGCTTGAAAAAAAACAAATGATTGTATGACTGATCCAGTCTGTAATCTAAAATCGACCGGATCATTGAGGAGGCAGCAGGATTGGCTTTCTTACAACCTTACATTAAAAAGCAAACAAAGAAGTGAGCTTAGCTGCTTGAAAATCCAACCAACCAACCAACCAACCAACCAACCAACCAACCAACCAACCAACCAAGCCAAAGTCAGAACACATTTCATGGAACTCTAAAGCTAGAAAGGGCCTTAGAAGGGAGGCCACAAGATGCTGTGGAAGAAATCGAATTTGTTGTCAGCAGACCTGGGTTTTGAATCCTGAGTGTGCCACATACTTCCTATATAACTGTGTTATCACTTTATCTTTTTGAGCCTCAGTTTCCTCATCTGCTAGATAAAGGGATTAAGCTAGATGATCTTTAAGGTCCCTTCCAGCTGTAAGTTTTATGACATGAAGTAAAAAGTCATTCAATTCAATGTTCTTATTTCAAATATGGGAAGACATATGTAGAGAGGTTAGGAGATATTTTTTCGGTCCCACACCTAGTTAACAGCAGAAGCAATATTATTGAACCACAATCAGGTAATCTTTCTGACCACTATACTCCAGCAAGTTTCAAGGAAAATTTTTTTTTTTTTTTTTGGTGAGGCAATTGGGGTTAAGTGACTTGCCCAGGGTCACACAGCTAGTAAGTGTTAAGTGTCTGAGGCCGGATTTGAACTCAGGTACTCCTGAATCCAGGGCCGGTGCTCTATCCACTGCGCCATCTAGCTGCCCCAATATTTTTAATATAATATTTTATCTTCCCCATTACATGTTGAAACAATTTTTAAACTTTTAAAGAAAAATTTGAGTTCTAAATTCTATCCCTCCTTCACTCCCTTTCCCACCTCCCTGAAATGGCAAGCAACCTGATACAAGTTATACATGTGCAATCATATAAAGCAATTCCTTATTGGTCAGAAAAAGACCATCTTTATGACATGAAATTAAGTCATTTGATTCAACATCCTTATTTCCCACATGGGAAGACATATGCAGAAAGGTTAGAGGATATTCTTTAGGTCACATAGCTAATTAATAGCAGAGTCAACAGTCTTGAGCCATCTATGACTCATGTCACATAATCTACTGTTCAGTTATGGCCTTTCCATGATTGTATCTATCCTCAGAGTGCTAGCTTTTCCAAATGAATTTTTAGCCTTGGTAATAAACCATAAATTCATTATATCCATAGACCCAAGATACCAAGTTTTAGTCAGTTATGTCAATAAATTTGAATCATGCCTCACTAGTTATTTTATCCTATGGGAAATCATTTAAACCTCTTTGTGTCTCAGTTTCCTTCTCTGTAAAAGGATAGGGTAAGACATGATGGCCTCTGAGGTCCCTTCTAACTCTAATTATCCGATCCTGTGACTTCTGTGAGCTTAGGATCTTCTGTATGATATGCTCTTCTTGCTCATCTTTTTGCCCATTAATGGTGGTTGTCAAGGATTTGTGGGGAATAGGAAAACATTGAGAAGTCCTAAGCCTGACAATTACCCAATACAATTATTTCCAACAGTATTGGAGATGAATTATCTAGAGCCCCCTAATTCTTTCAGGAATCAGAGGTAGTTACATTATTCTCCTAGTAATATCAAATGCATTGTCCTTAATAGAGAACATATTATGTTCATCCCTCTACACTCATTCTCCCCATTCTATGGTTCCCTTCCCAATACCTGCACCGACCAGTTAAGATTGTCTTCCTCACTCTTCATCTTCCCTCTGTTCCAAACTCCTTGAGAATAATGTTCAGATGTTGTCCAAGGAACTTTATTTGTTATTTACCTTATTGTTAATAATAATATAAGTATAATGCTAGCATTTGTTTAAAACTTTAAAGTTTGCAAAGTACTTTACATATATTATCTCATTTCAGCCTCCTTGAAATACTGGGAGGTAGTTGTTATTTCTTTTTGCTCATCTAGCATGTCCAATTAGTCGGCAAAATCTTTTCCATTCCTATGGTTATCCCTGAAATCAAATCCTCATTCTCTTTCACTTGGAAAATTGCAACATCCTGCCAATTGGTCTTAAAGTCCCCATTGCATCCCAATTAATCTTCTTAATGTACAGGTCTGTTTGTATCACTTCACTGATTTAAAAGTGTCAGTGGCTCTCCATTGTCAGTCCTCATACTCCTTAATCTGACATTCAAGACACACACCCTTGTGCCTTGTTATACCTTGTTGTACCTTGTGCTTAGGTATAACCTCTATGAATATACCTACCTATCCAGTTTTACTTCACACTATCCCCTCCATCATTTACTCTATGCTTCAGCCAAGTTGAGCTATTGGGTTTCCTGACTCTTTGCCTTCATTCACATAATTCTATATCTTTATCATGCTCCCTTTCCTACTTATCACCACTTGTTGACATGGCAATATTCAAAGTACAGTTCATGCTTTCTTCATGAAGTCTTTTTAATAGTCTAACCAGTAGTGATCTTTCCTTCTCTTCTCACATATCCTACTTTAATTTCAATGGGTTTTTTTGTGTATTTTTCTTGTCATTCAGTCATTTTAGTTGTGTCTGACTCTTTGTGACCCCATTTGGGGTTTTCTTGGCAAAGATACTAGAGTGGTTTGTCATTTCCTTCTCCAGCTCATTTTACAAATGAGGAAACTGAGGTAAGCAAGGTTAAGTGACTTGCCCAGAGTCACACAGCTACTAAGCATCTGAGGCCAAATTTGAACTCAGGGTGATTACTTTTCCTGTATCCAGGCCTGATGCTCTATGCGCTATGGCGCCATCTATCTGTCCCAGATTTTTTGCATACCTGTACCCCGACTTGAGGTCTTTTCAGATTCCCACAATCATTAGTCTCCTTCCAGACCATTTGCTCTTTGTATCATGGGATGCTAGATCAGGAGGTCGAAGGAAACTCAAGGGAAACCTAATCAAATCCCCTCATTTTACAGATAGGAAGCTGGAATCTACAGTCACTTCAATCTTTTGAAATATTAGCAGGGGCAGCTAGGTGGCGCAGTGGATAGAGCACCGGCCCTGGAGTCAGGAGTACCTGAGTTCAAATCCGGCCTCAGACACTTGACACTTACTAGCTGTGTGACCCTGGGCAAGTCACTTAACCCCAATTGCCTCACTAAAAAAAAAAAAAAGAAATATTAGCAGAGGATTCAATAAAGAACCCACATTTCCACTCCTCTAAGCCAATCTGACACAACTAAGCACAGAGGAATATTTTGCACCTTGCTTGGGAAGACCCCTAGCATTCCCCATTCAGCAAGAACCCTGAATTCCTTCAGGGACTGTAACCAAAGGAACTCCAGAGGGGGTTAGTCGATCTTGTCCCAGCATAGGATAAGATCAAGCAAAACTCTTTCACTAGCTGAGATCAGACTATTGCATAAACAATGCATGATCACTCCGTGGATGAGGTGTAGTTTGAAATCACAGGCATGGAGGAGATATGTCTGGGAAGGAAGGGTGGAAAATGAAATTAGTGAACAGTCCAAAAAGAAAATAGCTTGTGATAGAATGTGTGTTTCCTCTCAATGCCAAGATCCCAATCTGGGACAGACAATAATACTACAATGTAGAGAGTCCCCAGTCAGGCCAAAACCATTATCTCTGCCTTGAATTTGGGAGAAGTACACCAACCACTGAGCTATCTCACCTTGGACTCTCTATCAGACACCTGCAATTCTACCGCAGCTCACACAAGATGATTTACTGGGCTTGAGGTCTTGGAGGAAGAAAAGGTAGACAAGAGGGAATACTTTCTCAATATGGAAAGAACAGCAACTGCAGACATTTGAAAAAGGAGGGTAGAAGTTGGGACTTTGGGTTTTGGAGTCAGCTGGTGTGATTTCTACCTACATCTCCATGGATCTGGAAGATGTATCCATCTTACTGAGGAATAATGAATCCAAAACTACAGTCCAATAGCCCAAGGAGAAAGGTTCTATTTTGGTCAGTTCTAAATTGACCTGAGCTATTGATCACACATATGGGACTTTGGGTCAGATCTCTTGCTCCGGGCTCACCTATAGGAAGGCTCTGGAGTGCTTCTTCTCTACACATCTTAGCACCAAGCACCTCTTATTGATAGCAGGGTTTGGCTTCCCCTGACCCTGGGGCCCCTGGGGGATCATCAAATGACAGGTAGGATGGTATGTAGAGCTATTTTCATAAAATCCCATGGAAATTCAAAGGGAAGTGCAGGGAATGTCACCCCTGCACTTCCTTCCTTCCTTCCTTCCTTCCTTCCTTCCTTCCTTCCTTCCTTCCTTCCTTCCTTCCTTCCTTCCTTCCTTCCTTCCTTCCTTCCTTCCTTCCTTCCTTCCTTCCTTCCTTCCTTCCTTCCTTCCTTCCTTCCTTCCTTCCTTCTTTCCTTTTTCTTTTTCTTTCTTCTCATTTTTTCCTCTTTCACCTCCTTCTCTTTTTTTATATCTCCTTCTCCTCCTTCTTTTCAGTCTTTTTCTTATTCTTCTCATTCCCTTCCTTTTTTTTTGCATATCTATCACTACCCACCAACTCTATTTTCCAAAACATTCTCATTTTTGTATTAATATCATTTGTGCCTATCACAGTGGCTGGCACATAGTGTTCAATTTATCTATGCACATTGATTATTAAATTGCAAATTACTTGAAGGTGGAGACTTTGGTTTATTTATTTATTTTTCATCTCCCCCAGTGCCTAGAGTAGGGCATTAAATATAGTAGAAGCTTTAAGGATCATTCAATGAATATTGAATGAAAATAAAATTTTGTACTCCTTTCAGAATGTTGCTGGTCTTAGATCCATGAAGACAGCTTTATGCTTGATCTCACTATTCTGTTGATCTCAGCTTCCTTTCTTTTTCTTCTAAATAAGACTTTCCATCAAAGAGTAATATGGTTCTTTGCTGTCACACAGTGCTGCCGGGTTCACTTGTCAACTGTCCCTCTGTGATCTTGAAAGTTCAGCTTTGCTTTTCTCTCCCATGCTGGGAAACTTCCAGTGGCAGGAAATGGAATGGGGAATCCACATGTCTCACTCTCCTTGCCTTGTGCAAATTCTTACTACTCCCAGTTGGGCATTTAGGTTAATTAGACATGAATGACAATGATGTGACTGAACTTATCATAGTTAATGTAGCTATTAAGAATACATTTCTATGCAGCATCTGTACATAATTTGGATAAGGAAGCATAAAACCTAAATGTATCCTTCCTTAATTATTTTAAAGCAAAAATGTAGACCATTTTAGATTAATTTAGAATTTTATCTGTAATTCTGTCAATGTGAAATGTAAGATTTATCTTGGGCATGCACTGAGAGTGTGTTGTGACACATGGCCCAGGTGTCCTTTCTCAAGAACTAGTTCTAAAAAGAAAGTAAAGTGAGGGAGAAAGTCAGAAGATAAATTAATTACCATAGGGAGAGATCAGAATTATTAAAGTACAAAAAGACAATAATGTGAAAAACACAAATTGGGCATACATATTCTTTATTTTTTTGTTCAGTATTTTATTATTTTTCAGTTACCTATAAGGATAGTTTTCAAAAATTTTCTCCCACCCTCTCTTCCCTCCCTCCTCCCCAGGACAGAAAGCAATCTAATAAAGGTTATATATGTGCAATCACATGAAACATTTCTGTGTTAGTCATATTGTGACAGAAGAGTCGGCATGCAAGGGAAATAACACACAAAAACAATAAAAACATTTTTAATAAACAGCCCAAAAGTAGAAACAGTATGGCTCAATCTGCATTCCTAAACCACAGTTCTTCTTTTCTGGATGTTGAGAACATTTTCTATTATGAAGTTCTTTGAAATTGTTTTGGATCATTACATTGCTAAAAAGAGGCAAGTCTGTCACCATTGTTCATCACACAATGCTGCTGTTACTGTATACAATGTTCTCTTGGTTCTCCTCCTCTCAGTCAGCATCAGTTCATGTAAGTCCTTCCAGGTCTTTCCAAACTCCCCCTGCTCATCATTACTTTTCACATTGATTTTTTAAAACTTTGTTCTCTAAATTCTCTTCTTCCCTCCCTCCTCATTCCTCCTTATGAAATCCAGCTATTCAATATAAGTCATACATGTGCAGTTATGAAAAACATCTTCTCATTAGTCAGGTTGTGGAAGAAAATTGACAAAATACCTTTAGAAAGAGGAACTAACAAATAAAATTATACTTCAATCTGTATTCAGATACCATCAGTTCTATCTCTGATAGCATCCTGTTCATTTCTTTCACGTTTACTATTGTTAACTATATTACCCTCCATCTTAATCCCTCTCCTTGATATTTACTCTATTCTCTATCTTCCTTCACCCTACCCCTCCTTGAAAGTGTTTTGTTTCTTACTGCCCCCTCCCCCAATCTGCTCTTCCTTCCATTGCCTCTCCCCCCATTCCCTTCCCCTCCCACTTTCCCGCAGGGCAAGATATAATACTATCCCCTCTTAAGTGTATAAATTATTTCCTCTTTGAGCCAATTCTGATGAGAGTTAGGCTCACTCACTCCCCTGTTCCTTCCCTATCCTCCCCTCTACTCCATAAGCTTTTTCTTATATCTTTTATGTTCCCCAATATGTCTCTCCCTTTCCCTTTATTCCAATGCATTCCTCATCCCTTAATTTTATTTTGAAAATGTCATCATGGGTCAGCTAGGTGACACAGTGGACAAAGCACCAGCTCTGGAGCCAGGAGGCCCCAAGCCCACATCAAGCCCCAGACATAAGCTACCCCACTCTGCCTGCTCCACAAAAAACAAGAATAGATAAAGTAAATTCCTTACAAATATCATCCTTTCATATTCAGTTCACACCTGTGTCCTCTAAGTATATTTCTTCAGCTGCCTTAATATTGAGAAAGATCTTACGAGTTAGGAGTATTATCTTCCCAGGTAGGAATGTAAACAGTTTAATCTTTAATATCCCTCATAATTTCTTTTTCCTATTTACCTTTTTATGCTTCTCTAGGGTCTTGTATTTGAAAGTCAAATTTTCTATTCCGTTCAGGTCTTTTCATCACGAATGCTTGAAAGTCCTCTTTTTCATTGAAGTCCCATTTTTCCCCTGAAAGATTATAATCAGTTTTGCTGGGTACATGATTCTTGACTGTAGTCCCAGTTCCTTTGCCCTCTGGAATATCATATTCCATGCCCTCTGGTCTTTTAATGTAGATGCTGCTAGATCTTGGTTTATCCTTACTGCAGCTCCACAGTATTTGAATTCATTTTTTCTAGCTTCTTGCAATATTTTTTCCTTGACCTGGGAGTTCTGGAATTTGGCTATAATATTCTTGGAGGTTTTCCTTTTGGGATCTCTTTCAAAAAGTGATTGGCGAATTCTTTCAATTTCTATTTGACCTTCTGCTTCTAGAATATCAGGTCAATTTTCCCTGACAATCTCTTGGTGGATGGTGTCTAAGCTTTTATTTTGGTCATGGTTTTCAGGTAGTACAATGATTTTCAAATTATCAATCCTGGATCTGTTTTCCAGGTCAGATGTCTTTCCAAGGAGATATTTCATATTGTCCTCTATTTTTTTATTCAGTTGGATTTGCTTTACTGTGTCTTGGTTTCTCATAAAGTCACTAGCTTCCATTTGTTCAATCCTAATTCTTAGGCAATTATTTTCTTCAGAGAGCTTTTTTTATCTCATTTTTCATTTGGCTTTTCAAACTGTTGACTTTTTTCTCATGAGTTTCCTGCATTGCTCTAATTTTCTTTCCATTCTTTCCTCCATCTCTCTAAATCTTCCTTCTATCTCTCCTACTTTCTCTTCAAAGTCCCTTTTGAGTGCTTCCATGGCCTAAGAGCAATTCATATTTTTCTTGGAAGCTTTGGATGTTGGACCTTTGACTTTGTTATTATCTTCTTCTTCTGAAGATGTATTCTGGTCTACCTTTCCCCCAAAGAAGTTTTCAATGGTCTGCTGCTTTCTCTGCCTGCTCATCTTGGCCACCTATTTCTTGGCTTTGAAGTCCTTCTTAAAGTGTATTACTGCTTCCAGGACATGCTGTTCTGAGCTACAGCATGGCCCAGGGGGTTACTGGGCTTCTTCTCAGCCTGCCTGGCCTGTGAGTAACCACAGACACTTTCTCTTTGACCCAGAAACAGAAGTCTGATTGAACTCTGATTCTCTATCGTCGGAAGCTTGGTGCACCTGTGCCCCTCCCCCACTGGGCCACCACCACTCGATTCAGTCCACTAGTTCAGAACCAGGGCACTTAGCCCCAACTACAGCCGAGACTGCCTCCACTTCAACCCGGCCTACTGCCGAACCCCCTCATCAGTCCGTGATTGGAGCCTCAGAGGAAGCTGCTGCTGGGGCTGAAGACTCTGAAGCACATTGGAAGCACTGTTCCTGGCTGGTCTGGACCGTGTGCTGAGCTGTTCAGCCTGATCAGCAGGTGATCACAATTGCCGTCTTTTGTTGAAAAATAGTCTCACTCAGTTCTTATGTACATTATGCTGCTTTTTTTTTTAAACTGCATTATTTGGGAGTGAGTGGATGGGTTTAACTGGAGCTTGTGGGAGTCACAGCCTCTCCTCCACCATCTTGGCTCTACACCCCCTCCCCATACATATTCTTTAAATAAGAGGTATGAAAACCTAAAAGTCATTTTTTCCCACATGCTGATCTTTAAAACTTTTACTAGATGTGTGACCCTGGGCAGGTCATTTATACTCTCTGAGACTCAGTTTCTACCCCTATTTGTAAAATAAGAGTAATGATACGTATATTACCTATCTCATAGAATTGTCAGGAGTGTCAAATGAAATAAGAAAGATAAAATGTTTTTCAGATCCTTGATGTATTTTATAAATGTCAACTACAACTATTGCTGAGAGGTAGAGCAGTGAATAGGGTACTGGGCCAGGAGTCAGGAAGTCCTGAATTCAAATTTGGATTAAGGCATTTATGAGCTGTGTGACCCTGGCCAAGTCACTTAACCTCTAACTACCTTGGTTTCCTCATCTGTAAAATGGGGATAGCAGTGGCATGTAGTTGGTGCTTAATATTTGCTCATTGATTGATTATGCCTTTCAGGAATATTTATATTTAAGTAGGCATCATCTCCCGTGTTTACACTGTAGGAAATTACTAAGGGTTAGGATGAAGCTTAAGGGCCATGTTTATAATTCACAATTTGGTGTTATAGTATTGCATAAAGCCAAGTTCATTTATGTGGAGATCTGAGTCCACATGGAGAGAGAAGGTGGTAAGTGTGTTGGGAAACTACAAATTGAAAGTCATCCCCCAACCCCCTCCTCCAATCCTGGGGAGACCAGGATTAGAAGCAGGGGACCTCTGGAGTCACCTTGGAGATTGTTACATTTTCAGCGTGAGCATTTACACCCCAGAAATCAGCAAATCATACAAATTAGGGCATGACTGATTGTTCTGTTGATTGTCTAGACTCGAGAAAGTGAAGAAGAAAATGTTAATCAGACTAAAGTTTAAAATTAAAAATACTAAAATTAATTAATAAATCAATTAATATAATTAATTATTAATATAAGTGTATGCTAAAATTAATTAAAAGTGTGTCATACATACTTCCCCCACCCAGAGAGCCTCTTGTTAAGGTTTTACCTGCATACCCCTCATTAAGAGCCACACTTTTCAAAGAGATTGAAGTAGACAGGAAAATGATAATGCAGGGCAGTCTATTGATTGAATAAGTATTCATGCATTTGCTGAAGTGTCCCTCACGGTAATGCCCAGAGGATCATCATTATTATTTGACTTTTGCCATCTAAAGCACTTTTAACTTTCCACATTAAAAAGGGGGTTTTGTGAATGTTGGTTCTTATTCATGCTACTCCTTAGAGGTGGCTTAGAATCCTCATCCTTCACCAACAGGAGAGAGAGAGAGAGAGAGAGAGAGAGAGAGAGAGAGAGAGAGAGAGAGAGAGAGAGAGAGAGAGAGCACGCGAGAGCACGCGAGAGCATGCGTATGGGTAGGTGAAGTAATTTTCTCAAGGTCACACATTAGTTTCCATGGGATATCCAAAACATTAAGTGCCTGATTGCAATTCCATCCTTGCCCTGTTAGGTCATACCACTACCTGGTTTCTAGGATTTAAGACTGAACCTTGCTGAACTCTTGAGGCACAGCACTGTGTCTTTAGGGGCTGGGGATCACACAGTTCTTGACTCCCAAGTGTTTGGAATACTATTTATTAATATTTGTTTCACAACTCTGCTTTCCTGGTCATTTAATTGCTAAGAAAATTGATGGGGTCAGCAGTAATCACAGCTCAAGTCCTTCATGCAAGAAAACCCCAATCTGTTTGGGAGAGCACACAGTCCTCTCACATATCCATCCGTAGTAAGGCAGAGAACACTGGTGACAGTGGTGAGCTATCTGCCACCTGGGTGTTTTAATCCTTGCTTATGGGGTCACTTCAAACCCAAATAAGATAAAATGAGAAAGAATAGTTAAAATGTGGAAAGAATTGACCTCCCTTGCTTCCTTTAAGTCCCAACTAAACTCTCTTCTTTTTCTGAAAGCCCTCCCCACACCCCTGCTTAATTTTAGCACCCTTGCTCTGTTAATTTTTTCTTATTTATCCTGCCGGCAACTAGATGATGCAATGGATAGAGCCTGGAGTCAGGAAGATCTGAATTCAGATCTGCATCAGACACAATAACTGTGTGACCCTGTGCAAGTCACTTAACCCTGTTTGCCTCAGTTGGAAAATGAGCTGGAGAAGGAAATGGCAAACTCTAAATACTCTAGTAAGTTTGCCAAGAAAACTCCAAATGGGGTTATGGAGAGTCATACAGGGCTGAAATGATTGTATAACAATTTAGCCTACATGTAGTTTGCTTTGTATATATTTATTTGCATTTTGTCTTCCCCATTAGATTGTAAACTTCTTGAGGGTAGGAACTATTTTTTGCCTCTTTTAGGATCCACAGTGCTTAGTACAATACCTGGTACATAGTAAGTGCTTAATAAATGTTTATTGATTGATTAATTGAGGAAACAAAATTTTTAGATCAAGTGTGGTATTAATTTACTATGTAACCTCTTTTAAAGCAACCTGCCCCCACCTTAAGCTTCAGTTTTATAATTTCTAAAATGAGAGGCATATACAGTACAAAAAATGCTTGATTTTGAGTCAGTAGCCTCACTATGACAATACATGAGTGATCTTGGGTAAAAGTAATTTATTCTCCTTTCTCTTCAATTTCCTCATCTCTAAATTAAAGGGTTGGACTATATGACCACCACTAAGTGCCCTTCCAGCTCTAAAGTTATGATCTTATGACCTATATGTTCTTGGGTAAGATATTTAACTTCTGGGCCTCAGTTTCCTTAATTGTAAAGTAAGGGGTTTGAAAAAGAGACCTCCAAGTTCCCTTCCAGCTCTGACTTTGATCTGGAGTTGTATCTGAAGTCTTTCCAGATGTCATCTCCCTGATGTAGCCTTCAAGAAGAGAATCTCCTCTTCTCCCTGATGAGGACTTCAGGAGAAGATCTACCCTTACAAGTGGACAATTTAGTCCAGCATCATTGTGGAAACTGAGATGAGAAGAATTTAAAATAGAATATTAATAAGCAATGCCATAGTGACTTAGCTACAGAATGTGGAGAGTTAAACACTATTTGCCCTACCACTCACCACTTTTGGCTTGCCTGAGTTGGGAATAGCAAATTCTAAGGCAGATGGTGGAGCTAATGGCTGTTCAGGGCTGTGAGAAGGAATGGAAGTATAGATGAGAGCAGATCTGGACCAAGGTGATTCTCCAGAAATGTTCCCAGTAGCCTAGGGTAGGGGTGGAGGAAGGAAAGGATGAAGAGACCTGACTGACAGTGATAATAAGGCAAACACTCTCCCAGGGTGCAGTGAAAAGAGAAACAAAAAACCCCCAAAGATTTTTGTCCAAAATTCTTCCCTAACAGAAATGTATAAAGAAAGATAATTTAACTTACCTTCCTGTCACCACCGTCTTCCCCATGGAAATCTGGAAGGACAAAACTCCAATAAATGTAATCTTTGCCAGCATCTTTACATGATATTCTGGATGTCACTCTGCTGCCAAGTGGGGAACAAGGAGGCAAATCACTGAAGTTATTTCTGCAAACCCTAAAGACAAAGAGGCAATCACACTTGGCCTGTGAAACAATATACCTCCCAAAAATAGAGCCCCAAACATCACTGCCAGTTTTAAGACTGATATTTACTGGCTTTGAAGAAACACAGATGGTTCATAGTTGCATGGGGAGAGGTCTGGGGAGTATTTAGCTCAACTTCAAAAGGGATGCTGATTAAGATAGGGGTTGGCTCTTCTAGTCTTGCAGCATGGGGTCTGTGTGCAAAAATAGAAGCACTGTTAACTATCCTTCAAGGCTGAGCTCCAATTCCATCTCCTCTAAAAAGGCCCTCCTAGCACTTCTCTGTGTAATTCACAGTATCATAGCACTGCTCTTTATAATTCCTTTAAAAATTAATCATATATGGCTGTATGGATTCTGCTGTTGTCTGGAACACTTACAGATATGCCATAGAAGCATATATATGCAGAGCTGGAAGAGAGTTCAATGTCTTTACTTTACAGATAAAGAAAATGAGAACAACAAAGGTTAGTGGACCTATTATAACCCAGACAGTAAGTAGTAGACTCAGAATTTGAACACAGATCCTCTTACTCCTGGTCTGGTAGTTTTTCTATTTACAGAGGTAGCTAGGCATCATAATGGATAGAATGCTGCAAGCAAGGAAGACATGAGATTGAATTCAGCCTCAGACATTTGCTATCTGTGTGACCTTGGGCAAGTCATGTAGCTTTTCTCAGTATCAGTTTTACTCATCTGCAAAATAGGAACAATAACAGTATCTACCTCCCAGGGTTGATGTGAAGATCAAATGAGATAATCATTGTAAAGTGCTTTGCAAACCTCAAAGTGTTCTATGTTAGCTTCATCATTATTACTATGAAGTTTTTGAAGTGTTTATGTCTTGTCTTCATAGCTAGATCAAAATCTACTTATGAACAGCAATGTTTTACCACTTCTACTTCTAGTTATTACCCCTCACAGTGCCTTATTCATGTAAGGTATTAGCTATTACTATTACTAGTTAATTAATACTTCTATTATTGCTTTTACTATTACCACTACCACTACTACTACTACTACTACTTCTACTACTACTATGACTACCACTTCTACTAGATTGATTCAACTAGATTGAAATCTATGAACAGCAATTCATTTTATAAGTTCTGTCTCTAGCATCTACTCTTCATAGTGTCTTATTCATGCCAAGTATTAAATATTATTATTATTAATAATAATAACACTATTACTCCTACTCATACTACTATTATTGTCAATACTACTTCAACTACTATTATTACTTCTACTACTACTACTATTGTTACTACTACTTCAACTACTACTACTACTACTACCACCACCTCAACAACATATTTATTCAGTTGATTTGGATTTGATGCATGAGTATGTGAAATAATTTTCTCAAGGTCACTTGAGCAAGGGTCCTAGAATTGTTATTGTTTTAGTTGTATACATAATTTGTTGTGTCTGGCTGACAATGTGGTTCTAGAATAAAGAGCCTGCATGTTCCACATGGCTCTGTTGAGATCCTGCTTTTGAAGTGAGTAAGAATTTGGCAAAGTTTTGTAGCAGACAAAGCCAATGATCATTATAAAGCACAGGTCTTATCTAGTCTCTGCTCTGCTCAAGAAGCTACAGGGGCTCTCAATTACCTTTAGGATAAAACTCTAATTACTCTGTTTGGCACTGAAAACCTTTCATGAGTTGCCTTTACCCTATTGTTTCTTGGGTCATTGTACATTATTTGTCTTTCTGTTTTTTATGGTTCAGCCAAATTGGTCTGCCTGTTTTTAGTACATGACACATCATCTCTTACTGCTGTGACTTTGAATAGGCTGCCCCCCCCCCAGATTGAATGTATTTCCTTCTCACTTCTATGTCTTAAAATTGCTAACTTACTTCAAGGCTCAGCTCAAATGCTACATCCTATAAACATCTCATGCTGATCCCTGGTTGGTGGCATCTTCCCATCTTCAGAAATTACTTTGTATTTGCCTTGCATGCATTTTTTCTTGCTATTTTTAGAATTCATGTTATTTTCCCCCCAATATACCTGCATTCAAGGGCAAGGCCTGTTTCATTTTTATCTTTGTATTCCCAATACTTAGCAAAGTATATTGCACTTAGTAGGGGCTTAATAATTTCTTGGTGAATTGAATTGAATTAATGAGTTTAGAGTCAGAAGACTTGGGTTTGTATTACATATGTTAATTTATTAACTTACTCTGTAACCGTAGTCAGATAGATTCATTTCCCTTGGCCTCAGGTTCCTCTTACATAAAAGGACAGAGTCTTTTCCAGCTTTCAGTCCATCAAACACTGGTTACATAAAAGGCAGTAGCAAGTAAACCCACTCATTTAAGCAAATCAGCCAGCAGTAACTGGAGACTAGAATATATCAGAAAATAAACAAGAGTGAATGAGCTCTTCTTCTGAGAGCAAAGTTAAATCTTATCTCAAATTCAGAGAAAAACCCTGATCTCACCCAAGGGGAAATCCTCTTTTTGAATTTTCTAGGCTCACTATGCCTACTATGTTCTAGGCACTGTGATAAGTTCTGAGAATACAAAGCGAGGCAAAGACTATCCATTTTCTCAAGTGACTTATACTTGAAAGTATTCCACAGCACCTAGAACACTGCTTAGTACATCAGAGGAGCTCAATATCTGAATGAATGGTTATAATTCAGTATCGTAATGTATATCGATGAAGGACAATATAATCCTTGTCCCTCTGAACATCATGAAGCCTACCATTGGATCTCAAGCTACTTTAGTATTCTGACTATTTTACAAATAGAGTGATGAAGGCATGCAGAGGTTATGACTTTAAAGTAAAAAATGCAATTAGAATGAAATAACTCAGGACTAGCTTCCTATCCAATGCTGGTATTGTAAGGCTATTCACTCAAGAGTTCATGATATGTGACCATCCTTCACTGCATCCATGGGATTACAAACTGTCATCTCTTATAAGTCTCTGACAGTGAAATGTAGACTCCTTCATCCGAAGCTTGCTTCCTGAAATTGCACCTTTGGATCACTGTTGGATTACAAATTATATTTCAGATCAGAGAATAAACTGATGCTGGAAAAAAAAAGCTCCTGTTAGTTTGGTTTACGTTTATAGAATGTAGGACATTTGTATTGCAACAGAGGACTGTGGGGATGGAAGGGACCTTGAGAGGTCATCAGCTTCATCCTTTTACCTATCAGTAGTCCTACAAATAGAACTTGGGGAAAAGCACCTGAGTGTGATTCCCAGCTCTGCTGCTATCCCTGGGTAAGCTGGTTAACCTTTGCGGCCCTCCATTTTCTCATTTACAAAATGAGAAGGTTGGAATAGAGAACTCTTCTACTGGGATTACTATCCATTGGACTTCCCCTAAACTCTTGGGATTAGACTTCCAAAATTACTCATTATTTCACATGAATGCCTGTGTCTTGTAATTCAGTGTGACATTTTCGATGTTCGGTCTTTGTCTCAGTGTCAGAACAGAATTGAAGTGCAGAATCACTTCAGAACCTTGGGCTTGCCATAATGTTATCCCATATCCTGTGCAGGCTTCTAGGATATCCCTAGTCCTTAGGTGTTTATTTCACCATCATGTACCTGAATAACAATGGCAAATCCATGATCTGTCACATATCTGAGAAATCTGCATCAAGCCATTAGATTAGTCCCTACTAGGTGATGGAGCACAGAAAAACCCCTGAATTAGTAATGTAGAACGTACCCTTTATTTCCTAACAATTCATCAACTACCTCTCACTCCCATACATTTGGGGTTACACTTGTTTTCAGCTAACTACTGTTAAGAAGTAATTAAAGAGCAGCTAGGTGGTGCAGTGGATAGAGCACCAGCCCTGGATTCAGGAGGACCTGAGTTCAAATCCGACCCCAGACACTTAACACTTACTAACTGTGTGACCCTGAGCAAGTCATTTAACCCCAATTGCCTCACACAAGAAAAAAATGTAATTAAGACTTTTAAAAGTGCAAGGACAGAGTATTGGAAAGACAGCTGTCAGAAACATTTTCTGCTAGAAATAAAATGTCTATTATCAGGATTCTCCAGACTGTCTCTTTTGAATGAGGATGATATTTTGTACTAAGCTTCAGTTTAAAAACCATCTTGATTAATCCCAACTTTGTATATTGCTTCACTTTTCTGTGCTTCTATTTACCCAAATGTAAAATGAATAGATATTAGATCCCACTAAGGTCCCTTCCAACTCTCAAATTCCATAGTCCTATAATAAGACATTCATCTTAAAGTTCTTAAAGTGTAGACCTGACCAGGTCACTTCCCTGCTCAACAAGTTCTAGTGGCTCCCTATTGCCTCTGTTTGACTCTTCATGGCACGCTTCCATCCCCCCCTTTCCAGATTGGTTACACATAAAGTGATACTTTATATTCAGTCAAACAGGACTTCTGCCTTACATGAAATTCCATCTTTTATGTCTGTGCCTTTGCATAAGTTGTCCCCCTTACCCGAATTCTTTTACCTCTTTCTCTTCAAATTCCTGGGAAACTTTCTATGGAAGTCATCAGTATATGAAATAATGAGATCTCTTAAGAATATTTGGTGATGTTAGCAAAATAATATCAAGGCTATTTGTGTATCTGTGAAATTATGACTGTATCATATTTTCCTTTATGCCAACTATCTCCACAATGTAGATCTGGATTTCACGAAATTAGAATACTGGTGTTCAGTCAATAAAATAGTTGGGTCATTGAACTATAATTTAAGAGCTGACAATTTATTGTCATTCCATCTGTGATATTTTACATGTTACATTAACTAATCAACACCTTTATTATAGTGCCCTGTTAAGTCTGCAGCTTTTGAATGGCAATATAATCTCTTGTTCTATAAGGAGAGAGATTATCCTTTTGAAGTGGCTATAAAATAATTCCATTAAGCTCTAGGACTTTAGTTTACTGTCAAATCAGATGCAGTGGTTCTTGTTGGAGACAGAAAATATGCAACTTTACCTTATTTCTAAACTGTACCGATTAATTGTTTTGTTTTGTTTTGTTTTTTGCAGGGCAATGAGGGTTAAGTGACTTGCCCAGGGTCACACAGCTAGTAAGTGTCAAGTGTCTGAGGCCGGAATTGAACTCAGGTACTCATGAATCCAGGGCTGGTGCTTTACCACTGCGCCACCTAGCTGCCCCCCAATTAATTGTTTTAAAAGGAAGACCTGGACAATTTAAAAAAAGAAAGAAATGTCTTGTGAAAATGAAATTGGATATATTCTATCCTCATCACACCAGTTATTATTGACTCCCTCAAAATTTTACTATCACCTTGATTAACCTATCATATAAGGAGATTTAGAAAATCCAAAAGATACAAAAACAACAATGCTTATGTTTATACTTTTTCATTGAACTGAAGCATTAATATTCTTATGAAAGAAATATTTAATCTTATCAAAATTGTGCTATATTCAGCTTTTCTTGATATTATCTTAATTAATGTTGGCACCCAAAAGTGGTGGTTTTCTTAATGTCAGTGGAATTGGATGAGAATAAGCTATTTCACGTGTCTCTTATCGGGCATCTCTGTAGTGACTGAAGGATGTCCCATATTGCATTCATTAGTGGGAGGTCTGGTGTGTAGATGACTAAGTGATTATTATGGTGGGAGATGGCCTCTGCCAATTGTCTGAGTCTGATTATCATTTGTATCATGAGAGCAGGAGGAATTCAATTGAATTAATTCAATGTATATTTATAAAGCACTTACTTATATGTATAGCTTATGCTACTGGGTGCTAGAAGAGCTACAAAAGGGGCAGCTAGGTGGCGCAGTGGATGGAGCACTGGCCCTGGATTCAGGACTACCTGGGTTTGGTCCGGCCTCAGACACTTAACACTTACTAGCTGTGTGACCCTGGGCAAGTCACTTAACCCCAATTGCCTCACTAAAAAAAGAAAAAAAAAAGAAGAGCTACAAAAAAGCTCTAAGACATAGTCCTTTGCCATCTAGTAGGGGAGAGAGGGCACACACACAAACAACCACAATACATAATAAAATGTGCTCTGTGCATGAGAAAATGTAATGAATCATGCAAAGTCCAAGGAAGGAAGGTTCATCTCAAACTTGGAGAATCAGGGGAGGCTTCATAGAGGAGGTGTCATTTGAGATGGGTTTTGAAAGAGGCATAGGACGTCAACAAAAAGAGTGATATTGTGGTAATAGTGGGAAAGGCACTGAAATTGGAATTTATAGACAACTGGGTTTGAATCTGACCTCTGATACTTATAATTTTTATGACTTAAAGCCAGTCAGGAAAGTAGATGGTGTAGAGGTTAGAGTTCTGGACCTGGAGTTAGGAAGACCTAAGTTGAAATCTACCCTAAGACACTTCCTAGGTGTATGACCCTGGGCAAGTCACTTAACTGTCCTTTACCTCAATTTCCTCATATGTAAAATGGGAATAATAATAGCACTTGACCTCCCAAGGTTGTTATGAGGATCAAATGAGGTAATATTTGTAGAACACTTAGCACAATGCCTGGTATATAGTAGGTATTATATAAATGCTAGCTATTACTATTATTTAAGTCATGACATATTTGAACCATAGTTTTCTCATAAAAAAAATAGGGATAATAATTGTAATACCTATTTCAAAGGATTATTTGACAGAAATCCCTTTGAAAACCATGTATTTCCCCCCAGGCCTGTGATTTCATTGGCTTTATTCAAGACAGCCCTCTGAGATTAGTTCCTGCTTGGCACTCTCTATATCTCATATGTAATCAGACAGTGGAGGAACTTGAATATTACACTAAGGAACTGTGGGTTTTTTCCCCCCCTAGGCAAGAGAGAACTTTTGAAAAATGTTGAGTGGAGGAACTTTGTGAAGGCTTCCTAATCTTCCTTTGCTGGCAATGCTCTTTCCTTAAGTGAGCTTGCATTTACCTATCCGTGCATATTATATCCTTCCTTCTCCTTCCTGCCTAGTAGAATATAAATTTCAAGAAAGTCGGGGTGGTGGTCTTTTCTTTGTCTGTGCTCCCCAGTCTTGTATGTATGTGAACACTGGTCTTTTCTTTGTCTGTGCTTCCCAGTCTTGTATGTATGTGAACACTAAATTTAAGATTGATATCACGTTGTGCATAAAGGAGATTAATCTGTCAGTAAGGTAGTGGATGTATGGTAGGAGGAAGAGATTTGACACCAGTTAGGAGGAGCTGTTACCCTAATCCAGGTGAGTCACTGGCACCTAATTAGAAGGAAAAAAAGTTCTTTTGTGGTGGCTCTCTATTGGGGGTCCCCTTTACCTGCCTTCTGAATTTCTCTTCTTAGGTCGTAGTGAGATCAATGAGGGACTTTCTCCTCTGCTGCCTGTAACTCCCTAATAATCAGTGGGACCCAAAGATCCAGTAACAAAAAACTGAATGAAGCTCTATCCCTTCTCCAACTCCAGTTCCCACAAGTCACTGCCTTACTGGATGCTATTCCCCCATCTAGGATAACCCAGAATCCTGTACTTCTCTGACCTTCCTAACAGTCATTGGCCAGGGACATGGCCTCACATACTTCTTGGATAAGGAGAATCACCAAATACAATCCTGCCATTAATATGTTGCCCCACTGGACCATACCTTCTATCTTATAGCTTAACCCTCTTAATTGGAATGTGAGTTACTGAGAGAAGGGGACTACTTTTTCTATTTGTATCATCAGTATCTAGTAAGTCTTTAATAAAATGTTTTCCTCTCCCATTCCTACTGTGTATCTGTAGAGCAATATAATTAGGGTTTGAAGGACAGTTTGTAGCTTCAATAAACATTTATGAAGCACCTACTATGTACAAAGCACTGGATAGAGGGTGAAAAACACATAGTTCTTACTTTCCAATAGGGAAGGATACAATCTGTATGGAAATAAGTATGGCATTAGATAGAATGTATTAAAGAGCAAAGGAGTTCTCTTGGATGAATTCCTTCCAGAAATATGAAGAGGGGGGAAACTACTTTCAGATAGAAGGATCAGAAAGACTGGATGCATAAAGATGTGAGAAGCTTACCATTCTGGCAGGTGGAATCATTATTACACAGTGGCAGGGGAGGATAGGATATGATTAGTATAATTTGACTGGAACATAATCTGTGAAGGGGAGTAGAGTGAGATGAGGTTGAGTGGATAGGTTGGAATGAGTTTCTGGCTTTAACTTCTGTGATCTTAGTGGGATTTTTTAATCAATCAAAATTCAAGCTTCAACAAAGTTGACATCCTTAAATTCTGTGATGACAGCTCTTTAAAAGAACAGGATGTGTCTAGAGTTACATTTTTTTCCCTAAAATTTTCTCATGTATTATTATTCCATTGGTTGAAAAGGCAGCCAGGTTAATGAGTGTAAATTACAATTGACTTGGTAGAGAAAATTTATACTCTTGAAAATTTTTCAGCACTACTAAGAGTGAACTTTTCTGCCTTGATGAGTGCAAATAAACTTTAACTCGATGCTACTATTTAGCATGCAAAGAAACTTCAGTTTCTATATTTTTCTATTATTATTATCAATTAGTTCTCTACTCTAATAGAACCTCCAAGGTTGTTAGAATTGAAAATGTGGAAGTACACTTTTTTGTGGGGCAATGAGGGTTAAGTGTACCACCTAGCTGCCCCCATAAAATAAAGCCTTTTTTAAAAGTGGGGCAATGAAGGTTAAGTGACTTGCCCAGGGTCGCACAGCTAGTAAGTGTCAAGTGTCTGAGGCTGCATTTGAACTCAGCTCCTCCTGAATCCAGGGCTGGTGCTTTATCCACTGTGCCACCTAGCTGCCCCAGAAATAAATATTTTAAAAAAATATTTTATTTTCAATTCATGGACCAAAACCAGCATTTCCCTAACACAGTACAATACAAAAGATGATTGCATATAAAATTTCAAATCTATTACGTACAACTTGCTATTCCCTCCAAATATAAACCAAAGTTATTATATAAATTTCTCTTCCCCCTTTTCCTCTCCCCTAGAAGGAATTGAAGGGAAAACCCCCATATTTTTAAAACCTAGGGAATAATATTTTGGGGGGATCAAGAGATGTTATTGTGATACAATTTAGCATTTATTTGACTCATTTTTGCCAAATTCTCAATGATTTTGTATGCGTCATAGGCTGACAGTGTCAATTTTGCCTTGAGACAAGGTATAGATGTTGACCATGTGACTTGCCTTTAGCTTTCTAAAATACCACCAAATAATAATAATTAGTATTTATGTAGCATTTAAGGTTTGCAAAGATGCAGATGTCACAACAGGTAGGTGCTATTAGTACCTTGTTAGAGCTGCCATTGGCACAGGGGTTAAATAAGGCATAATAGTCCTTTGCTATCAGAGAGTTTACAAACTAGTAGAGAGGATGAATAGATGAACAACCACAATGCAAAATAAAATGTGCTATGTGCATAAGAGTATGAAGAATTATTTGAGGTCTGAGAAAGTTCATTTCCAACTTGAAGGATCAGGGGAGACTTCATAAGGTTGTGAAGGATGTATAGGATGTCAACAGAATAATATTGTGGAATGCTCGGAAAACATTGGATTTGGAGGTAGTAGACACTGGGGGCTGAATCTTAGCTCTGATACTTCCTCCTATTTGTACGACTTTGAGTAAGTCAGGCAGCTAGGTGGTATACTGGATAGAGCTCTGGACCTGGAGTCAGGAAAACCCGAGTTCAAATTCAGCTTGATACTTACTATCTGTGTGCCATCTGATGCCTGGAGCAATCATGAAGAAAGACCTCAGGACACAAATCCTGGAGCATATATCCCCGTGATAAGAGAGATAGAAATCCTGGGACACCATTAAGTCCCTAGGGGAGGGATTCAGACTGAACTTGGCTTAAGGATTACAGGTGTTAATAGTGCCCTCTATGTTTCTATACCCAAAGCCTTGATTGTCCCACCCTACTTACAGCTCTTGATTTGTAGGTAGCAATGTAGAACACTGGCATACTAGACCATAGGTCTTTTTTTGTTTGTTTGTTTCAGAATTTAATTTTTTTGGTTAGTATGTAATTGACAAAATAAACACTCCCACAAAGAAAAATAGAAAATATGTTTATATATGACCTAGATTTTTCTTTTTTAAAGTACATAATAAATTCAACTTGTTAATTCCCAAACTGTCCCACTTTTTTATCCTCTGCGCTTCCTTCTCTTCTCCTCTCCTGTCCTCGTCCTCCTCCTCATCCTCCTCATCCTCCTTGTCCTCCTCTTCCTCATCCTCCTCTTTCTTCTTCTCTCTCTTTCTGTAGGTGAAACATCACTATCACTAACACTAGCTCTTGAATCATTTATAAAAGTTAGATGCAGATAGGTAGCAGAATGTATAGAACACTGGATATGAGGCGAGGAACACTTGAGTTCAAATCCAGCCTCCTCAGATTAAAAAAACAAACAACTGGGGCAGCTAGATGGTGCAGTGGTTAAAGCACCGGCCCTGGATTCAGGAGTACCTGAGTTCAAATCCGGCCTCAGACACTTGACACTTACTAGCTGTGTGACCCTGGGCAAGTCACTTAACCCCCATTGCCTAAAACAACAACAACAACAACAACAAAAACAAACAACCATGTGATGCTGGGCAAGTGATTTATCTTCTCTTGACTTCAGTTTCCTTAATTGTAAAATAGGTATAATAATAACAATTACTTCCTAGGTTGGTTGTGAGAATCAAATGAGATAATAAGTGTAAAGCATTTTAGCCTTCCTTCTTTCCTTCCTTTTCTTTCTTTTCATTCTTCCTTTTTTCTTTCCTTTTTCTGTGTGCTGTGCCTCTTACCCCTTTTCCTGTCAGCAGGTTGAAAAGAACTAGCTGGGGGGGGGGGGAGCTAGGTGGTGCAGTGGATAAAACACCAGCCCTGGATTAAGGAGTACCTGAGTTCAAATCAAACATCAGATACTTGACACTTATTACCTGTGTGACCCTGGGCAAGTCACTTAACCCTCATTGCCTGGCCCCCCCCCCCCAAAAAAAAAGCTAGCTGGCAAGATAAGATAAAAATATAAAATAAAATAACTATCTTCCTAGGGATCATCTCTAACTTAACAACAAATATTGCAGTCCTTTCTCTCATATTTTCTCCCTCCCTCCAATTAAACAAAGAGATTGAAACCTGGATAAATGAAATCCTTTTAAGCACAAATACTATCAAGGTGAGAGCTTCAAGAGTTTGAAGTGGCCTAGTAACATCAGAGGAAATGATGGGAATTGTAATCTAAGCACTTTTCAAGTGCTGTATATTTAACTGTTGAGTTTATTGCACATAGGCCTGGGGAATCCCCGGGCAAATTGAATATTCAGTGTTTGGAAGATTATTCAATATTTTGTTGGGTTTGTATAAATGTAACATAATTAGAACCTGGTAGACTCTGAGCCTTTGACCAAAGTTGTTAATTTTTTTGGTCACAATTTCATTAATTTTCTACTCCAGAGTCATCCCTATCTCCATGTTTGGCTTTGGATATGATCAAGGTCTTAATAGCTTTAAAAAATGAGGGAAAAAAGTGAAATGCTGTCACTTCACCCAAAGGACACCTTTTTACATTCTTCCTCCTTTATCCACCAAATGGAATGTCCTTGAGACATTTCAAGCTCACTACATCTAGAACTGAACTGATTGTTATTGCCCAACCCCTCCCTTCATCTAGATGTCTCTATTTTGTTGGATAAGTAGGATTCTTCTGTGCTCCTAGGTTCATAACCTTAGCATTCTCCTATGACTCTTTACTATCTCTCACCACACACATCTAGTAAATTGCCAAATTTTGATACTTTTAGTTCTCAGATCAGAGCTCCTCAACTCCTTTCACATGGCTTTTGGTAAGTCCCGCATCATCTTTTACCTGTTTAATTGCAATGGACTCCTTATTGGTTTTCCAGTCTCAAGATTCTTCCCCACCCCAGTGTCCATCAGTGGTCCATGAAGTGATTTCCATAAGCATGATGAATTTCTCTCTTTCCTGTGTCAGTCAGACATCAATGAAAATCCTTCATATAATTGCTTATTGGGATTTAAAACACTATATTGCAACTAATTTTTCCATTTAGAGCTATGTTTCATATGTCACATAGTGGATAGACACCCAGCCTTGAAGCCAGGGAGACTTGGGCTCAAGCCCTGCCCTAGACACACACTGGTTGTGTGATTTTGGGCCAATTGTTTAACCTCTCCATGCTTTGGCATCTGTCTAAGATGGCAAGTTGAAGAGAAAGTACTGATCAACTTTGGTAGAAGGAGTTTTCTAACTCAGGAGTTCTCTATATGAGGAAAACCCCACATTCAGTCGATATCCCTGTCTTTTTGAGGTATCATTTCCTCCCATGATGGCCATTATAACAAAAAATCCAGATAAACTGTAATGCAGAATGAGACCTTTGAATTAATACATCACGAAGCATCAAATCCATTTAAAAAATAATAATGATGCATATTCAATCATATTGGCATAACATTTTTATTGTATTTGTAAATTTTGAGAATTAGAAAATCTATTTTACTTATCATCTCTTCCTTTTGAATATCCCTTAATGTTTAGGGTTTGTAATGTACCTAGTCTATCAGTATCGTATATAGTGATACTATAGTGAACTAGCATTTATTAAGCACCTTCTAAGTGTCAGGTACTCTGTTAAGTCTGATGCAAAGAAAGGGAAAAATAAATATATGGGTGTGTTTGCTCTTTTTTTAAAAAAATAACTGATAGGACTATAGGATTAAAAATGGTATCAAGTTTGAAGACTGCAGATTTAGAGGTAAGGAACTGAAAAAAAAATCTGACACCCCCCCAACTTTTCACTCCCCTAATGAGGCTGATCCAAAGTTCCACATTTAATCTAGTAGCTCAAAGATGCTACAAATAATTAAGGTCAGAACTATACTAGACCCTAGTCCTGGAGATTACCCAAGAGTGTTTAGTGGATATAACACTATATCAGGAAACTAGAGTCCTAATTTGCCTTTTATTCCTTTCCTTAGAATGGTATATAGGGGTTCCCTGGGCTATAATGTAACTGCATATTCCAGCAAACAAACCTCATCTGTGGAGTTATTATAATGTACCATTCTTGTACATATATTGATCTTCAGTCTCCCTTATTTTTCCTTCTTTTTCTTTCTTTCTTTCTTTCTTTCTTTCTTTCTTTCTTTCTTTCTTTCTTTCTTTCTTTCTTTCTTTCTTTCTTTCTTTCTTTCTTTCTTTCTTTCTTTCTTTCTTTCTTTCTTTCTTTCACGGGGCAATGAGGGTTAATTGACTTGCCCAGGGTCACACAGCTAGTAAGTGTCAAGTGTCTGAGGCCGGATTTGAACTCAGGTCCTTCTGAATCCAGGGCCAGTGCTTTATCCACTGTGCCACCCTATTTTTACTTTTTAAGCCCTGCTGTTCACAATCATTATGTATTTTGCCTCCCTTTGAGTTACTTTTGACATGTCCTTGGTACTTTTGGAACACTCTTGGGTAATCTCCAGGACTAGGGTCTAGTATAGTTCTGACCTTAATTATTTGTAGCATCTTTGAGCTACTAGATTAAATTTGGAACTTTGGATCAGCCTCATTAGGGGAGTGAAAAGTTGGGGGGGTGTCAGATTTTTTTTTTCAGTTCCTTACCTCTAAATCTGCAGTTGTCAAACTAAAATAGACACTGCACATAAGGATCCTTGCGGGTGACATATTGACTTAGAACACCACATATTAACATTATCTATGTTCCATTGTATTTTATTTATTTTGTTAAATATTTCCTAATCACATTTTAATTTAATGTCAGCTGCATTAGGTGCCATGATAAGGCTCACGGGCTTCATATTGACACCTCTTCTCCAAATAAGGACTGGAAAATGAGGGACAGGATCACAGGATTTAAGAGCTGCAAGGGAACTCCAAGTTTATCTAGCCCAACCCATACCTGATCGTCATAAAGGGTTCCCCAAACATTTTAGTGTAGTTTCCTGCACTTGTGAATAGCATAATGTATTTAAAGACCCAAATATGAGTGATATTTCTGACTCTAGGCAAATCTCCCAAGCTGACAAAAATCACAGGTCGCTTGCATGTCATAAAAACAGCCTGTTGTACATTGTTCTAGGAATTAGGAGTTGCTGCTGTTCCTTCATGTCTGACTCTTTGTGACCCCATTTGGGGTTTTATTGACAAGGATACTGGAGTGCTTTGCTAATTCCTTCTCTAGCTCATTTTACAGATGAGGAAATTGAGACCAACAAGGTTAAGTGACTTTCTCAGGGTCACAGAGCTACTGAATGTCTGAGGCTGAATTTGAATTCGCGTCATCCTGACTCCACGGTCAGCACTCTATCCATTGCACCACCTAGCTGCCTTCGGATTCAAGAGACCTGGGTTCAAATCCCAACTCTACCACCAACTAGATATACAATTCTGGTCAAGTAAGCCTCTATGAAATCACATATCTCTCATGGAAGTGGATCATGAAACTTAGTGAAGTTTTATAACTTTACTAAGACATTTGGGATACCCTATCCAGGCTGCTTATTCCACTTTTGGCTAGCTTTAATTATTAAGAAGTTTTTCTCAGCATCAAACTTGAATCTGCCTGTTGTTCCTGGTTCTGCCCTCTGGGACCAAACAGAGTGAATCTAATCACTCTTCCACATGATGGCCCTTCAAACACTTGAAGATAACTATCCACTGTTGAACTGCTTGGCTGTGTTAGACAGTCACTAAATATTTATTGAATTGAATTAGATTGTCTTCATCCTTATCCATTGCTTGAATATTAAAACACACGCACATACACACACTCAGGTTCAAAAAATGGGATGTATTCTAAAAGGTAGTATCTAAATCTGTTTTGAACTTGCAATTAATTTGCTCTAGAAACAGTGCTCTAAATGTTAGAATCTTGGGTAAGCCACATGAGACTGACGATTCAATCTATTAATTAGCTCAAGTGCTATACTGCACATTTGCTGTGAGGAAAAAAAGAGAAGAAACAAATTTGAAAACGAAAGTTTTTCTTTTTTAAAAAATTTGCCTTGAATGTTAGTGATTGAAAAAAAAAGGATAGGGCATAAACAACCAAAATGAACAGTGAAATAAGGCAAGATTCCATGAAATTGTTGTCAGCAGAAAGGATGAACTGTTTACTCCTGTGTGGTTTTCTTTATTTTTTCCCCCCAGTATCTTGTTGGAAATGCAGTAAAGGTGAAAATTATAGTTAATCACTTTGAGAAAGAAGTCTTGTTTAATCAGAGTTACATTACAGACTAACCAACAAGATACTGGGGGGTTTATAAGGATGCTACTGGTCTGCACCTGTATCATATCATTTTTAATGTAGCAATTGTAGCAAATGTAGCAATTTGACTTTAAATGCATTATTTGGCAGAGAAAACACATTCCCTAAACTTTCAGGAGGTTGCAAAGTGGTTCTTCTGACTACAGGTCATTTATATCATGTTGCATTTCCTGAAGGAAGCGCAGGAAAACAAAGAAAAACAACCAAAAAACTAATCCTGTTAGAAAAAAAAAGATTTTAAATTGGATCAACTGCTTGGGAGAGGTAGAGGTATGGTGGAGAGAATATAGGACCTGAACTCCAAACCTGGGTTCAAATCCTACCTCTGGCACTTGTTAGTGAAACCATGGATAAGTCGCTTAGTTTCTTTGAGCCAATTTCTTTATCTGTAAAATCAGGTTGGGGCAGCTAGATGGCGCAGTGGTTAAGGTACTGGCCCTGAATTCAGGAGTACCTGAGTTCAAATCCAGCCTCAGACACTTGACATTTACTAGCTGTGTGACCCTGGGCAAGTCACTTAACCCCCATTGCCTACAAAAAAAAAAAAACCAAAAAAACCCCAAAAAAACAAAACAAAAATCAGGTTAATAATTCCTTTAGTAACTACCTCACAAATCACAACCTAGTAGCTTAGCTATTATCAAGCATGTCAACTAAGAGGAAACTGAGTCTCAGAGAGTTTAAGGAACTTGCCAGTGGACACAGGGATAGTATAAAAAAGAGCCAGAAAGGACTTGAGAGTCCATTTTGTCTGATGTCCTCATACAGAGAGATAGTAAAACTGAGGTGCCCATGTTGAGTGACTTGCCCAAGGTCACACAGGTAGTGCCAATCAGAGGTATTATTTAAGCATAGGTCTCTTGACTCCAGAGTCAGTCCCCTTTCCTCTGTAGTTTACAAGCTTTATTTCAGTAATATTTGCTGACCTTTTCAAACAAGTGTGTTCCAACTTAGAGGGAAGTTTTAATCTGTGAATGCTTGAAGTCTGTGTCTGATAAGAACCATAGCGTGAAAGTGCCCCTCTCCATCTTTGTGGTAGAGCTGTTCAGCCATGGTGCTGAGGCTGACACTTTGGTGCTGACTCTTATATTTGTGTTTTAGCCAGTGAAAACACTGGAAATGCTTTCCCTCTGCTGATACAAGTCAGCTCTGTCTCTCAGGAGAATCTGAGCATATTACAGCCAGCTTGGACCCTGTAATACATTGTCCTTCAAAGTCAAATTCCAGCCTGTCAAGGAAGTGGAGAAAATGATTTGTGACCTGAAGAGATGGAAGATTAATATTTCTGAATAGCAGTGCACTAAAGCCCCTATAGCTACTTGTTCTTTCCACTATTCAAGCCTCCCTCTAGGAAAGAAAATGTTTTGCAAAAACAATACCTTGCTTTGTATATAGAAATTTCCTCTGTGACTGCCAAGTTTTTGTTTGGCAAGGTAGAATCTAACTTTTCTTAGCCCCTTCAAACAATGGAGTCTGCCAACAGAGACTTGTAGCTTAATCTCATAGCTTCATTTCATAATCAGAATTCACTTTGTGTCTTGGGGAAGCTGTGATGTATGAAGCAGAAAGAAGATTGATTTTTCACGAGCTACCTTGTACCTGGAGTAATGAGAGTGGCAAATTACTTGTTCACTGAGCAAACACGACAGGAATGTCATAGAGGGAATTTATATATATGCAAACACACAGGGGTCACAGAGGTGGTACTTTTGCAAAGTGACCTTATCTATTAGAGGAGCACTTTTAAATCTTCTTCAGTTTACACCATAAAAGCCATGTATGTTTGCATAGAAACAAATGCTTCTAATAATGAATATAGGATTCATGATAGAACATAGCATTAGACTGGCTGTATTATTTCTAAGTCAGACACTTCAACTTACAGATCTTTTCCCCTTCCTTCCTTCCTTCCTTCCTTCCTTCCTTCCTTCCTTCCTTCCTTCCTTCCTTCCTTCCTTCCTTCCTTCCTTCCTTCCTTCCTTCCTTCCTTCCTTCCTGTTTCTCCCTTTCTTCATTCCTTTGATCCTTCTTTTTACCGTTCCTTTTCTTCCTAACCCTTCCTTTCCTTTCTTTGTAATCTTATTTTCATGGCCTCAATGATCCCCTCTCTGCAGATGATTTCCAGATCGGTAGCCCTAGTTTTTCTCCTGAACTTTATTCCCATACCTCCAACAGTTCATTGAAAATTTTCCGCTGGATGCCTCACAGACACCTCAAACTCAGTATGTCTAAACGAAACTAATTATCTTTTCGCCCAAACCCGTCCTTCTCCTGAATTTCCTGATTTCTGTTCAGAGCACCCCCATCTATCTTGTCACCTTACTTCACAACCTTGGAGACATCTTTGATTCTTTCCTCTCCTTCCACCTCCCATATCTAATCAGTTGCCAAATGTTGACCATCTCACTTCCCCAAGATCAATCCCATCCATCCCCTTCTCTCCATTAATGCAGCCACAACCCTAGTTCAAGACCTCCTCATGATTCCCCTGAATTATTGTGATAGCCCCTAATTGGATTCCCTGTCTCAATTTTCTCCCCTTTCTAATCCATCCCTCACACAGTCTCCGAAATAATATTCTAGCTCAAAATATTTCAGCAATTCCCTTTTGCCTTTAGGGATAGGTACCAAACCTATGATTTTACTTGAATAATGAGCTTCTGGGTGAGAAAATTCTCCCAATTCAGGGGAGCATTTTCTCTATAATTTAAATATCTCAGATTTGCCTAAAATACTGAGTGGTTAAATGACCCATCCATGGTCACATGATGAATATCTAATAGAAGATGGACATGATCCCAGGTTTTATTTATTTCTAGATCAGTTTTCTATCCATTATCCCACATTGTGTCTTGAATAAAAAATATAAACTTCTCTATTTGGCAATTAACACCCTGCATAGTTTGACTCTAAAACTTTCTAGGCTTATTACACTTACGATCTACCTTGTGCTTTGTGCCATAGTCAAACTATCCTGTTACTCTTCCTCCCATAGGACATTTTATCTCTAATGAGAATACTATCTCCAGCACATGAAATATACTCCCTCGTTTCCTTTAAAATGCAGAGCAAGTACTACCTCCTCCTTGGGGCCTTTCTGGAGTCATAACCTGTCCCTCCCCCAAGGAGCCATTTGTACTCCTGTTCCAAGAAATTATTTTGTACGTATTGCATATATATTTATATGCAAACATATGTATATACATACATGGATGTATGGCTCTCTCTGTGTAAATACATTTATACATGTGTATATAAAGGTATATACCTAATACATATAAATACACATATTACATATACGTGTATGTATGTGTATATTTATATATATGTATATGTGTACATGCATACATACATATATGTGCATGTATATAAAATTTCGGGTGTACATGTTGTTTTCCAAGAAATCTATAAATTTCTTGAAAGGAGGAACTGTTTGATTTTTGTCTCTATATTATTAGCTCTAGGCACAGTTCTTGGCACATAAAATCACTTTATAATTGGTAGCTGATTGATCTCCAGCCCTGACCTCTCTATTGTCAGACATATTTCCAACTGCCTCCTGGACATCTCTACTTTCAAGTCCCAGTGGCACCCTAAGTTGAACATGCCTAAAGCAGAATTCATCATTTTTTCTATAAAACGACTTCTTTTCCTAACTCCCATATATCATTTAATGAACCCCTAGGTATAGCATTTATGAAATATATCCCTCTGTTCTAGTCTTACAGACAACTCTGTTCTGCCTTATTTGCTTTCCATTATTTCATAGAAGTCTTTTAAGATTTCTGTAAAGGCTCCAGAGTTATCATCATTAATTGTATTTTTGTAATCCATTACATTAATTCTCTTCATTAAATATTTTTGTTCAATTGCTTGAGCTCTTAAGGGGTGTGGGGAGGGAGGGAGTAAGAGAGTTTGGAACACAGTGTTTTGAAAATCGATGTTAAAATTTGTTTTTACATGTAATTTGGGAAAAAATTCTAAATAAGAAAAAAAAATCTCCATTCTGGATATTTTGGGTAGTTAACATTTTAAAAACTGCAAATATTATTGCTATTTGAACAGATGACTTTTTTTCCTTTTTGATAGCAGTCTTTGAAAACAGGAAACACTTTCTAATAATATAAATACCATGAAGAAAACAAAGATGAAAAGTAGCTAAACTAGGCTAAATATAGGCAGAACTCCATACTGGAGGTAACACCATATTGAGGGCATAGAGGGATTGATTTTCAGGATATTTGGAAGAGAGAAGACTAGAACCTTAGAAAAACCATGAATGTTATTATTACCTTTAAAAGTGATGGAATTTTGGGGCAGCTAGGTGGTGCAGTGGATAGAGCACCAGCCCTGGATTCAGGAGGACCTGAGTTCAAATCCAGCCTCAGACACTTTACACACTTACTAGCTGTGTGACCCTGAGCAAGTCACTTAACCCCAATTGCCTCACAAAAAAGTGATGGAGTTTCAAAGAATAGTGAACCAAATGCCTATTTTCTCATTTCTATAAAACATTTTTTAAAGAAATAATCTGCACACATACTGCCCATCATTGATAAAGGAAAGAGAAGGGAATAATGATATAATACATGTAAATCACATATTTATAGAAGCACATTGGATTTAAAAATATAGAGAAGTCAAGTTACTAGCATGCTTTTTGTTTATTGACTTTCAAAAAGTATATTTTGGCAAAACAAAGTGTTGCCTTAAAGGGTCTTTTCCAATAAACTGTTTTGATGAACAGATAACAATATAAATAATTTGTTCTAGATCCTCAAATTATTGAGGCCAAATGGTGTATAAAATATGACAATGTATGCTAACCAAATGTGCTTGCCTCTTACATCAGGAATGTCAAGTCAGTGCAAGGTCCAAATTGAAGAGAAATTCCTTTACTTGCAGATAACATTTTGTTAATTTCATTAAGCCCTACAATATTGTAGAGCTTCCTAAATTATACTAATAATCAACTGAAAAATTTGGCTTAAAGAAAACCAATTTCATGAAGAATGTCTTTGGTCTAGATTATAATTTGCAGGTGAATGGACAAAACACATGTTGCTGGCTAATCAGTAAATATATCTTGGATATGCCCTGTCAGTGAACAGTGAGTTGTGTTTAGTTCCACAGGAAAAGACTGGGCTGGATTGAAGAGCACTCTTAATGAACTCAAACTTGTTACTGAAATGAAGAAACAACTTTTTAGCATAAATATTTTTTCCAGAAATGCAATATGACCCCAAAGTTATGGAATGTCATAGTTTTCACAGAATTAAAGTTGAAGATCACTCAAAGGATAATGGAGAAAGGTATGGTAGGCATGAATAAGCTGTTGAATTACACTAGAGAATATTTATGAAAGATCTTATCAGAGAAGTGTATGACTAGAAAAAAAGATGGGCCAGTCACATGATGGGAGTCAGGGAAAACTGATTGATAGCTCTTGTATCATGGGTATCCATGAAAGGTCAATTGACTTTGAGGAATGCCCCCAATTTATTGGGTGGACATCCTGTAGAGGATGGATCGTAGGACATGTGTGAGTAGCATCTAGGATGAGAAGGTATGTAAGAAGGCATATTAGCAGGATGTGGTATGCAACACTGAGGGTAGTACTCACATTGATGAGATTACATACCTATTGCAGTATGACTCTTCCTTTTCTCTTTCCCCTTGCTCCCTTTCTGCACTTTATTTTTCCTCATATTTTCTACTTTCTGGCAGATCAGGTTTTCTCTGGTGGAAGGAAGACTGCTAAGATCTCAGGATTCTAGAGGTAACCCTTGCGGGTAATTAATCCTATTAACATTATAACTCATAAGTCTTCTCTCCCACCTCCATGTATTTATTTCTTAAAAATCTGTCACTAATACTCAATTAGAATTAATGAAAATATTTATTGAAAATGCAAAGGAAACTCAATAATTACATAATATTCTGCCAATAGACCTAGATAAGAATTTCCAGGGCCTGTACAGATAATAATAGAAATATTTTTTCCTCATGAGCTGTGGGGAAACTATATACATGCTTAAAGTTCCAGGGAACTAATGCACATTTATAAGGAACACAAGTAACAAGGGCAACCCACAACTCTGGAACCATCCAGATCCTCTTTCAGTCTCAGGAACTGTCCATAACGATGTTTGATCAATGTAGCTTCTACTAAATGGAGCCGATACACACTATGATGTTCTAATACCTCACTTGATGTGATGTCTCAGCTGGACAATATGACCCAGGGGGCTACTTTTCTGATGTTTTGCCTCTAAGTTGTTCCTCTGTTCAGCTCAGTCTGCCCTTCAACAGCAATTCAAGTATATGCCACTTCCAGCTTCAGACTCAGTTGATACCTTCAGCAACCTTTAACTTAAAGTTGCCAAATTCTTCTCAAACTTTGTTCATTTGTATGATTTTCATTTTCCTTTTCTAACTTTCAACAGGTGTCAATGCAGAGAATTATCTGCTTTTTTCTTCTTGGTAGGAAGCAGATGGTAGTAGAGAGAGCTACAGTCTCTGGCTAATCAAATCTATCTGGCAATAGGTGATAGTGAGGAGAGAAAGGACCTTTATAGTGCTCTGAAGTGTATACACACATATACATATGTATCTGTATATATGTATGTGTGCATATATACCTGCATATTCATGAAATATATATATATATACACAGACATATACATAAACATACTACATACCTGAAGCAGATATATAATATAGAGATACAGTCAAACACACATATGTGTATATATAGAAATACATACATGTACACACATGTGTATGCCTACACACATTTAGAGAGAGACTGAGACTGCTATATTTGAACAAATAAATGTGTATATATTTATATATGATATATACTTATTTATTCTGTTTATGCAGTAATATATTCATTATATTTATATACCTGTGTCTATATCTATAACATTTATATTTTTAAAAGAAATCTATACGTATACATTTGCATGCACATACACATGCATGCACATATGCACGTGTGCATATATGTGCACACACATATATACATATACACATATACATGCACACACACACATATATAGCTTCTCTTTGAGGGACTTAATTTCATATAATGGTTTGTAGCCATATTATCATCTTTTGGCACTTATCAACAATTGGGTAAAGTACATTTGTTCAATAACCTTATAAGAGTTCAGTATTCATAACTCCCCAGTTATTAACCTAGAACCTCTCTAACTTTTCATATGCAAATAAGCATATGAAACAAAAAATAAAACTATGTCATATTCATTTTAACATTCCACAGAATTTACATGCAAATGAACTACTTCTGTCTCAGAATTCTGAGGCAATCTTAATTTGGAAACTGCTTTCTTAGAAAACCGAAGGAAAATTATGTTCCAGGCATGTGAATTGTCAAGGGTTATTCCCTTTACAGAAGAATTAGAAACCATACCCTCAGGATATATTTTTTCAATTTTTTTTTTGTGAGAATTGACATTCTAACTTTTATTAATGAATATGATATTACAAGCACACTCACAAAGTTGATCATTTGTGATTATCAATGGGGACAGCTAGGTAACACAGTGGATAGAAAGTTAACTCTTGTCTGCCTCAGTTTCCTCATCTGTAAAATGGGGATAATAACAGCACTTATCCTCCAGGGTTGTTGTGAGCATCAAATGAGATGATGTTTATAAAGCACCTAGCACAGTGCCTAGAACATACTAAGTACTGCTATATAAATGGTTACCATCCTTTTTCTTAATCACTGAATATTGCTGCTTAGTGATACAGAAATTCATGTAGCACTTCTTATTTTTCTTATCCTCTTGCCTGTATTCTTGAAATTATTGTATTTTAATACATTTGATGCTTTCCATATACTACCTTGTATTGTCAGTTGTTATTTTACATACATAACCTGTCTCCCTACTTAGATGCTAAACTCCTTGAGGGAAGGGATTAGGCCTCTTTGCTTATCCAGTGTGCAACACAATGTCATGTACACATAGATCACTCAATTAATGTTTGCTGTTGATGCTTGTTAATATGTTTTTCTTTTAAATAAAGTTGTTCAGTCAGTCAATAAAGATTTATTATGTACCTATTAGGTGCCAGGGGGCAGCTGAGAGGTACAATGGATAGAGCATCAGAGTCAGGATGACATGAATTTAAATCTGGCTTCAGATACTTACTAGCTGTGTAACCTTGGGCAAGTCACTTTACCCTATTTGCCACAGTTTCCTCATCTGTAAAACAAGTTGGAAAAGGAAATAGCAAGCCACTCCAATATCTTTGCCAAGAAATCCCAAAATGTTGGACATGACTGAAATAATTTTAAAAGAAAAAAAAGGTTATTTGTCCTTATCTGAGGTAGGGAAAACAAAAGAAAGAGATTTAGTGGGATGGCTATTACAAAACTGTAAGTCTCCTAAAATACCCCAACCTTTTCTCCCCGCTTAGAATTTTATTTTCCAAATTACGTGTAAAAACAAAATTTGACATCAACTTCCTCCCTCCATTCCCACCCCCACCTCAAGAACTCAAGCAATTCAATATAAGTTATACATGAGTAGTCATGGAAAACAACTCCACATTAGCTAGGTTTTGAGAGAAAACAGATAAAAAAAAAACTTCGATACCCCAACCTTTTTATGAAAACAAAGCTCCATCTTTTTATGCCAACCTTCTACTTATGGTACCATATGGTAGAAAAAACCATTATAGAATACTATAGTCTCTGAAGAATTGAAAATGAGCATCACAGGGGCGGCTAGGTGGCGCAATGGATAGAGCATCGGCCTTGGATTCAGGAATACCTGAGTTCAAATTCGGCCTCAGACACTTAACACTTACTAGCTGTGTGACCCTGGGCAAGTCACTTAACCCCAATTGCCTCACAAAAAAAAAGAAAGAAAAAAAAAGAAAATGAGCATCACACATAGGGCAATGAGTATAAATCAGCTCCAGTATAGAACCAATGAGGAAATTGAAATAAAAATGAGAGTAAAAGATGTCATTGTGGAGTTGCATGATACTTAGAAAAAGATAGGTGTAGCTGAGCAATGGCAGTTGGAAAGCCAGAGTACTCCACAGGTACATGCATATGTCAGCAGACAGCAAGGAAAACTTTTAGAATTTTGGATGCATCCTCTTTGGTGAACATGGAGAAGAGTCTTACAGGATGAACAAGCATGGGTAGGTTGTCTTCTGTTTCACTGGAGGGAACTACTTAACTGATGAGCTCTTGGTTCCATGTGAATATTTAAATATAACATTGAATTATTTATTATTTGCTGGGATGGAGGAAAACAATGATGTATATAATCCAAAGTATTGGATAAACTAAAAGTCTTTCACCTTTGACTTTATAACTTATTATCTGATTCTTTTCCCACCTCAGATATGTATCTTTCTAACTGTACTTTAATTAGGTATTTAATCAGTTCACATCATCTGTGCATACAACTAAAGTTAATATAGAGAATCTTGGATCAAAGAGAAAAGCCAGGTTTATATTTTAAAAAATATTTCCTTGGCTAATTCACAATATGCATAATGCTTACATATGATTAGTGAAGAGTTGATTATATTCTAACTCTCCTTGTTTATAGAGTGTTATGTTGGAAATTGTCAGCAGATAGGGTCATTATTTCTACGAATATTATGTTTTCAGATGGATTTGCTATATATAAAGTATAGAACAAAATACAATGCATGGAAGAAGGACAAAGGCACCCTTGTCCCTGGTATTGTGCATTTCCCCTCTCTTTGTGTAAAATGGCATCTTCTTTGAAAGCCTGGAAATAGGACTCTTCATCTTGTATATAATTTGCCCGATACACTTATTCCTGGTTATTCTCAGAGCAAAGATGCATATTAATCATAAAGAAACAGAAGCCCTATAATCCATTCTAATTCTTTAGAAGAATTATATGGGAGACACTCATAATTCATAAGAGACACACATTCTAGAGATTGCCATGAATAGGGAAATCTTCAAAGACTGACCTGAAAATAAAGATCCTTTTTAAAGCTGCTCACTCATTCACTTCTTTATTTAGGAACTATAGCCAAGGATGCAGATTAATACTAGATACCACAATGTACAAGATGCAAAAATACCAAGATTGTGTAGTAGCAATGTGCTTTCATGCTGTGGCCAGATAAAATAACGTAGCATGAATACTTGAAAGCAAGAAATTGCTGATCCATAGATTGTGGGGGTTTCCTCTCCTGTCATTGCAGTTAGTCATACTGACACATCGGTGGGAGACATGCTTTATTAAGCATCTATTTTGATAATTGAATACTGCTCTTTGGCATATATGATGCTCACACGAATAGAAGAATGCTTGCTTATTGGTTCTACAAACAAGTTGATTGTATTTTCCTGAGTGCAACTTTTGGAGAGGCTGACACGGTCCTCTTACGTTTGCATGATAATCAGGGTTTATGGTTGCTGGTATGTCATTTATAATACAACAGCAGAACACAGAGAGTAAATGTTACTTTGATGATATGATTTCAGACTGAAGACACTACTGAAACTAATTAAGATACTTGCCACTCAATTCAGGTCTGAGGCTCTATAGTTGCTTTCTGGACAGTTCTCAGTGCTGAAGTGGTACTACTTCAGTTTAATGTGTCACCTGAAGAATGGTATTACTAAGGCAACAGTCATTCTGGTATACATTTCAAAATCTTCATTGGTTATAGAACCAAATTCTGATGTGACCCATGAATTCATTTTGAAATAATAAAAAATGTATGGATAGGAGGAGATTTCTTCTATTTTAAGCTGCCTTATTCCCTTGCCACAAGGCCATTTTAACGTTAATCTATTTAAAGCATAATAATTGCACTGAAGTATCTTGAAATCTGAGCCTTTTCATGTACTCAATGTCTTTTGTTCCTACCCTCTCAAAAGTCAATTGGTATCTCAGAGGTTTAATTTATTTTTCGACTTTCATTTATTTCAACTCCATTATCAGTGGTTTGGTGATATATTAGTAGTTAGGGAGGGAAGGAACTGACAGGTGTGGGGATCAGGATAGTCATTATATAAAATATGGATTCTTAACCTTTCTTTGTGTCATGGACCCTTTTGGTAGTGTGGATAAGTCTATGGATGCCTTCTCAGAATGTTTTTTGTTTTGTTTTGTTTTGTGTGTTTGTTTTATTTTGTTTTGCTGGGCAATGAGGGTTAAGTGACTTGCCCAGTGTCACACAGCCAGTAAGTGTCAAGTATCTGAGGCTGGATTTGAACTCAGGTCCTCTTGACTCCAGGGCGAATACTTTATCCACTGTGCCACGTAACTGCCCCTCAGGATGTTTTTAAATGCATGAAATAGAATAGGATTACAAAAAGGCAAGTTATATTGAAATTGTTATCAAAATATTAAAATAAAACATTTTTACAAACCTCAGGTTAAGAATCCCTTATGCAAACAATTGTTCTTGAGGGAAGAGAAAGATACTATGAGGCAAAAGTAGGGAAGTATATTGTAGGCATGGGGAACTACCAGTGCAAAGGTGTGGGGATAAAAGATATAGTGTTGTGTATGAGGAACCAATTTGGCTGGATCGCAAAGTGTGGCAAGAGGAATAATGTGTAATGAGCCTGGAAAGACATATTGGTGCCAGGTTGTGAAGGGCTAACCAAATAGCTAAGCAGAGGTGTTATTTTATTGTAAGGGCAATAGAGAACCACTAGTTTATTGAGTTAGATGACTAATATTGTAAGATATCTATTTAAAGAAAAATCACTTTGGGAACTGTATGGAGGTTAAACTGGAATGGTGAGAGATTTGAGGCAGGGAAATCAGTTAAGAGGCTGTTGCAGTATAGGTAAAAAGTGATGAGGGCTAGAGATAAGGTGATGGTTGTATATGTAGAAAGAAGGGGATAGAAAAGACATTTTTTGGCAAATAAATATGTGAAATGAGGGAGATTAAGGAGCAAAGTATAATACCCAGGTGATGAACCTGGGAGACTGGCTTTGTCAAAATGTCAAATGCCTGTGACAGAAATTGGTATGTTTGTAATAAGGGGTAGGTTTCTGGGGAAAGATAATGAGTTGTGTATTGGAGATGTTAAGTTGATAATGTTTTCAGGACATCAAGTTAATTTATTTATTATCTCTCCTTCCATGGCTCCCCTTTAATTGAATGATAATTTTAAAAAAAACCTCTTATAACAAATATGTATAGTCCAGAATAACAAATTCCTACATTTGCCATGTCCAAAAATGTTTGTCCAGTTCAGCATTTTAAGTCCATCAGTTCTCTATCAGGATGAGGATAGTGTGTTTCATCTTCTGTCCTCCAGGCTTGTGGCTTTTTATTGGATTGATTAGAGTCGTAAAGTTTTTCAAAGTTGTTTTTCTCCAAAAGTCTTGTCATTGTATGAATTCTCCTAGTTTTGCTTACTTCACTCTGCATCATTTCATAGAGATCTTCCAGTTTTCTGTAAAATTATACATTCCATCATTTCTTGTGGCATAATGTTATTGTTTGTCCTTCATTCTCTAAAAGGACCATGGCATCAGGAGGTGATGTCATGACTTGCAGTGAATTAGATGTAAGTGAGGGAGGGCTGTGAAAAATCCTTCTCTCCTCCAGAGCCATGTGGGTACAATGGTGAGATAGATATCAAGATGACTGGAGATGGCCCTGGATGTTTGAGGCAACCAGGGTTAAATGATTCTCCCAGTCACACAGCCAGTAAGTGTCATGTGTCTGAGGCCAGATTTGAATGCTCATCCTCCTGACTCCAGGACTGATGCTCTATCCAATGCACCACTTAGCTGCTCCTATGGCATAATGAAAGAAAGAAAGGAAGGAAGGAAGGAAGGAAGGAAGGAAGGAAGGAAGGAAGGAAGGAAGGAAGGAAGGAAGGGATGAAGGAAGGAAGGAAGAAACATTTATTAAGTGTTTAATATATAAAAAGCACTGTTCTAAGCCCTGAGAATACAAATAGAAAATTAAGACAGCCACTATGTCAAGGAGCTCACATTTTAATAGATGTTACATTATTATTATAATAATACACCATTACACTTATATAGCCATTTTCTAATAGGTGGACATTCCACTTTGATCCTTGAATGAAAAGAGTGCTGTAAATGTTTTTGGGGGGGCGGGGCAATGAGGGTTAAGGGACTTACCCAGGGTCACACAGATAGTAAATGTCAAGTGTCTGAGGCTGGATTTGAACTCAGGTCTTCCTGAATTCAGGGCAGGTGTTTTATCCATTGCACCACCTAGCTGTCCCTAGAAATCTTTTTTATACAAAATATATCTGTTTTCTTTTTCTTTGATCTCTTTAGGATATCAATTTAGTAGTGCTATAGCTCAGTAACTTTTGTGGGCATAGTTCCCAATTGCTTTCCAAAAAGTGTATCATAATTTACTTTACTACTAGTGTACTAGTGTTCCTGTTTTTCCCTTAGCCCTTCTAACATTTTATGCTTCCTCCTTTTATCATTGTCAGACATTTGATGGGTAAGAGGTAGAACCTTAGAGTTGCCTTAATTTGTATTTCTGTATCATTGCTCCAAAGCATTTTTGTATGCTAATGACTTGGATTTCTTCCTTTGAAAACTGACTGTTCATATCCTTTGACCACTAATCTATTGGGGAATGGCTTTTAGTCTTATTAATTTGAATCTCAAATAACTTTTGAAATGGGCACAAGATTAGGTAACCTTATTTGTAGTGAAATACTGTGAGTGTTTTCCTCAGTCAAGCTCAAAGTCAAAATAAATTTTCCCTCTCAAATGAAATTCAGTAGTTATTACAAAATTGTCCCTATTATGAAAAACGACATCATTATTACTGTAAATAGAGGCAGTATGGAGTAGTAGAGAGCCAGTTTCAAACCCATGTCCCACCTCTGATATATTCTGGCAGTTTGACCCTGGGAAAAATACTTAACTTCTCAATGCTCTAGGCAACCCTATGACTTTTAGTAGCAGAGAAGATGCCAACTTGCATTGATGAAGGAATTTTTCTTATGCAGAAGTTCCCTGTACTACTAAAATTATAGATAGAGCCCCTATCTCGCATTATTATTAAGCATATATTAAACACAACTCTGTTTATTAATCTCCTATGTGAGCATATATTACAATCTAGTTGGTGAAGCTGGACACACAAAACAAAGGGTGGTATAGATGAGATAGCAAAGGAGAGGGACAGATAATAAATGCCAGAGAAGGGAGAGATCAACAAGACCTGGCACAGCCTGTGTCACCAATATATTTACCATATATTTCAGTAGAAATTTAGCCTATGGAGTATTGCCATTTGTAACCTCTTTTCAGGAGAAGTGTTCTAGAATTACTATTGCTAGTTTATTATTAAATTAATCTAATATAAATATAATTTATTATTGAAATTTATTCCAATTAGGTTTAAAAAAATTACTCACACTATAGAGACTTATTCTTCCTAGATTCAGAATTGCCTGGAAATCAGATTGTTAATTAAAGATTTGGCTTCTTAGTTGGACTTAAACCTCTGCAGTGTAATGTCTTAAAATATGCTATATATTGTCACCTGGATTCCTCATGCTCTCCCTGACTGAAATCTAGAGAGTGGAAGGGGATAATAAGGTCAACAGGTTTTAGATAGCGACATTTAGCAAATGTCAAGAATGCTAGTGGGTTGGTCCAATCCCCTTTCCAGACATTAAAATTAGGCTGATTCTCAGTGCATTTTCAGGAATAGACTCAGGTAATGGAGCTCCCATCACTACTGCGGTGTGTTATTCCACAATCTAATAAATCTCACAGTTGGGAAATTTTCTTGAGAAGACTTAGGTAACCATTTGGTTGTTGCCGTGCATTTTTAGTACATCCTGAAAGGGCACAACTGCTTTATAGCTAAGGAAACTAGGACAGCCACATAGCTCATTGTTTACAGGGAAATATTAGAGTATGAAAGAATAGCTTAGGGGAAGGAAAGGAAAGAGTTAATTGTATACATTTTCCATTAGAATGGCTGTAAAATGACAATGACATTATGCAAAACATATATATTCATAGAATGATTTTGATTCAAAAATGGAAGTTGCTGAAATTTGGGGCCCTTTAGGAATTTATAATGTCAATGAATGAATACATTGAAATTTAAAGAAATTGAAATCTCATTGTAAAAGACTACAAAGCATAAATAATGTATTACAGAAGCTTAATATAGAGTATGGTTCACAGAACCTGCATGGTTACTGCTTGGATTATTAATCAGTCAAATGCTCAGGTGTTTAAGCTATTACTAAGTACTATATTGATATGGTATTGACAATACTCTAATAAATTTAATTTATTATAATTATAGCTAAATACATATGTACAAATAATGTATATAATTTTTTTCTATGCAAAATACATGGAATACTGTCTTTTTATTAATGTTGTTACAGTAAACTCCCCCCAGGTGGGGAAGTTAGTTCAAGAATTCCATAAAAACTGTACAGTATGACAATAACATTCCTGGGGGAAACCTGAACTTAGGAGGAGGAGGGGATAAAAAGAAAGGAGAGAAAAGGAGAGGAAAAGTGACAAAGAGATGAGAAAGAGAGAAAGAAAGAGACAGAGACAGAGACAGAAATAGAGAGATAGACAGAGACAGTGAAAGAGAGAAACAGCAAGAGAGATAGAGAGATGGCAACAGAGAGAAACAGAGTGACAGAAAGACAGAGACAGAGACAGACAGAGACAGATAGAGACAGACAGAGAGAGAGGAAGAGAAAAGGAGAGTCCTTTATACTTGGATTCCATTACTTCAGGACATTAGTCTAGTTTGCTGTCCTCTTCTCAAGGGAAATGTGACATTATCAAAGACTGCCTGGCTTCCTGTTCTCTCACTTTAATAAAGGTAATGAGAGATAAGGTAGAGCCAAAAGAAAGAAGGTACTCAATCTTTTAAGCCAGTAATTCTCAATTTTTTTTACTCCAGGCTTAATATTATTTTGTTCTATGAGGAACTGGGACACTATGGAAGATTTGGGCATGCAATTGGGAATGCATGTCTAAGTTCAATACAGTTCACTGGCACACCTGTGGGACATCCTTTTTAGAGTCACTGTTTTAGGCATTTCTTTGATTATGTGATGGTGCTTTGAGTGTAAGGTCATGATCCCTCACTGGAGAAAGAATTTATTGAGAAGGGGGTGACAGAGTCAGACCTGCACTTTAGGTAGCTATGTGGAAGGCCATACTGGAGAGGTGAGAAACTTGAAGTAGGAAGACCAATTAGTAGGCTTCTTCAATGATTCAGGTGAGAAATCATTAGGATGTGAACATGGGTAGCAGTCATTTGAGTAAAGCAAAGAGGATGTATGCAAGGGAATTGAAGGTAGAAATGACACAATATGTCAATTGATTGAGTCTGTGGAGTAAGGCAGAGTCAGGAGTAAAGAACAGTGCTGATGTTGATTTATGTGACTAAAATCGGAAAGTTAAGAAGAGGGGTGTGTGTGTGTGTGTGTGTGTGTGTGTGTGTGTGTGTGTGTGTGCATGTGTGTGAGACAGAGAGAAGAGATAGAGATGTTGATGATGATGAGTTAAATTTTGTACATGTTATGTTTGAGATTCCTATAGGACATTTATTGTGAAATGCCAGGTAACAGAGAGATCAAGAACAATGGGGATTGAGCTCTTTGGTACCTTTAGAGAGAGCAATTTCAGTTGAATGATGAAGTCAGAAGCCAAAGTACAAAGTATTGCTAGAACCTGCATTTTTTTTCAGATTATTGCCAAAATTCTTTGGTGGGACAGAAGGCTGAGATTTCAATGAAGGTTGGGGATTATCTGTGGATATCTCTTATCCTCATTTTCTATTTTGCTAGTGATAATCAAAAGAAAGATGCATATTAAAGTGTCAGATAGGATTTAGTTTAAATGGAAGGGCTTTAGTACATTTCATATGTTAATTCAGTTAGAATTGACTTTTATGGATGGTATGTGAATTCTCTATTATAGATGACACCCTATGATGGCTTATTTTTCTCTTCTAATGATAATCATATTGCATCTTCTTTATCTGGCTTGGGGAAAAAAAGCAGATTTATACCGAGGAAGTGGTAGAATACAATATAAAAATCAACAAACAAGCTTAGTAGAGAAGCCAGTTTAGAAGTGATTTCATGAAGGAGAAAGCCATCCTGAATTAAATAGACTCAGGCTTAATTTGGACTGACAGCGCAGTCTGGCTTTTTCAAAGCATTTGTATGGTGGTGTCAATGGAGCAATCTCAGTTTCCTCACCTGTAAAATGGGATAATAACTGTAGGGCTATTGTGAAGATCAAATGGGATAACATGTACAGATCTTTGAAAACCTCAAAGTACTATATAAATGCTAGCTAACACCATCACAATTATCATATAGCGGAGATTCTTGGATCTGTAGTTGTTGGATCTGGGTTTCATTCTTTATCTGTTCCTCATTAACTATGTGACCTTGGACAATTCAGTTATGTCAGTTGTTTCATCCAATGAGGGGTCAGGAAAAGACAATAGTAATTCCCATTTGTAGAGCACTTTATCTATACAAAACCCTTTTTTTTTTTGTCTGAACAACTCTCTGAAGTAGGTAATGCGAATATTATCCCATTTTATAGATTGTAAAACTGAAGCTCTGAATGATTGACTTGCTTATGATCAAACCATGCAATCCAGTTCTGCCTCTAGGTCAGCCACTCATCACAATATGCCATACTACCTTTATTTTTAAAAAAAAATCTAAGATTACTCCCTCTTTAAATCCTATGGCATTCCCATTTTTGCTATAGTTTCTCCTGTCTGTCTACTTTCAGTGTAGTGGGAAAGAAGGGAAAGACAAGGAAGTTTTCTTATACTTAGGACCTTTAAACTTTAAAGTTTTCACATGCCGCCACACTGCCTGATTTAGAAAGTGATGTGTCCCTCATAAGTTTATTTTCTATATAACCAAAACTTACCCTTTTGAGTGCTGAAACTTTAAAAATGCAAACAATTGGGACAGAAAGTTTTCTTTTTGGGGGTGGGGCAGTGAGTATTAAGTGACTTGCCCAGGGTCACACATGTAAGAAAGCTTTCTAAAATATATCATATACATCCCTGTCTTATTTGACAAAATGTATTTACACAATTCTAAGACAATTGGTTTTGAGGGAGGTCCTGGATCTTCCCTACAAGTAAAGTAAATGGGTTTTGTTTACTTGTTTTTCAGTCGTATTTGATTGTTTATGACCCCCATTTGGGGTTTTCTTTGCAAAGATATTGCAGTGGTTTGCCATTTCCTACTCCAACTCATTTTATAGATGAGGAGACTGGGGCAAACAGGGTTAAGTGACTTGCCCAGGGCCACACAGCTAATAAGTATCTGAGGCCAGATTTGAACTCAAGAAGATGAATTTTCCTGACTTCAGGCCCATAACTCTATCCACTGTGGCACCTACCTGCTCCTCCAAAAAGTGGGCTAGAAAATGATAAATATGAATAATTTGAACAAACATACAGATGTTGAAATTTATACTTTTGAATACTACATTTTCCTTTTTATTTATATATCTGAGTGTTTTTGTTTAGGGATGTTGCATAGAGTAGAAATTGCTTATTTTTTAAAAAGGCTTCTGATAGCTACCTATCTAATTCCCTTTATACTTACTAAAAGGTTTTTAGTGGCTTCTGGCCTAAGCTTTTTTCCATTTTATTGCTTTGTCAAAAGTGCAATTTTTTTTCTTTTCTGGGACAATGAGGGTTAAGTGACTTCCCAGGGTCATGCAGCTAGTAAGTGTCAAGTGATTGAGGCCGTAATTGAACTCAGGTCCTCCTGAATCTAGGGCCAGTGCTTTTTCCATTATACCACTTACCTACCCCTCAAAAGTGCAATTTTAATGTAAAATTGAAGTTCCAATCTATAAATTGGACATACTAATATCACCTATCCCATAGGGTTATTGTGAAGATCAGGGGCCGCTAGGTGGCTCAGTGGTTAGAACACCCGGCCTGGAGTCAGGAGTTCAAATCTGATCTCTGACACTTATTAGCTGTGTGATACTGGGCAAGTCACTTAACCCTGATTGCCTTAAACATCCACGGCCATCTCCAGTGGTCCTGATGTATGCTTGACAATGGATCCAGGTGGTTCTGGAGGAGAGGGTTGAGGCTACTGACTTTGCACAGCCCCATCTCACTTAAATCCAATTCCCTTCAAGTCATGACATCACCTCTCAATGTCATGGTCCTCTTTGAGAACAAAGCACAAACAACAACAATTGTGAAGATCAAATGAGAGCATATGTAAAGTACCTTGCAAACTCTCAAGTTTATGTAAATGTTACTAATTTTTGTTTTTGTTTTTTTGTGGGGCAATGAGGGCTAAGTGACTTGCCCAGGGTCACACAACTAGTAAGTGTCAAGTGTCTGAGTCCAGATTTGAACTCAGGTCCTCCTGAATCCAGGGCCAGTGCTTTATCCACTGTGCCACCTAGCTGCCCCCAAATGTTACTAATGTTAAACGCTATAATTAATGTCATTTTAATCGCTATTCCTGGTAAGGAGGCACTTCAAGAACATTTATTAAGTGTGTGCTGTGTATAAGGCAGGGTGCTATATTCAAGGAAACATAACATGGGCTGTCACTGTGCTTCTACTGACATACAGAATCCCAAGAGAGGGAACTCCTCCTACTATTGCATATAGCAGGATACTTTCTTGAATTTATAGTCTTAGAAAGCATTGAGAGGTAAGTGATATGTAAGAGTCACATAGCTAATATATGTCAGATACTGAATTGAAGTCAGGTTTTTCTGTCTGGTTTTCTAGCTGCTTTATATGGTGCCTCTGTACGGGTCGGGAATTTTGTTGTTGTTATTCAATCATTCCATCGTGTCTGACTCTTTGTGACCCTGTGGACCATGGGACACCAGGCCCTTCTATCCTCCACTATCTCCCAGAGTTTGTGCAGGCTCATGTTCTTTGCTTCCATGACACTTTTTCATCCTGTGTCATTCCCCTCTCCTCTTGCATTCAATATTGTCCAACATGAAGGACTTTTCGGTGTTGTTTCCTTGACACTATCTATCCTTATTCTCTGCCATCCCATTTTCCCTTTGCCTTCAATCTTTCTCAACATCAAGGTCTTCTCTAATGTGTGCCATCTTCTCATTATGTGGCCAGAGTATTTAAGCTTCAGTTTCAGTATTTGACCTTCCAGTGAATAGTCAGAATTAATTTCTTTAAGTATTGAGGGATTTGACCTCCTTGCTCTCAAAATTCCTTTCTAGCACCACAATTTGAAAGTGTTGATTTTGTAGTACTCAGCCTTCCTCATACTCCAAATCTTACAGCCTTATAGCCAACTTCCTTATAGACAACTCTTATTGCTACTGGAAAACCACAGCTTTGACTATATGGACTTATTGACAAGATGATATTTTTGCTTTTTGGTTATGCTGTCCAGATTTGTCATAGCTTTCCTTCCCAGGAGCACACAAATGGGTCTCTGCCTTCAAGTGTTTTACATTGTCCTAGAGCTATATAACAACTACAGGGACTAGTAATTACCAATGGCAGTGAGGTGTCACAGTGGATAGAGTGAGTTCAAATCTAGCCTCAGACATTTAATAGCTGGGTGACCCTGGGCAAGACACTTAACCCTGTTTGCCTCAGTTTTCCTGATGCAAAATGAGCTGCAGAAGGAAATGGCAAACCACTCCAGTATCTTTACCAAGAAAACCCCAAATAGGGTCATGGAGAGTCATACATGACTGAAAAATGGCTGAACAGTAACAGGAAATACTAAATAACCACAAGTTAAATTAAGTAGTGATGGGCTCTATGCATTACTTAAAACATAAGTCAATGTAAGGATTTGTTTTACTTAATTATGAGTATTTGTTGCATGAATTTTATTTTCCTTTTTTTCCAATGGGGGAAGAGGGCAGGAGAGTTTAATTTGAAAAATAACTTTTAAAATGTAATTTTATGAGGGAGAGAGCACAAGGGGTATGGATCAGGATAGGCAGCTTGTAGGAGGTGGCATGTGAGCTAAGCCTTTAGATATTGAGTTTAAGAGGCGAGAAGTCAGTATGTTCTATACATGGGAAACAGCCTTTGCAAGGGCTTGAAGGTGGGAGATGAAATATTAATTACTGGAAACAGCAATTAGATCAGTTTGGCTGGAATGTAGAGTATATGAGGAGGAGTACAGTGAAATCAGGTAGAAAGGAAGGCAAGAACCAGATAGTATAAAGCCTTAAATTCCAAACAGAGGATTTCCTATTTTATCCTATAAATAGGCAAAGGAGCCACTGAAGTTTTGACAGAAAATCTAACATCGACTGTTATGAAAGAAAAGAAAATGTCTTTGGAGTGAATGTACCTGCAAAAAATTAAGACTTTTTATTTTTATTTATGCTTCTTTTAAAAAAAATACTCAGAGCTAGTGGAGGTAACTACGTGACTAGAATTTTGTATTTTGGGTGGGGGAAGAACATCATTATGGCTCTTAAAGGAGTCTTAAGCCTTTTGGCAGCAAAGCTTTAGAAACTTAACAGAGCTTTCTTTAATTCTGGGAAGCTTGGGCTTTTTAATTAAACAGAATCCCAAACAAAAAAATCAATTAAACATATTAGACATTATATAGCAATTGTTTTCCCTAGGAATGGATTGGAAAAGAGGCAATGAAAATAAAGTCTCCATTCTGATGCTTCTTTAGAAATTCACACCAATAATTACTATTTTAGTCATAATTATTATACTGCACTTGGCCAATAAAGACTTCAAGGTTGTGATAAGTTATTAATAGATTCTTTTTTGTTTGTTTGTTTTGTTAATAGTACCACCATTTCCCCAGATACCCATGCTTGATGTTTCAGGGTGTTCTTTGACATGGTATGGAGGTTCATCCTCCATATCCAATATCCATATCCAATTGTTTTTGAAGTCCTATCGATTCTATCTCTGTAATCTCTCCTCTTCATTCTCTACTTACTGCCATGGACGTAGTCCAGGTTTTCAGTAACTGTCACCTGTACTGTTGTAATAGCTTCCTTCCCACCATAGCGACCTCCAGGCTTATCCACCTCTAAGCCATCCTTTACAGGACTGTCAGGTTAGTTTACAGCTGGTCATATCATTCCATTGTTCGAAACCCTTTGATGGTTCAGAATCATAGAAATGTAAAGTCAAAAGAGAGTTCAATAGCATCTTGTTCAACACAAAGCCTATAGGAATCCTTGCTGTAACATACCTATCAAGTACTCCTGCAACCCCTTCTTGAAGACTTCAAACAAAAGAGGACTCATTACCTCCCAAGATAGCTCATCCCATTTTCAGTCATATGAGATTTTTACGAACTTTTTCCTAACATCAAACGTAGGGGCCATAGTGGGTAGAGTGCAGGGCCTGAGTTCAAATTTGACCAAAGACACTTACTAGTTGTGTGACCCTGGGCAAGTCACAAACCTCTTAACCACCTTGCCTCAGTTTCTTCATCTATAAAATGAGAATAATAATAGCACCTAAGAGGAAGCTACCTCAGTGGATAGAGCACTGGGCCTGGATGCAGGAAGATTTCAGTTCAAATCTAGCCTCAGACAATTCCTAGCTGTGTGATCTGGGGCAAGTCACTTAACCACTTGCTTCAGGTTCCTCATCTGTAAAATGAGCTGGAGAAGGAAATGGCAAACATTCTAATATCTTTGCCAAAAAAAACCCAGGGGCAGCTAGGTGGTGCAGTGGATAGAGCACCAGCCGTGGAATCAGGAGTACCTGGGTTCAAATCCGGCCTCAGACGCTTAACACTTACTAACTGTGTGACCCTGGTCAAGTCACTTAACCCCAATTGCCTCACTAAAAAAAACAAAAACAACAACAACAAAAAAAAAACCCAAATGGGGTCACAAAGGGTCAGACAAGATTGAGACAACAACAACAATAGCACATACTCTGTTCTGAAGATCAAATAATTGTAAAGGTCTTAGCAAAGTTCCTGGCACATAATAAATGATATATAGGTGCCAATTATTATTTTTTTTATATTTGCCTCTCTGTCACTTCCACCCATTGCTCCTGATTCTGTTTTATATTGGACATACTGGATAAAACAAATTCAGTCTCTCTCTCTCTCTCTCTCTCTCTCTCTCTCTTTGGTTTTTGGGTGAGGCAATTGGGGTTAAGTGACCTGCCCAGGATCACACAGCTAGTAAGTGTCAAGTATCTGAGGCCAGATTTGAACTCAGGTCCTCCTTCCTGACTCCAGGGATGGTGCTTTATCCACTGCACCACCTAGCTGTCCCCAGTCTCTCTTTTAGATCATACCCCTTAAAATCATTGAACAAAACCACTGTGCTCCCCCTGAACTTTCTCTTCTCCAAATTAAAGCACCTGAGTCCCTTTGACTGACTCTCAAGACATATACATTGTCAATATCCTTGGTTAAACTTGGAAAAGACCTTAACAAAAAAGGGCAGGGCAACATCCCCTACTGCACTTGGGGCCATTGCCAGTCATTTTGACCTATGTCTTGCCACTGGCCTCCAATGACTCTGGAGGAGAGAGGGAGTCTGATGACTCTATCTAAGTCTGCCTCACTTAAATCCAATTCCCTTTTGGTTTTTGGTGAGGCAATTGGTGTTAAGTGACTTGCCCGAGGTCACACAGTTAGTGTCAAGTGTCTGAGGCCGGGTTTGAACTCAGGTCCTCCCGACTCCAGGGCCAGTGCTTTATCCACTATGCCACCTACCTGCCCCAATCCAATTCACTTCTAAGTCAAGACATCACCTTCCTGATGTCATTGATCCTCTTCAAGAATGATGAACAGCAAAAGCAACAAAACTTTCACCTGTTTCCTCACCAGCTTGTCAACACTCATCTCAAACTATGACTTAGAACAGAATGGGAAGAATTATCACCTCTTAATTCCTGGAAGCTATGCATGCTTCTCTTAATAAATGTCAAGATTGGGGGGCAGCTAGGTGGCACAGTGGATAAAGCACTGGCCCTGAATTCAGGAGGACCTGAGTTCAAATCCGGCCTTAGACACTTGATAATTACTAGGTGTGTGATCCTGGGCAAGTCACTTAATCCTCATTGCCCTGCCAAACAAACAAACAAACAAACAAACAAAAAAGTCAAGATTTTACCAGCTTTATTCAAGGAGGGTGCTGGGATGGGGAGATCTGCCGTACCAACTCAGCTCTTTATAATATAAACTGCTTACATAACCATGCCTCTAACATCCTGTAGTTGTGAAACTAACTTTTAAACTTAATTTTAAGATTTTAGATTTATCCATGTCTTTCAAGGTTGGTTTAGCTTCAGGTTTAATGAGTATGCCATCCAACACTTTATTAAAGCAATTGGTAAAACCTTAAACAGAACAGGATCATACATAGCTCCTCTGGGGGACTCCAGTAGAGACTTGCTGCCAAGTATTGTACCTTTAACAAGTTCTCTTTGAATTGAGCCGTTCAGCCAGTTTCAAATCCACCTAATCGAAATATCACCTAGTGCAGAGGTATCAAACATAGCCCCAAATCTAGTTTGAACCAGATTAAAATGTAATTTGGAGATATTTAACAAAATAAATAAAAATATAATAAAACATAGATAATGTTCATATGTGGTTTTCCAAGTCAACATGCAGCCTGTAGGGATCCTTGTGTATGGTTTAGTGGTCTCTGTTTCTGGGTTTGACCCTAGTCCATGTCTCTCCATCTCTTCCTCAAGAATGGAATGGGATACATAATCAAACAATTCATTAAAGTCTAGCTAGCCTCAATTGATTGCATTCCCTTGACCTATTAATTTAGTAACTGTTTCAAAAACAGAAGTAAGGTTGGTCCAGTATGAGATAGTCATAATGAAACAGTGCTTGTTCTTTATACTTACTCATTCCTTTTCCAGAAGTTCACAAGACCAGCTTTTGTTAACTGCACATTTCTGACCTGTAATGTCTGGTCTGTCATCCCGGCTGTTCCTTTCCCACATCCATTTCCTCCCCTTTGCCTGTCAATTTTAGTTGGCAACAATGAGGGAAACTACAACCTGTACTTTCAGTTTCTTGTCCTTGTAATCTTGCACGATGCTCTTTAGTTTCTTTCAACTAGTATCATATGTGCCCATAAGAAATACCAAGTGTAGGTGGCAATCCTCTTTTTTGAGAAATATTGGGAGGCTCCCTGTTATGTTTTAGATGCATGCCCCGGGAAGACAACAGAGCTCTCTATTGTTGTTATCAGGCTGACAAATACCTGCCTCGGTGTTCCCAGAGCAGGAAATCACCAACTATGACTACTATGCTTCTTGTGCTGACCTTTAATGGGTAATCTCTCAGTGAGTGAAAGCATGTATGTCTCTCCCATATCATTCACTGGAGGACAAGGAACGCAATTTTCTCCTTAGCACATCCAGCTTTTACTCTTCACAAAGAGCATCAAATCTGTTTGGTCTGTTTGTTTTTGTTCCAGCTGTGAAGGTTTTCTTTTCCTTCCTTTCCTCCTCTGTTATCTTTTTCCCAATCTACAATCTCCTGACAAAGGTCAATTTTCCATTCTTCTTCCTCAGAATTCCCTTTACCCCCATTGAAGACCCAATTCTATTTCCTTTGGGAACACTTCATTTCCCATCAAAGCCTGGAGTATTGGAAGGCAATTGTTAGGTTCCTCCACTATTCTTTCATGAGGAATACCAGCCTATATTGAGACAGGAAAAGGCATGTGATCTCTCTTTTTAAGGTTAATGGAGTAATAATAGCAAGATAAATCCTATCTCACATTTCTACATAGCAACCTTAAAGTTGCACAGTCATTTTTCTTTCAGCCTTGTGAGATTGGTAGAGCAAGTATATTCTCAATCTTGCAGATCAGGGGAACAAGGCTCGGGGAGATTAAATCATTTGTCCATGGTCACACAGCAAGTAAGTGCCGGTATCAAAAGTGTCTAGTCAAAGCCTCTCAGCTTCAAGTTGACTTCTTTTAGCCTGGAATCAGGAAAACTTGAGTTCAAATCTGGCCTCAGACTTTTACCAGCTGTGTGAACTTGGGCAAGTCATTTAAACTCTGTTTACCTACATTTCCTCAACTGTAAAGTGAGGATAGTTATAGCACCTACTTCCCAGAGTTTTTTCTGCGGATAAAATGAGTTGATATTTGTAAAGCACTTAGTATGGGGCCTGGCACATAGTAGGTACTATCTATTTATTACTATATATTATATATATAATTATATGTAACATAGGTACTATATATTTATATAATAATATATAACATATAATAAATATAACAACATATAATCAAAATTTGCTTATTTCCTTGTCCCTTCCCATATCAGCCTGACTCCATTATATTAATTTGATGTTTTCATTTTGTAGTTTCTTATTGAAAAATGGATTTCATTGAGTGAATAAATTTGTATTTTGATGGACTGTTTTGCCTTGTTTTACCAAAAATTTCAAACAAACTGGAATTATTTTAAAATAAATCCATTGTGCTTTGGAAAATTGCCTTTATTCATTAATTTGTCATATAACTATGGGATGAGTTTTAGAGACAGTTGAAGGTTGAATCATTGGGCTCCATTTTATCTTGAACCTTCAATTTGCCCCCCTCACCTTGAGTAATTTAGGGGAGGTAACACCATAGAGCAACATAATCATAAGAAGCCCTCTTCAATGATGACTCATAATTGCAAGGACATTCATAGTGAAAGATGGATCCCACAGTTAGACATCTAGTCCAGGATGTTCAATTTACACATGAAGACCTAAAGATCAGAAAAGTTTAGTAACTTGCCCAAAGTCACACAGGCAATAAGCAGCAGAGTCTGGATTTGAACACAGGTCCTCTGGCTTCAAAGCCAGTGCTTGACTCCACTGTAGTATCCTTCCTAGAGCTTTGGGCAACCTAAATCTGGGGGATCTTGGGTAAAAGACCTTCACGCTCATATTAGTTTTCCTCTGTCACTCACCTGTACTTCATTCATCTGTGTCCTTGATTCATCCCCAGACCATAGAGCAGGCTATGAGTAGACTACTAGTCACTCAAGTAAATACATGGTGAATTTCTCTTCTGGTTCAGATTCAGTCTAGGCCAGTGGTGTCAACCTTGAGTAGAAACAGGGCCAATAACCTATACATAAGGATGTCTGTGGACTGCATATTGATTTAGTTTTTCAAATGTAGTTACCTATGCTTTATTGTATTCTTATGTATTTTATTAAATATTTCCCAATTACATTTTAATTTGGTTTTAGAAGCACAGCTCACATGTTTGACTCCTCTGGTCTCGACCAAGGCTTCTTAAACTTTTTCCACTTGTGACCCCTTTTTGGTTGAGAAATCTTTATGCAATCCCAGGTATATTCAACCCATATGGGGTCATGACCCATGGTTTAAGAAATTATGGTCTAGATCAGGTCTGATCTCTTCCCAGTTCTCTAAGGTTACTTTTTGGCTATGGTGGATAGCTTCTCTCCAGTGTATGAATTCTCTATGTCATTTCTCCATCTGAATTATCGCACCACAAATATACTACCTCCAAAAAGCAGAAAGATATTTACCATAACAGCAACACATTCTGAACCCCTTTTTCCCAAGAAATGATGAGTGCATTAAGTTAATCATGTCTTTACTGAAGGCAAACCCAGAGTCAATTTAGAAACTAAAAGTGCAAGATGCTATTGGAGTTTTTAAATGCAAAGATGTAAAACATTGGGTTGAATATTTGAAATCTAACAAGGTGAAATATACTGTTTTCTACCAGTTTCCAAAAAACCCACAAATTTAAGATGGGAGAGGCATGGTTAGATAGCAAGCTGTCTGAAGAAGATAGAGGTGGGGGGACGGCTAGGTGGTCCAGTGGATAAAGCACCTGCCCTGGATTCAGGAGAACCTGAGTCCAAATCTAACCTCAGACACTTGACAATTACTGGCTGTGTGACCCTGGGCAAGTCCCTTAAACCTCATTGCCCCACCCCCCAAAAAAGAAGATGGGGGTGGGGTTGAATAGAATTAAAATTCAACATGAGACAGCAGTGTGGTATGCCAGAAATAGCAGTCAGAGTAGCCTTGGGTTTCTAAAGGAAGGTCCCACTGTATTGTGCCTTAGTCAGACCACATCTGGAGTATTGTGTTTCTTTCTGAGTACCATAATTTGGGAAATATATTGATAAAGTTAGAGAGTATCCAGAGAAAGACAACTAGGGTGGTGAAACACCATGTCATATGAAAAGCAGTTGAGGAATTGGGGTTAGTTATCCATAATAAAGAGGGGTCTCAGAAGGGGTAATAATAGCTGTCTTCAAATCTTTGAAGGGTTCTCATTAGGAAGAGGGATTAGACTTGTTTTAATTGGCTCTAGGGGAAAGAAACCATGAGCAATTGGGTGGGGTTTGTAAAGACATGAACTTAAGCTTGAAAGGAGGAAAATTCCAACAATTGGAGTTATTTCAAAGGGACATTGTCAGGCTCAGGAATGAGGGAGGTCCTCCAGGTCTTCAAAAAGAAACTAGATGAAAACTTATTCAAGCACAGTGCAGTGAGAATTACTCTGTGTGCATTGATTGATATCTGTTTCAAGTGTCAAATTCTGTGATTCTATAGAAATAGATGCATTTTCTTTTCTTTTCTTTCCAGGATGAATAAGAGATACTTACAGAAAGCAACAAAAGGAAAGCTGTTAATAATAATATTTATTCTAACCTTGTGGGGCAAACTAGCATCTGGTGCAAACCACCATAAAGGTAAGAAATATGAGCTCCTTTTTTCAGCACCTTGTTGAAGTTGGCTCTGTTTAAAAAAAAAAAAAAAACAAACAAAACATAGCTCTGTCTTGGGCATTTTTTGTGATTTTCCTGGGTGCAAATTTCTCTTGAGAGTGCTCTACAAATAAAGATTCAGAGAGAGTGATTTCTAAAGCGGGCGTGTTATGGAAGGAAATGGTTATTTAATGTTTCCCGGATTGGTGCCATATCAGTTTAGCATGTCGATTCAATCCATAGGAAATTGCCACTCTGACAATTTCACTGCCATTTTCCTTTCCGGGATGGGCCAGTTGAAAAGTTAAGTTGACATGTAATAAAGATGTATCAAGAAGCATATGAGTGCTCTAGAGAAGTTCTTGGCTACAATAGACCTCATAAAGAAACCATCTTTAATAACATCCATTCTGCTATGGCATGCAAATGGTTTGCCTGTCAAAGCTACGTTTTTGCACAGCCAGTCCTGAATGTCATTGCTTCCTCAATAGAAAGAAGATGAGCACTAATTCTAGGTTCCTGAAGTGTCTGTTTCTACTTCCATTCAGACACTAGCCATAATATGCTTAATGTGCTGCTGCCGATTTTGTCTTGCTAATCCAAGCTGTGATAGTCCTTAATCTATAGATACACATTAAACCTGAAAGTTTTTGGTAGCCAGAAGACTACTCTTTGCTTCTTCATTTCTGACTAGTAGGATTAATAAAGAGAATTGAAATGGGATTGTTTTTGACCTACTCCCTTCACAATCAAATACTCCTACCTTGTCAATTTTCTGCTTTTCTAAAGTTACCCACCAGAATCCCACTTCCCTAATTAGAAAATCTGATATTTTCCCACCTCTCCTCATGCCCCACCCCTATAAATGTACCTATTTTCACACCCAGGGAGCTTTCTATACCAAGAATATCACTGGTTCAGTCCCTATCCCTAACCCTATTATGTCACTTTTTGGCCCTTGGCAAAGTCATTATAATAGCTTTACTTTCAGATTCCTTTTTTTTTAATAGAAAGGAAGAATTTTTTTTTAAAAAAAATCTTGTTTTCCAATTAACAACCATTTATTTTTTCTCCTCACTCCTCTCCAATTGAAAAAAAAATAAAATCCTTACAACACATGCATAATTAAGTGAAGCAAATTCGCTCATCAGCCATGTCCAAGCTTTTATGTCTTATTTGAAATCTTGAAGCTATCACCTCTCTGTTAGGAGGGGGGTAACATGCTTCATCATCAGTCAGAATCATGGTTTTTCATTGTATTGCTCAGGAATTTAGAATTTCTTGAATTCTGGTGCACTAAGCTGATTATGTGAAATGAATTACTATTGCATGGCACACTGCAATAGAGATTAAAACAAAACAAAACATTTTATGATGAAGAGATAGCTATTATTCAAACCTCTATGCTTCTATACTGTTGAGTTCAAATGAAATATCAAGAAACAAACCCAAAACAACTTTCTAACAGTTAGAGCTGTCCCAAATGAAAAAAAATGCTGCCATGGGAAGTAGCAGGAATTCTTGGGAGATATGAATAGGATCAAATGGCTGTGGAGGCCTCTTTTTTTTTCTTTTCTTTTTTGCTGGGCAATGAGGGTTAAGTGACTTGCCCAGGGTCACACAGCTAGTAAACGTCAAGTGTCCGAGGCCGGATTTGAACTCAGGTACTCCTGAATCCAGGGCTGATGCTTTATCCACTGTGCTACCTAGCTGCCCCCAATGGAGGCCTCTTTTGACTGTAGAATTCTGTATTTCTATAAAATATACCCATGGATGATTGGGTGTGGGGTGTAAATCTAAGAAAACAACAGCAATGGCAACAAAACTTTTACTTGTCTAGGGATGTCATTAGATTTGCCGATAAGATCTTTCCGATTTTATGTCAACAGACTTCTATTTGACCTTGAGATTGGCCATCTTGTGAGAACAACTGACTCATATGGTACTGTTCTCTAAGGAGTCAGCACAGCCCACTCACTGCAGAAGGTACCCTGCCTGACTTGAAAAATTTGTCTGAAGGTTTTGAATGAAGTTAGTCATCTCACAAGGGAAAGAGTTTACGTATTTCTGCCTCATATAATACAAGAATCTGGTTCTTTAAAAAATGCCTTTGATGTAAATCACTTAAAACTTTTATCAAAATTTTCCTGGAATAACTTTGCAATCTGTTGAGGCCCAGATCCTGAAAGTATGGCACACAGTGATACAGAGGAGAATGATGTCATGGGGAAGTAATTTAGAATTTATTTGGTAGGTTTATTTTGTTAATTTTTTTTCTGGTTTTGTAACTCTCACAAAAATTAAGAGTTATATCCCTCTACCTAAAGTTTCCAGATAATATGTGGTGATTCCTTTTATCTCCCATTGGGATCAGCTATGTGGCTCAGTGGATAAAACACTGGACCTAGAGTAAGGAGGGCCTGAGTTCGAATCTGGCTTCAGACACTTGATACTTACTAGCTGTGTGACCCTGGTCAAGTTATTTAACCCCTATTGTTTCAAATATCAGTCCTGATGTTATTTTTTTTTTTTTTTTTTTTGTGGGGCAGTGGCGGTTAAGTGACTTGCCCAGGGTCATATAGCTAGTAAGTGTCAAGTGTCTGAGGTCGGATTTGAACTCATGGCCTGAATCCAGGGCTGATGCTTTATCCACTGTGCCACCTAGCTGATCCCCTGATGTTATCTTGCCACTGGACCTACATGGCTCTGGAGGGGAGAGTGAGGCTGGTGACTTTATACATCCTTTCCTCACTTCAATCCAATTCACTGCAAGTCATGACATGTCATGGTCCTCTTCAAGAACCAAGGACAAATAACAACAATATATCCCATTGGATGTTAGAATGAAGCCACTCATTGTTGAGTCTAAAATACAAACCACTGGAGGCTTTTACTGTCTAAAGTTGACATTTGAATTTGACTTAAATATGAATATGAATGATTTTGGCAAATAGAATGAATTGCTTTTTTTGTCAGTTGGATTCAGCATTTTGATAGTTATTTCCCCAGGTGTTTCAACATATTCTTCATTAATATAAACTAAATTTCATTTCAAAATTCAAACATTCCATATTTTTACTTGTCAAATAATAATTAATTAATGAAGTTTAAAATAGATAAGTGAACTGTGGCAAAACCACACAAGATCCTGATTTTCTTACCTACAAAATGAGGAGTCTAGACTAGATGTACAAGGTAATAAAGCCTTTTGTAGTTATAAAGGCACATTCCTTACAAACAACTTTGATGTCAGTTTAAGAGTTCATTGACTAAGTAAATGCACATATGAATGAAAGCCTAAGTAGAAACATACTTTGGGTATACATAATGTAGCCTATGGAATTCTTCCATTAATTTGCATGTTTTTTTTTTCAGAGGAGACATTGAATTTTGTTTATTGTTTCCAAATACTCTAAAATAAAATGTATTTCAGGAAAGTATCTCGAAAGACCTTTATAAAGAGAAATTTCTATAATTTCCCTCACAGGAACATTAAGGAGGGATTGAATTCACCTTCCAGGCAGGCAAAGAAGCAGGACATTCTCCTTTGGAACCTTGGTCAATAGCAGGCATAATATATACTTGTTGCCTCTACCTCCTCTCCTCTCATTTCATTTTTCTGACCTTTTGCTCTCTAGCTTCCAAGCTCATCATTCAACTAAAATTGCTTCTTTTTAAAATTGCTAATGGTATCTTAATTGTTAAATTTGATGGCTCTTTCTTGATATGCAGACCTTTTTATTCTCTCTTCAACATTGGATGCTATTAGGCACCTTTTTCTGGATACATACTCCTCTCTGGATCATTTGTAACATTGTTTCTCTTCTTTGGGGGCTGCTTCTCAGTCCCCTTTGTCCTCCATATCACATTCTCTAATCATGAGTGTATCTTAAGTCTTCCAGGCCCAGGACAGAGTCTTAGAGTACACCCATGGTTACTGCATGGGATGTGGATAGCATATTAACTAAAGGATTGAGATTAGGAAGGGAGGAGAGTCACATCAGATATAGTGTGAGAAAATACTGTGGATAGAGGCATTGGATGTTATTGTGCAGATGGAGAATGGGATTAAGAGTAGTAAGACTCGGGGCAGCTAGGTGATGCAGAGGATAAAGCACCGGCCCTGGATTCAGGAGGACCTGAGTTCAAATCCAGCCTCAGACACTTGACACTTACTAGCTGTGTGGCCCTGGGCAAGTCACTTAACCCTTATTGCCCTACTACAAAAAAAAAAAAAAGGGAAAAAAAAGAGTAGTAAGACTTATGGAAAACCAAATAATAGGAGGTTTGATTGGATAAGAGAATTTCAGTGATCTTGATTATGGAAGTAGAACATGTGTAAATGATGGAGAGCTCAAAGGTGGGTGTATTCCTTTTTACAGCTGGGATGGAGTGAGGGAATAATTAATGGAAGTTGAGTAGATTGACTAATGTGGAAGCTACGGTGTTTTACGGAACATCAACATAGATGTTGAAGACCTGAAGTATAAAGGCAGGTGTTGCAGTGGAGAGGAAGCAGAGCTAGGTACTGAACAACCTGAGAAAGGAAGCAGAAGGAACTTGGTGACTGGGAGAGGAAAGCCACAAACGTACAGTGGGTGATAGATTTCGATAGCATGAATCTCAAGATAGGAAAGATGGCTGAGTGATGGCATCAGAGTGTGAGGGGTATGTGTCTGTGCAATATGGAATAAGTAGTATGTTGCGTATCTTTCCAAGACCAGTGTGTTCCTGTGGTGAGATTATAAGAGGGAAAGTGTTATCTGAAGAGAGCAAGGTCTCTGAAAACAAAAAAAGAGGTATAAAGTAAAGGAAAGTTTGTTAATTATAGAGTGAAATTCCAGAGGTCATGGAGGAAGAGGTGAGAAGATGAGGAGTGCAACGCAGGAGGATAGTAAAAAAAAAGTCTGTGGCTGATATAAAAGTAGAAGGATAAGGTAGTTATTCTTTTCCTGTGACCCACAATAGTCTGGGGTTTGAATCATTGTATGAAGCAAAATTTCTAATAACAATTTTTTTCAAAGTTACTCTATCAAAACAGTAGTGAGATGAGGATGGAATTATTGGGTTTATCTTATAGAGGGAAAAAAAGGAGTAAAATTTTATTTTTTTGGAGATGAAAGAAGAGTCATAATATTTACTATGCACTCATAATGTGCTTCCTTGGAGCTATAAATGCAACTATTCTTATAGCCTATGGACTGATATTCTAAGGCATTTGACATATTTATTCCATGTATTACATCACACCTACAAACAACCACTCTAACATGTATTGATGTCTTCCCGAGGTTGGTATGAGCACCTGCTTTTGATGTTGTTTTCTGTTCTCCCACCACATCAAATCCCTCTGGCACTTGCCATGTATTTGTTGGATGGTATGAGGGCAATGTTGGGGTAGGAAAATGTATGTTACTTAAAAGTATCAGGGTGGTGCCAAATTCCAGCAAGAATAATAAGGCTCCTAGCAAGAAGAAGAAAGTTTCAAATTAAGCAAGACAAGACTCCTTAGTAGATTGAAGTTGGGAAAAGAACTCATGTATATTTTTGTAAATATACAGTATATTTACAGAAAAAAATTGAGAATGTGAATAGGAAGGATGAAATAAAAGAGGCCTTGACTAGGTTTGCATGCTTAGGTATAAGAGAATAAAAGTAAAGCTAAATAAAATAATTGGCAGTGGTAAAATAGTAGTTGTCCTCATAGTAAGGACAATAGAATAGAATAACAAAATCATTGGTTCAGTAGAAAGGGGAAGTTAGTAACTAATTATTAAGTACATGAACTAATTTAGAACTAGGCAAAAGAAGTTGTGATTTGCACATGGATAGTAAGTAATAGAGCCAGAATTGGAACTCAAGTCTTGGGGCAGCTAGATGGTACAGTGGTTAAAGCACTGGCCCTGGATTCAGGAGTACCTGAGTTTAAATCCGGCCTCAGACACTTGACACTTACTAGCTGTATGACCCTGGGCAAGTCACTTAACCCCCATTGCCTTCAAAAAACAAAAACAAAACAAAACAAACAAACAAAAAAAAAACTCAAGTCTTCCAACTCTTGATAGCCAGATGAGCAAGGGGACAGAGAATAGATCCAAGGAAGCATTTCAAAGTAAAAGAAATTTCTTACATATCTAAAGTCTCTACCACTTTGGTAACAATGAAAAATCTTATTTGAAAGAAAATCATTATAAGATACAATTTATTTTTCATTCCCTAACACAGCCTCTCCACAGAAATGATATAAGGTTTTAAATCAAGGATAACATATTTCCTTTCCACTCTTCAACATTGAGTTATTCAGTATCATTATTCTTTCCAGGAATAGTTGCATTGATCTTTTTTTGCAAGTTATTTTAGTTAGTAGCTGTTTATTTAAATGAAATGATAAAGAATGTTCTTGAAAGAATTAAGTCTTTAAAAAGGTAATAGGAGTCCTGAAGTGGAAGATGTGATTCTTCATTTGCTGATCCAGATCCAGGAAGTAATTCCTTGGAAATGGAGTTTAGGGAACATCTCAAAAACATTTGGATTTGACAGATGAAATAAATTATTACTACCAATGTGGAGATTTCATAAAATCACTAACTGAGGACTCTTGGGAACCTTGTCATTGTAATCAAATAAAGTCCCTGATCAATTTAACAATCTTTCTGGGATATGTTTTTGGGGGACTTTTGATAGTATCTTTCTTTTTTCTTTTTCTGTGGGGCAATGAGGGTTAAGTGACTTGCCCAGGGTCACAAGCTAGTAAGTGTCAAGTGTCTGAGACTAGATTTGAATTCAGGTTCTCCCGAATCCATGGCTGGTGCTTTATCCACTGTACCACCTAGCTTCCCCCAAAGATTTGTTTTTTTTGCAGGGCAGTGAGGGTTAAGTGATTTTCCCAGAGTCACACAGCGAGTAAGTGTCTAGTGTCTGAGGCCGAATTAGAACTCAGTTCCTCCTGAATTCAGAGCCTGTGCTTTATCCACTGCACCACCTAGTTGCCCTCTTGATTGCTTCTTTCTAAAGAGAATAACACTGTTGATGCCTGGAGGATGGAAGGTGGCTGCCTCCAATATGAATTGATTGACTCAGATTCTAGGGAGGAAAGATATTTGTGGGAAGAAACACCCCTTTACATTGGTCAATAAAGGGTAACTGACAAACTACTTTCAGTCTATTCTTCTCATATCTATCACTTGTAACATTTGTCATGTGATATTGCTACACAATATTTTATTGAACCACTGCTCTTAGTTAGAGGAAGAAGGCTTGACAGATGATTTCCCAGGGAGTATAATCTCATAACCAGGCCTTCTAGGTAGTGGAAAGGGATTATGGGGCAATATTAGTCTGAAGTTTTGCCTTATGGGAACCCCTTTTTCTAGATTTTGGGTGTCTGGCATTATATTCAGAGAAGAGGAATTGCTTCAACAGTGTATGCCATGGAGAGACAAGATGGGGCATGTCTCTCCTGAGTCTGGGTGAAACAGTAGTTAGGGACCAAAGTTAAAATATAGAGGTTCCAGGCATATGAATTTTAGACTTTGGCTATCCTCACAATGCAGCTCCTTCAGGAAAAGGATTGGCTGTCTACTAGTCCCAAGTGTCCCTTTGAAGGACATCAAAACTAAAGAGTATTACTATGACACTTGGGGAGACTGTGGAAGAAGGTCTTCACTAGAATGTTGGGGAGAGATTATCCTATTCATAATTCCAAGTTCTGTTTCCTTCCAAGGGGAACCTAAGGGTGGCACTGAATATGGAGAAATTTAGGACCTTTATAGAAAAGTCAAACCTGCCAAAGAGGAGGAAGGATTGCATTGATTACTTATGGGTCATTGAGTCCCTTTATACACTTTCTGTATTTGTTGATGGGCTTCTGTAACTCTTGCATCTTCCAATTATCTGAGTGGCTGATAAAGGCTGTCTAGAACCTGCTTTATGCATTTGTTACTTTTGTTGCATTACCTACATTTTTGGAGACATAGACATTAGTTATAGAGATGTCAAATTCTGAGATTTCTGAGAAAACCCAAGGGGAAAGTTGTTATCAATTGGAGGATTCCACTTTTACTTCTCACAATATAGGGAGTAGCATATTTATGTAGACGTTGAAGTACATAATTTGATCAGCCAGGAATTATAAGAATTCTTTTTTATGTAAACTTTCCCCACAAAAGTATTCAAGTTCACTATGCTTTAGATAGTGGAAATCTCCTTTGAAAATGACAGTTTGGGGGCAGCTAGGTGGCACAGTGGATAAAGCCCCAGCCCTAGATTCAGAAGGGCCTGAGTTCAAATCTGGCCTCAGACACTTGATGCTTATTAACTGTGTGACCCTGGGCAAGTCACTTAACCCTCATTGCCCTGGAAAAAATGCAAGTTTAGAGCTCCTATGTTCCCATCAAATCCTCTTTTAAGCTTCCAACAAACTACATCTTAGGAAGATAAGTAATATATATAGTGAGTTGGTGAAAATTTATTTTTTCCCTAAGTTATATAAATACAGACTTATTCAATGATATGCTACAAGAAAACTGGAAAACTAATTTTAATTGGCTATGAACTAGTGGAAGTTGTCCTCATCAAAATAAAAGGAATGGATTAAACCCAATGGACTCCTAGATTTATGAACAATTTTACCAGGAGAAACAGTTTTCAAAAGAGTATACTCTAAAGAAGAATTGTAGTTTCAGTACTGGTTGAGGCAGTCTCAGACTGGATTTCTTCAGCAAATGTTCTTGTCAAAATATAAGGTCAGACAAAACTGGAGAATTCTCTAAGCAGGAAATCATCTAGTCATCTATGACTGTGACATTTAATACCTCTTGTTACATCCTAAGCTTGACTTCTTTTGTGGGGAGAAAAAAAAAATTAAGCTTGTTTGCATGCTTAATGCTAGTATGCTATGCATTGTTGTGTGTGTGTGTGTTTTTTAATCGAAAATCCTTCTACGGTTGTGACAATTTGAAGGATAGAATTAAAACACACTTACACACACATACTCAAAAGCATGTTAAATGATTCTCTTAAAGTTTATAATTCAGATTGTGGGCCATTAGAGTTAATCAGGTAACATAACGTAATCAACTTAATTTCTTATCTCTAGGAAGTCTAATTCTGTTTTGGGCATTAAAAGGTTGGGGAAAAACAAAAAGTAAGCCCATTATCTATTGTGTGTTTTCATTTATATAGTATCTTTAGTGTTATGTGACTCTTAGAGTTGTTGAGAACATATTCTACCACTTTAGGGGCTGGGTCTTAAAAGATTTTTGGCTTCAGGACAGGCAATTCCAAGGAGTATAGCTTGTCTCTGTTTCTGAAAGCAATGAGCTGATAATCAAATATAGGTTTTATCTTAGGAACCCAAACTTTTTGGGGCCTTAATTCTGTTAGATGCTCATTAATGAAGAAATAGTAATGCATAATGATGTGAATGAGGGAAAGAATACTTTTTATCAATTTTACCTGTCTTTGATTTTTCTCAAGACTAGCTTATAATAAATGATCCTAAAAATTTGTTTATTGTGGAGGCAATATTGAATTGGGGACAGAGAGCTGGGCTTGGAACTAAAAAGACCTGAATTCCGATCCCATCTCTGATACGTACTGGCAGTGTGACCCTGGTAAAGTCATTTCACACTTCAGAGTTTTATGTCACTCTTTAAGAGTCTAAATTAGAGACTTTGAGTGTAAATTAAAGACTGAGTCTCTAAGACTAAAAAAGGGCTTACCTACATTGATAGAGGGAGTTTTCTAAACTGATTAAATCACAGCTCCAGCCTCTATCCCTGTTATTTAGTATTATATCATTATTATAGCCCATAGTACTACTACTAGTAGTAATGATGAGAAGGAGGAGAAGGAGGAGGAGGAGGAGGAGGAAGTAAAGAGGCCAAGATTCTATTTCTGACCCTATACACTAGTTACTTAGATTTTAGAAAGTTGCACAATATTTCAGTGGATCTTTTCCCCCACAATAAAGCATATCAGTGTCAGACTGAGAAGTGATTATTGTGTCCTCTAATATTTGTTTTTTTAATTTAGGGTATGTTTTATCTGTAACGCTATTACTTGGGGGGGGTGTCTGTATACTAGGAAGCCATTTAAAATTCATTAAGTTTAGTTGTAAAATTCCTATAAAAGTTATTCAAATAAAATCATAAACAAGGTACAATGTTGGATATTAAATGACTGAACAAATTGGATGCTTTATTGATGATTTCTCCGATGGCGAACAATATACTTTTCCAAAGAAGTTGTTCAAGTCCCAAGGGTAACTACATCTGTTATCTGTAACGGTGACCAAATATGAGACTACTTCTAAATAGTGATTAAGATGCTTGTCTGAAACCCATCTTATTGTTATAGTAGACATTTTCATTGATCATGTGTTTATAAATAGTAGGGTGTTTGGTTTTTTTTTTTTTGAAAGACAGTTCTTGGAAAAGAAAATCAATTTGCTAGTCACACTAGGAGCAATCTTCTCTTATGAAATATAGAGACTTCCAGGTATTGTAATGATTCAATAGGAAATCATAGGCTTTTCATTTCCCAGTTTATATCTGAAATGCCTCTCTGTGTGCAAATATGTATTTGGGGCTATGTTAGCAATATCATGGAGCTAGGGGTGGAAGTTCTGAATGAAGAAAAAAGACAATCTTACTATGATACATTTGTTAGTGATCATAAGTCATCATCATATAAGAAGGCTGTTCTCCCTCAGCCTCTTTGAAGTTACATAGAATCACTGAATTTGGGAAGTAGTTGGGACCTTAAAGATGATTGTAGGTTCATAGCCTTAGCATTGGAAGGGATCTAACCTTCTCATTTGCCAAATGAGGAAAATGAGACCCAGAGAGGTCAGTCACTAAACATTACTGAATGTTTATTATATAACAGTCTGTGTGCTAAGAACTGGAGATATAAAGAAAGGTAAAAGACATTCCCTGGATTCAAGGAGCTCACAGTATAATGGTGAAATGATTTGTGAAGACATATTGTCTATCATTGTTGGAACTAGAAGCTGGATTAGAAGACACTGGCTCCTGGGATAAATACTGAGACAAATCAGACATGTAGAATTGCCCCACCATGCTCTGATTTTTTTAAAAATTGCAATGAGGTTGAAAAGGGAAAAAGATATAAATACAAAAAAATGACAAAGTCAAAACTATAAGTTGGGATTTTTGTATCAAAAAGAGCAAAACAAAGTATGCCTTCAATTCAGTTGAAGGGGAATTGTGATGGGGCAGCTAAACTGAGACCGCTATAATTCATTTCAAGATGCTTATTATTTTTGGGGTGGCTGCTTTAGCCCTCAGCATACAGATTGTGTATATACATACATTTCTTATAAACATATGTAGATACATTTATAGATATACATTTCTATCTGGATATGTATATATTATATGAAATACATAGCTATAGACATATCTATATTTATGTCTGTCTAGCTACCTAACTACCTACCTACCTGTCATCTGTCTATCTGTCTGTTGAAAGATATCTATCTATAGATAGGCATGTTTGCTATTTTGGGTTGTTATAACTACAAATATTATCCCGACTTTATAAATGTAAAGGAAATGACACTCTCTCCTAGAAAGTGTATACCTGTATACACAGATTAGTAAATTGCCTACTGGCCAATCTTATGTTAGCCACTCCAATATATTAAGTATGAAAGATTAATTTAGCACTAAATAAAAATAATATATTATTATTAAGATTAACTTGACTATTGAACCTATAGCATGCTTTAGAATCCAGAAATTAGCTCAGAAGAATTGAATTAAATCAGAACTTTAGACCATGAACAAACTGAATGCCACCTTTCTTCTTTGTTTTGCCCTGAGGCTTGTTATAAGCTCATGGCAACCTGTGGGAACAGTGAGTCCCTAAACTTTGTTAGAATATCTCAATGTCCACTTAAGGCTATGAGAATAGGCCCCTATTTGTATGAGATCAGACCAGGTAAACTTGCGAAATTAGCTGTAGGGTAAATCAGACTTACCACCCCCCATCTCCTGACTCCCTCTTTTATTCTCTTAGCCAATTTCAGTACTCACAAGTCCCAAAACATTCATACATATATTTTTTCCTCTTCCCTTATGCCACATCTATTTCCTTCACAAAAGCCTCCCTCTGAGCCATAACTGCTTCCTCTTTCCAGAGCCCCCTCACTTTCTGGCTCACTCCCTCTCCCTCTCCCTCTCCCTCTCCCTCTCCCTCTCCCTCTCCCTCTCCCTCTCCCTCTCCCTCTCCCTCTCCCTCTCCCTCTCCCTCTCCCTCTCCCTCTCCCTCTCCCTCTCCCTCTCCCTCTCCCTCTCCCTCTCCCTCTCCCTCTCCCTCTCCCTCTCCCTCTCCCTCTCCCTCTCCCTCTCCCTCTCCCTCTCCCTCTCCCTCTCCCTCTCCCTCTCCCTCTCCCTCTCCCTCTCCCTCTCCCTCTCCCTCTCCCTCTCCCTCTCCCTCTCCCTCTCCCTCTCCCTCTCCCTCTCCCTCTCCCTCTCCCTCTCCCTCTCCCTCTCCCTCTCCCTCTCCCTCTCCCTCTCCCTCTCCCTCTCCCTCTCCCTCATTTCCTTCTGCCTCTGTTTCCTTCTCTTTGTCTCAAAACACACACACACACACACACACACACACACACACACACACACACACGGAGTATATATAGTAAGTATATATAAATTATATATACATACATACCCATATATTTCTATAATACATAAATATATACACATGTATGAGTGTATGTATGTGTATACACACACACACACACACACATCTCTATTTACATAAATACCTGGTGAGCAAAAAAAATGATGACTTCCTATTCTCTCTCTCCTCTCTGTCTCTGTCTCTGTCTCTGTCTCTGTCTCTGTCTCTGTCTCTGTCTCTGTCTCTGTCTCTCTCTCTCACACACACACACACACACACACAAACACACACACACGTACATACACACATTCTCTAGTAGTTTCCTATATTAATGAATTATTCTTGCTGCTGAGCTTAGATGCAGTTGTTAGTGAAGAGCTCTCTGTGTCCCATCAGTGCCCTCCAAATTTTCATGACTAGGGACTGAATTCCAGTCCCTGCTCCCTCATTTTGGTCCTTTTTTTTCTTCTTAAGTTGCTATACTGACCAGGAGGGTTTCTCCTTTGTAGTGTGATTGTATACCAATTTCTGACTACACAATGGTTTTGTCAGATGTTAGCTACATTGCTCATTTAGTCAGGTCTGTTGCAAAATGAATATAGCACTTTTGAGATTAGAGAACATAGGAGACTGTGATAGTCTCTGTGGCAGTATTCGGTAACATTACACTATCTGCATTGCTGCCATTAGGTCAATATATGTGTGATTCATTTGATATCATTTATGTTTTCCTGGAAAAATTAAATTAGGGTTATTGTTGTCATTATTATTTCTAATAATAGTAATGTTGGAATTGGAGTCAGAGGACCTGGGTTTAAATCCAGCTAGCTGTGTGATTTGGGGGTAAGACAAAGCCTCTCTGGGTCTCAGTTTCTTCATCTCTAAAATGAAATGCTTGGACTAAATGATGTCTTGGAGCCTTTCCAGCTGTAATCTATGATCATAATCAAACTTTTAAAGCATCAGGCAAACTTTCCTTTGAAGAAACACTGTGGTGGGTTTTTTGGTAAGGCCAAGAATCCTGTTGCAATAATAATGGCTAACATTTATATAGCTCTTAGTATAAGCCAGGAACTGTGCCAAGCATTTCACAATTATCATCTCATTCGATTCTCACAACAACTCTATGAGGTAGGTGGTGTTATTATCTCCATTTTACATTTGAGGAAGTGGAGGCAAACAGAGGTTAAATGACTTGCCCAGGGTCACACGGTTGGGAAGGATTTGAGGTTAGACTTGAACTCAGGTCTTCCTAACTCCAGGCGCGGTGGCTCTATCTACTGCTCCATGCAACTGTTCCCTGGTTAACTATTTTGTCAATGTTTTTCATATATTAGATTTACTTAAATCAACTTGTAAACATCAATGACATTTGTTTCATCCTGTGTTTGGGGAGGCAGGTGTTCTCGCCCCTCCCACTCCTCAGTTGTTAACAAGCAATCATCACTTTCAGGCACCTGAGGCCAATTCAGTTAAGCTTAAGCCCTTTCCATCTGGGAATGCACTTTGGCAAATACAGTATGTGTTAAAAAGCCCTCAGTACTAGGCCTTCCTGTTAGTTCTGAGGGGTTCATTTCAGTGGGGCTACTTGGGGTATTGGCACTGAGAGTTGGTTAAGTGTTGATGACTGGTTCTTCTCTTCCTAATGGCAATCAATTAACAAACACTTATCAATTATTGACTACGTGCCAGCCATTGTACTGAGTGCCCAGGATGCAGAGATAAAAAATGAATCAGTTCTTGTCCTTGAGGAGCTCACATTCTGCAGTGGAAGAGAATAGCAATAATAGGTATGTATCAAATAGATACAAGGTAGGGTTTTCGAGTGAAAGGCTTTTACAGCTGGGAGGATCAGGGAAGGTTTGGTGTAAAAGATGGTGCTGGGGCAGCTAGGTGGCACAGTGGATAGAGCACTGGCCCTGGAGTCAGGAGGACCTGAGTTCAAATCTGGCCTCAGATACTTAACACTTACTAGCTGTGTGACCCTGGGCAAGTCACTTAACCCCAATTGCCTCACCAAAAAAAAAATGATGGTGCTTAAAGGAAATAAAAGATTCTAAGAGGTTGAGGGGAGAAGGGAGTTCAATCCAGCTATGGGGGCTAGTTAATGCAATGTGCAGGAAAAAAAAAAAGATGGAATGTCCTATGTGAGTAACCCAAAGATGGCCAATTTGTCCAAACTGTATAGTGAGGGAAGGATATAGTTATTCTTTTTTTTTTTTTTTGGGAGGCAATTGGGGTTAAGTGACTTGCCTAGGGTGACACGGCTAGTAAGTGTTAAGTGTCTGAGGTCAGATTTGAACTCAGGTTCTCCTGACTCCAGGGCCGGTGCTCTATTCACTGTGCCACCTAGCTGCCCCTGGATATAGTTATTCTATAAAAAGGTTAGAAAGGTAGATTGAAGTCAGGATGTAAAGGGCTTTAAAAGCCAAACAGAGGAATTAAATTAGATTCTAGTAAGCAGTAAGTCTAAGACCCTATACTCTGGCTCAAGAGAGGCATGTCTTAAGGAAGCAGCTCAGTGACACAGTGGATAGAGTGCTAGCCTTAAAGTTAGGAAGATGAGTTCAAATATGGCCTTGGACATTGACTAGTTGTATGACCTTAGGTTAAGTCACTTAACCTCTGTCTACTTCAGTTTCCTCAACTATAAATGGAGATCATAATAGCAACTACCTTCTGGTGTTGTGAGAATCAAATGAGATAATATTTGTAAAGTGCTTTGTAAATATTATTTTTATGATTAAGACTTATTACTATTGGGCAGCTAGGTGGTGCAGTGGATAAAGCACTGGTTCTGGATCCAGGAGGACCTGAGTTCAAATCTGAACTCAGAGACTTGACACTAGCTGTGTGACCCTGGGCAAGTCAGTTAACCCTCATTGAGCTGCAAAAAAAGAATTATTACTATTATTATCATTAATAATAATAATAATAATAATAATAATGAAGTAGTAATAGTACTACTAATATGTGTCTCCAAGAAGGCAGTTTTTCTTTGGAGACATCTGTTTATCTTTATGTTCATACTCTTAGAGGGATTTGGGGATTTGGAGCTGGGTTTTGAGTTAGTACAATTACTGGATTACTGGGGGATGATGCTAAAAGAGAGAAATGAACTTATATTAGCCTTTCTCTGGATTTGATTGTTCTCTACTTGGGTTAGGCCAGTCCATTTATATTTAGTATTACTTTCAGTTTTAAAAAACAAGATTTTGTTGATGTGAGCCCTCCCTCTAGTGGTGAAGATTAAACCTTTTGGTACCTTAGTACAGAGTTTCATGTGTTGCTTGCTCTCGCGCGCGCACGCACGCACTCTCTCTCTCTCTCCCATACCCATGACCATACTTCTATGAGTGGATTCTATTCAATAAAAGAAGGAACAAAAATCTGGAGGAGATATGGAAGTTGTCACAGTCAAATTTTGAAAGAAAATATTATTAAATATTAAAGAAATATTAACAAATGTATTTTCCTGGTGGATATTAGGGAAAACAACTAAGAAGTACCATTTCTCTGGTTGTGTATTTGTGTTGTAGGTTGTAAGAATTAATTGTTATTTGAGGTTTTTATGTATGCACTGGCCTGGGGCTCCGCATGGTACTCCACCCATTGGTTGTAGCCGTTGCCATGGCGCTGGCACCTCATGTCATCGCCACTCATCAATGCCTACATGGGCCTGGCAAAATGATAATGATTGGAAGCCTAGTGAGGGCAGTCATGTGACTGTCAGAGCGCCCATCCAATTGGCTAGGGATGTGTAGGGTTTTCTGGGATTGGGGAGGAGAACTTGCCATTCTAACTGGAAGCTGGAGGGCGACAGGAACGGGCCTGTGTATTCTCAGCTGATTCCTGGGCGGTGATATTTTTTCAGGTTGTATAATTTCCCTTTCCCCATTTTATTTCCTTTCCCTTGATCCTACTGATCCTGTTTGCGGTTTTTTTTTTTTTTAAGTTCGTTCTTGTTAAAATAAATCCTGTTCTATTTTGAGGGAGGCTGCCGGTCTGCTTAGCTAATACTCCCCAATTAAAAATTGGTCCCCACAGGATACAAGAAGAGCTTGAAATTGATAACACTGATACATGGTGCCTTTTAAAAAGAAAGAAGAAAATAGCACCAGGACCCCCTTTTCCACACTACTTTTTTGAAGGAGTTAATGGTAAAGGGGAGAGAACTAAGAAATCTGAATTTAGTTAACTTTAAAATCTTATGAAAGTACTTTGAAAAATTAAAAAGTGATATATATGTATAAAAATGCTTTCTTTATTTTGAAGGAAAGACTTTAAAAACAACAATAAAGTCCACATGATACAAACAAACAAACCCCCAAATCTTTAGAATTTTATTTCATGGAAATCAATATCAGAATGATTTTTTCAGATCAGCTGACAGTGTAAAAGGTTTTAGAAGAGCCCAGAGCTCCTACATATACCCCATAAATATCTAAAATGGCCACTAGATTTTTGCTTCTTCATTTCGAAGAGGACCCATGACATCACATGATGATGTATTGACTCAGGGGTGAATTGGATTTAAGTGAGGCAGAGTTGCACAGAGTTGTCAGCCTTACTCTTTCTTCTTGAGCTATCGAAGTCCAGTGGTAAGATAAAAGTCAGGATAAAAGGGATGTAGTGGATGACCTTGGCATATTTGATGTCTGACCAAGCTCTGAGTGCTCCACAGTGCCTGCTTCAGCCACCTTCATAGACATTGGAATAAATTATTCTTATCTTCCCATTTTGTATCTTCACATACTTGGGGTAGACATCCCCCTAATCCACCAATGGGTTTGCTTTAATCCACTGGAGAAGGAAATGGTAAACAACTCCAGTATCTTTGCCAAGAAAACTCCACGGACGACATGGTCTATGGGATCATGAAGAGTTGGACATGATTGAACAATAACAACACCCTGATTAGGCCACCAGATAGATCAATAAATACCATCCAGAACTAGAAAGCCAGAAACCAGCACAGGCTGTTTAAGGAGCTCACCCCAGGGAAGCCTGTACATATTCCATCCAGTAAATGGGTCTGAAGCCTCTGAATTGTGGAAGGGAGGTCCCTCCTGGGAAGGCAGCATAAGCTTTATTAAATGGGTCTAATGCTTGCCAGTATTGTTCCAGGGAATACAGGTTTTGTTCCAGGAAAGCCAGCAGGGACTCTGATAAACATGTCTGAAGCCAGATCTCACTGCTGGTCCATCAGAAGAGAAGCTAGAACATATCTTGCCTTTATAGATCACTATGTAGGGAGACAGGAACTATTTTGCATTCCTTGGAGCACTGAGAGACACAGAAGGAGACAGTGCTAACTTAGCTATTTATTCTCCTTGCATTTTCCCCTCTTCCAATGCTCTAATTTCCTTTACAATTACTTTTTCATTTCTTCCAGTTTCTCTTATAATTTGTGTGAGCCAAGCCATTCTGTTTTTCTCTAATGTTCTACTTGTACTTCTTATGGAGTTTCATTTCTTCTGGGCTTATCTTTTGGACTTATCACCCATAGTATTTCTTCATTGTGTTTAGTGTTTTCTTCTATTTACTCATTTTTTCCAGTGTCAGTTCCTGGATTGGAAATTTTTGCCAGGGAGAAGTTCCAACATTCTTGGATGGGTTAAGTAGGTCCTGTTTTGTTCTATTTCCTCTATAGACTGGATGTCATCGCCAATTCCCTTCTGAATGAGGTGCCTGGTATATCCCACATACAAAGACACACAGCCAGGAATCCCTGGTTACTATTTCATGTTGGTCCAATATAATAAGTACTTGCTTCAGCACATTTCTGTTTCCTTCTCCTTGCACAATTCCCAATCAAGGGTTGGAAGGCTTAGAGATGTGGGTAGAAAATTTTACCCACATTGTTAACACCCTGAAAAATAAAATGGAACAAACAGAACTCACTGACTTCACAACACAGAAAAAACATAAAAGGATTAAATAAAAGAAAAAAATCAATAACCCAAAACATTTGGAGATAATTTAAGAATCATAATGGAAAGCTATAACAAAGCAAAAAACCCCTCTGGATATCATATTTTAAAAAATCATAAAACAAAATATTCCATACCAATTGGAACCATAGGACAAAGTGAAAATAGAAAGAATACACTAATCAATCTACAGAATAAATCTCACAATGAAAACAGTTGGGAGTGTGATAGTAAAAGTTTAGTTTCTAAGTGACAAGTAGCCAGAAGCAAAACCAAAATAAAATAAAAAATTAAGTTCCAAAGAAGCACAGTTAGAACCACACAGGATTTGACAGTAACTACTTTTAAGAGGAGGAGATCTTGGAGTCTGATATGCTTAGAGTCCAATATTGCAAAAGGTGAAAGATAAAACCTTAAAACTAAGTATATCTTATCCTTCAAGGTTGAATATAATCCTACCAGGGAAAAATAGATTTTCAATAGAATGGATAGAGGACTTTGAATTATTTCAAAGAGCAAAGTTGAATAAAAACTTTGAAATACAAGCATAGGCTGCAAGAGAAACATAGGTAGGTAAATAATTTGAGCATGATAAAGAATTTACAGTTTAACAGAGGGAGAAGAAATTAGTGGCCTTTTAGAATCCCGCTGTTTGTAAGTATAACAGAGGGAGTTAAATGGCATACAAACACAGGGGCTAGGTGTGGACTTGCTTCATTTTGTTGTTTTGAGAGAGGAAGGAAAGGGGAGGAAGAATATACTAGGGAAGAAGTAAGGAAGAAGGGGGGAGAACTTACTATTTTATATAATTGGAGTATGCCAAGAAGAAGAGTGGGCAGCTGGGTGGTGCAGTAGAATTGAATGCCAGGCCTAGAGTCAAGAAAACTCATCTTCCTGAGTTCAAATCTGGTCTCAGCCACTTACTAGCTATGTGACCCTGGACAAGTCACTTAACCCTGTTTGTCTCAGTTTCCTCATCTGTAAAATGAGCTGGAGAAGGAAATCACAAACCACTCCAGTGGTTTGCCAAGAAAACCTAAAATGGGGAAACAGTGTTAGACATGACTGAAAAATGATTGAACAACAACAAAAAGAAGAGGAGCATGTGAGGAAGCATGCCACATGCCTCACTCTCGTCTAAAATAAACAAATTAGGATTAAACACACACAGAGTGTTTGGTAAAGAAATAAATTGTGTTCAACAAGGAAATGGGTGGAGAGGAAATGGAGAGGAATAAAAAGTAGGGCACAGTGGGAACAAATAGCCACAAGCAAAACAAATTTCATTTTCAGAAGGTGGATTATAAAGGGAATGAAAATAATGAAAATAAGAGTGGGAACCAGAGATAAGTGTTTGAACTTGGTGAAGATATGAGAGGTAGAAAAATAGGAACAGACCCCTTCAATTATATATTACTAATATAGTTCAGATTCCTTCTTTTTTCCCCATATCCTTTTTTAAGGAGGAGCCTGGGGGGATAAAAGAGGGGGAAATGTAAGAGGATATGAAGGAACAGAATAAATAACTGTCATCATCATAGGATGATGAGGTGCATAGTCATTTAGTGCTTAGTGAGTTGGTCTTGAAGCTAGGAAGAGCCAGGTTCAAATTCTGTCCCTTATATTCTTCCTGACATATACTTGCTCTGTGGTCCAGTTCAAATCATTTAAGCTTAAAATTTTGAGAAACTTTTCAACCACTATGAGTTGCAGAGAAGTCTCTGATCTGCAGTAATAGAGGGAGTTTTCTTTCCTGGGAATCCCGTACACCAGTGAAATCACAGGTCCATTCCCTAGCTCCTCCCTGTGATCATCAATGGAATGAATTCACACATAAAATAGAGTGTTAGCAACATGGATTAGAACACAAAATACAATAATGTGTTTTTTATAAGAAATGTACTTAAAGCAGAGGGTCTCAACATTAAAACGAGGATTTAGGGAAGAATTTAATTTGATTCAGGAGAGTTTTAAAAACCAGGGCTAAGAATCATGATTTCAAACAAGGCAATAGTAAAAATAGGCATGGTTCAAAGAGGAAAGGAGCAAAAATTACACTATACTTAAAGACACCATAGATAAAATAATATCAATATTTAATATCTGTAGACTGGATGGGATAGCATCTGCGTACTTGTTAGTCAAAATATAGGGGAAAAGAGATAGAAAAAAATAATAGTAATTGAGGTACCTGTGTTCCTAACACTATTTCCTTAGCCTTTAC